>NC_137929.1:66601811-66991811 GCF_963969265.1 Rhamphochromis sp. 'chilingali' | reverse complement strand
ATTTAGATATTCCTTTATATTCCTGTCAGAGCGTCACGTGAGTCATTAAACATCAGTGATCAGTATCAAACATGGAACATGTACAGGAGACACGTCAGTCAGTGTGGACCTTCTGATGTCATCACTGTGTTTACTTTGTTGTGTTATGGTTGGGATTCAGAAATGTTCACTGCCATCACTTCATGAAATGTTACAGGGTACAGGGATGTGTGTGTGTGTGTGTGTGTGTGTGTGTGTGTGTGTGTGTGTGTGTGTGTGTGTGTGTGTGTGTGTGTGTGTGTTACTAAAGTGTTTGTCTGAAACAGATTCTTGTGTGTTTAGTTTGTGGGCGACGACTGTCACCCACTGTGAGAGAAGAGCAGTGACTGGAACAATCTGAGCTCATATTGTGAACAGAAGAAGAGAGAGCTGTGCCAACTGGAGCTCAGAAACATTAAGATTGATTCAACATTATGAAGAGAAGTAAACCAGTTAAACTAACTTAAAAGTCTGAATGATTAAGTTAAGTGTTTGCTCGTAGGGGGTCATCGACCTCATGTTTGTCACTGTGGGAACTTTGTGTCGACTAAATGCAACTTAAAGCTCGACGGCTGCCCAAATGTTTTAAAGAAGTTGATACATTCAAAAAGCTGTGACACTTGTTGCTCAACATTTTTTAATTTTTGTTTTCAAAGCTTCTTCTGGTACGAGACTGACACGCCAGTGGGAGGAGTCAGCAAAGACGACCCGCTCTACCTGCTGAGCCACAGGTGGAGTCATCAGGGTGGAGTCGTTTCAGTAAGGACAGATCAATAGAAAGAATGAAGACAAAGAGTTATTGATGAGCAGAATATAGACAGATGTTTGGTGGTTGGACTCCGATGGCCCGTCTCAGCAGAACTGAACCCAGCTGTGACGAGGATTAGAGCAGGACCCCAAAGAGAGAAAGTGATGTCACCACAGCAGAGTTCTGGTCTACAGGGAAAAGAACATGAGCGTTAAAGCTGATGCATGGCACGGGTTGTTATGTGAAGGCTGTGCAAATGCTCGGAGGTAGTGATGGCCAAATGAAGCTTTCTGAAGCTTGTATTGAAAAACTGTTCATTACTCGAAGCTTTTCAACTCAGTCCTCTCTGGTGACATCTGGTGGCCAAGAATATGAAGAGCAGCTTGAATCCACAAAATAAAACCAACTGCTTCATTATGATTGCCCACTCCACAGAGTGGAGTTCTGTCTGATATTGGGCCACCGCTGTGTTGCTTTAAACGTGTATTTTTGGGGGTGAAAAAAATGTTGTTTATTTCTTTAATACATAATTTTGACCAGTAAACTCTCCTTGTTTAAACATGCACCATGGTGTGGTCTTTCTTTGCTTGTGACTTCTTCATGTTGGTAAATACAATAATTGAAAAATACCACGCTACATATAATATACATATAATGTACAACACATTATGGAGTATGCTTCTGCTGTTAGGTCCCGCCTCCTTGTACTTATGCAATTAATCGCCGGACGGGTGTATCTATAAATAATATTATATTAGGGACATTTTCCTATACATATTTTTGACCTGGGGGTAGAATTGATTGTTAAATGGAAAGGGAAAATGCTTATGAACTTGCAAGTTAAAAACATGATGCATTTAAGGTAACCCTTTTTCATTTTTATTTAAAAAGAGAATTAGTTTCACTGTGCGATGGCCGAACCTGTTCCTTTTCGTGGAGATAATTTCTCCTGCATTAAGGAAAATCCCTTCACATGGCACATAAGAGGCTGGAGCGCACAGAAACTGGTAGAGATGCAGTTATACAGTCTACCTGGGCCCCACCAACTATCAGCTAAATGTAAAGAGTCAAATGGAAGTCTTTCTAAAGTTATTTAATGATATTTATATTATGAAAATCAGATTTTTGACATTTGAAGTTTTTCCCGTTTTCAGATAAAATAAACACGCACAAAACAAAAGCAAACTGCCAGAACACAAAGCTGGAAAACCCACCCGATTGACCAAAATCAGCTCAAAATACTCCCACACAACAGAAACTCCTCTATTCCTCGCTGGCTCCAAATCTCTCAGTAGAATGATCAGTGGTTCGCTATCTGTCACCATCAAAACACTCCACAAATCCCGCAAATGATTCGCTTCCTTATAAACCATTGAATCAGGTACCGAAGCAGTTAGGCTCTAAATGAAGCTTCGGACGTCACTGATCACGTGACTCTGGCCAAACGAATCAAGCTTCGACACAGTGCTTCTGAAACAGTGTTTTGCTTTTTTTGACACACGCACCGGAGCTTCAGCTTCAAGCGAGCCATCACTACTCGGAGGCACAATGTAAACTCAAAACAGCTTCAATGCTGAACTCAAAAAGGTAACAAAACTGAGACTCCAAATAAACTCAGGCGAGCAGACAGAACACAGCATAGGAAACGGTAGCTCACGACCCGGACACAGAAACACAGGGCTCAAATACACAGAGGGAGCAACCAGGGAATGGGTAACAGGAGGGAAACACAGCTGGGGCAAATCAGGCCTAACGAGACAAAGGAAGCAAAACCAGACGCATTTACATGAGACACGGACTTTCAAAGTAAAACAGGAAACATAACACAGACTGAACTTACAGACAGACTCACAGGCAGGCACTACAACAGAGGGAACAGAGACGTGGGACCAGGACAGACACTGACTGGACACGGGGATATAGCCGACAGGGGAGACAGCAACTAAGGATTACACAGAGACATAAACCATAAGAAAGAACTCTAACAAAGAAACCAAAGACTAGAAAAGATAAATATTATAATAAACTCAAACCTCTGGGTCAATGACCCAGGCATCCTAACACAGGTAAGGCATAGCAAGCATGAGCGCGGAGAAGGGTGAGAAACTGAAGAAGGGTCTGGAAGATCCCGACCAGGTCCAGAGGCCAGCCTGCTGGCCTGAGGAACAGACGCCCAAAGCATCGGCGTGAGTGTCGGGCAGCCCTGTGATAGCAGGACACGTTTGGTATTCAATCGGAAAGAAAAGGGAGACAGTGAAAGGGCAGAGGGATGCAGAGGCCAGGTGAGAGTTTGATCCGTCTGATGATGACAGCAGAGAGTGAAAGTCCTTCAGCTTGGTTTAGGTTATGTGTCTGTGAGCGAGGGAGGAAGGAAAAGGAGAGTCGAAAAGTACGAGTTGTCACCGAGCAGAAACGGGAGCTGGAAGCATGTAAATATAATAATAACCACTGCAGCCAAGAAGAGTGCCTGACGAGCAAAGAGAGCGTCTTTGTCCACTGCTGTCATCTTCCAACCTCCAGCCAATCACAGTGACCTCTGAATGAAGCGATGCACACCTCCATATAAAATCATTCTTACTCAGTAAATTCATATTATTAATTTTATTGTATTTTTAAAAATGACCTAGTCACAGCTGAAGATGATCCTGGTATCTGATGGAGGTGAAAAGGAGACCTTTCATCCGTCCCATCTGCTGACAGGAGTCTTCAAAGTTTACCCAGAATGCACTTGGTGAAGCTTCCTGCAGTGAACGATCAGAGCAGATGAAACATGAACAAAAACGCTGGTTTCTGCTCCTCTACATCACCAACACCAAACTGCTGTAGTTTATTCACACTATGATCGATCCATCATAACCACATGTGGTCTGTAGGGTCGATGTGCTTATGTGGTCGTGACTAGATGTGATTGGTTTGTAACTTTAAAAAAAGCTTCAGTGAGTTTTTCTGAAAGTTTCACGTCTCTGATGAAGACATGATCTGATCAGAAATGCTGGAAGAATGATTTAAAAGCACAAATGTTTACTTTAAGGGCCTCAAAAATATGAATAATATGAAGACAGAGCTCTGAATGTCTTTGTAAAAAGTTCTGAGTTGATGTGGGCTCGACACAAGCAGACAGAAATAAAACTGATCGGGCTGAAGCGTCCAGGACTGATCAGGCTCTGAAGGTCACATGTTCACTCAAAACGATCATCAAACTGTACTTGTTCAATCCTGCAGCACTCCGATATCCTCAGAGGAAATGCCACAGAGACCAGCATCAACAGCAGCCTCATATTCACACACAGTTACTGATACACGGTCAGTGAGAAGAAAGACGTACACAGAGCAGAGGAGGCCGAGAAACAGCATCAAATAAATTCCAGCTCCATGGAAGAAAAACTACAGCCTATATTAGTCTGAGGAGCTTGAAATGAAAAGCCACTGGACTTACTTAAGTTTCCTGAAGACGTTTCATCAAGAACCTTCAGTTCTGAGAGCAATTGGTGGAGAAAGGCCCAGATATTTAAGCTCTAAATAGGGTCCCTAAGAGGGCCGTGTACCCCCTTTTGATCCTCTGCTTAATCACAAGAGCCAAGCTGTGAGATTTTGTGACTCCAAGCTCCTTAGTCTACCATGTCCTGGAGGACTGAGAGACAGACATACAGCCAATGATTCTTCACAGACATCAAGTGCCAGTTTGATCCGTCTGATGATGACAGTCCTGACAGCTCGATGTTACTGAGCACAGAACAGAATAGAATAGAACAGAACAGAATAGAATAGAATAGAATAGAATAGGGGAGGTCCATATGAACATACTGTTTATCTGAACAGCTGCTTTGAAGCTCCAGATGTGAGCAGTGTTTTTACCTCTTTACTGTCTGATAGTAATGTTTGATTAAACTGGACATTATCTGGTATTACAGGGATTATTTTACTGTTTCTGTGTTATTATGTTTGTTCAGTGATATTCTCTGAGATATTCTTTCTGATTTACGTCACACTGTTTCCATAGTGTCCATAGTTTCCTTCATACAGCAGAGCTTGTGGGGAGTTCTGTATCAGAGGGATGATGGAGGAGCAGACAGTCCCTGGATCAGTTGCAGCTGTCCGGTTGGAGGGAGCAGATGTCTGAGGGTCTGGGTGAGCGCCACAGATGTTGGTGTGATGTTTGATCTGCTCTACACTCTCAGCTCTGAACATCCAGAGAACTGCGGGTACATTTAAGGCCGTCCACAGAGGTTTGTTGGACTTGGAGAAACGTGCTGAGAACCAAAGTGTTCCACAGTGTGGACACCAAGCAGGGAGTGAACAGGCTCAGGCAGCAGCAGTGCTGATATATGCCTGGCCTCCATTCTTCTCATTAAAGCTGCCCGAGCCTCCAAACAACAACATTCACACATGTGAGCCTCACAAATATCACTGACAACCAAAAGTCCCATTTTTATATTGATGTCAGCATTATTCCATCATGAAGCAACGATAGAAACACATCTTCATTTCATCTCTGTTGGAGCTTTTTGTTCAGTGAAAGGACAAGAAGCTGCCAGCAAATCAGATTCACTCTGCTGCACTGAAACACTGTGGACACAGTCTGGAGACACAGAGACTTTAAACTTTATTTGCATGATGTGAAAAGAAACCACATCATAAATGTGATCACGTGGGACTTTAGAAACAGAGGATCGCTGTGATCAGAGAACCCGGCCTCGTTAATAACCTGTACTGATCTTTTTGTAGTTTTAAAGTCCGGCCCCACAGCTCCACACAGTCACACATGTGAGGAAGTAGAGCAGTAAATGATCTGCAGGCCTTATAGCTTAATACATCCTCTGTTTGATACTCACTCAATAACCACTTTGATGTTTCCATGGTAACCTGTGATCAATCACAGCAGCTGAAATAAATAAACTCTTTCAGTTTGAATGTTTCACGTTTTTCCTTCAGTTTCTTTTTGATGTATAAAAATCATAAATGTGGTTTTCTTCATATTAAGGGACAGTTTGTTAACATCAGAGCACATTTTAAGGACTTCCAGCTTCCTTCAACAGCAACAACACATCCTGTAACTTTATCACACAACTAAATCAGTTTGGATCATCTGCAGAAAAAACACATGTGAACAAACCAGCAACATCACAAACATCATGAATATGAAGTGGAAAGAGCTGTGGACCAATCAGAGGTCCCGGGCTCCTCACTGTGGCTGTGTGCTGTGTACCTGTACAGGTGTGTGTGAGCTGAAGCCCACGCTGTGCGTCAGGTAGGAGGTGAACTGTTCAGGTCTGAGCCTCAAACTCCTGCAGGGACCAAACGTCTCCTGAAAAACAAACATAGAAAAGAATCTTTGACTGTCTGAGCTCATCTTCATATTCTCCACACTGCTGTGACCTGCTATATGTTTGTATTCAGCTTTCAGGGCACGCTTATATCACATTCATGTTTTGGGGCGTGAGCAAGTGTGATGGAGCGAGCCGCTCAGACGTGAGAACACAGCGGCCATTTTGGGAAAAAGTGTCTTTTATTTAGCCAGAAATGCACAAATATCCAACAGGAAGTGACACGGGGCCTCAGAGAGGTCAGCTGATCAGAACTAAAGTCAAACAACTTCACTCCAAACTAACTGCTCAACACAATCAAAGTGAGCCGACCCACAAGAAACAAAGAGGACTTAAATACTGGCTGATCAGAGCAGTGTGAGACATGAGGGCAACACAAATACCAACAATCATCCAACAACAACACAAACATGGGCCCCCAATGAGAGGGCTGTGCTGGGTTTGGTCCAATCAGCACTTCCTGTGTAGAACTACCAGCAGCCCTCAGCAGTCACATGGAGCCTTCAGCAGCAGCAAAACAAAGAAATGTGACAAAGACAGAATTTAACTGTGTTGTACAAAAGCTCACTAAATGTGCTCCAAGTAGAACTAATGGATTTCACCAAAGTCCAAATGAATGAGTGAGATATATGAACAAGAAGTGTGGGTCATTATATTTGTGTGTGCAGTGTGTGTGAAACTAACACAACTCATACTGCACCAAAGTGTTGCTGCACGGGGGTCACTCACTGCATAGTTGTGTGTCTGCAGGTGCGCCCGTCACACCAAACATCTTTTGCTGTGGCTGTTCCACAGCTGCATTATTATTTATTACTAGAGCTACAATAATAAAGCAATGAGGAGGGGGAAGTAATAAATATGAAATAATGTATTTATGATGATTCCATTTGTTTCACTATCCACTCTGTGCAGGGCAAAGCTTATTACATGTTTAAACTGTAGAGATACAATCATTTTACTGCTGTAAAATCCAACTTTTGTCTTATTTAAAATATAAATCTAATATAATCTGCTTCTTAATGTATGTTCTTTAAAATACAGCTTGTGTTTTTAATATATTATAATGATAATAATGCATAATTATGTGGACATGCATATTAGATCGTTTTTTAGTGAAATATAATCCCTCCAGAAAGGCAGGAAAAGCCCGGAAACTTACTTTCAAACTAAATATGTTCTAAATACTTTAAAACTAAATATGTTCCCTAAAACGGTGACAGAGCTACAGACCCATGACAGCCTTACACAGGTAGCCAGCAGCTATGACCAGCACTACTTGTGCAGTTAATAAAAGGACAGGTAATGTGTGTCGCGCTGTTGCACACACAGCACGCTCGTTTGTTTCAGTTCGTCAGTTGCAACAAGACACCAACGTGTACGTAATAAGCCAATACTCCTGTGTGCTACACACTACAGTGTACGCTGTACACCTACTTACTGGTTGTGTCGCATCAGTCTGTGTCTCTGAGTTAACTTGTGTTTCTCATACAGCTCCGGACCGCTAAAAATGCGCGTGCTCTTTGTGAGCTCGTTCCCGGCTCGTAACCAGCGCGTTCTGCCGTCGAGGGCGATCATTGGTTAAATGTGATCATGTGACTGATGCAAGCCAGATCCTTTTATTTAGGAAAACTGTGATTAATAGTTAAATATTATTGTTGAGGGGCACAGACAGGACTCCGCACGCACACACACATTAAAATAATAATAATAATAATTTTTTTTAAAAAGTTGCCTCAACAAAAGGGCACTTTGGGCACCCATCAGGAAAGGGGCGGGTGCTCAAGTCCCTCTAGCCCCCCCCCCTGCACGTGCCTGAGAAGCAGAATGAAAAGCTGAGTGTGAGGGTCAGGGTGCTGTCTCAGTGCAGAGGCTTCAGGCTGAATCCTGCTGAGCTCAGAGTCAGACTCACCTGTGCAGCTTGGACAGGTAAACACATCAGGAGATGAGGAGAGTTGGCAAAGTACAGACATTCAGTAATGAAGTCCACAAATAGACTTTGTAGACATAAGTCTGCAAATACTACTGTTAAAAATACTCCAGTAAAGGTAAAAGTACTGATTCAACTTCTTTACTCAAGTAAAAGTAAAAAAGTAGAGGCTCTGAAATGTACTTCAAATAAGAAAGTAAAAAGTGGCTCTTTGAAGGATGTTTGTAAAATATATTTATACTGGGGATACAAGTCTGGTCTAAGTGTTCTGTCAGAGAGACTGCAGCAGTCCAGGAGTTTGGTTAATTTTTTTAAATTAAGTCCCACAAAAGATTTGTTTACATGAAAATGTTTGTGAGGCTTAATCTGAATTCGGTGCAGCCAAACTTGAACTTCTTGTTTTATAGTAAACAGCACGTGTGACTATAAACATGGTTTTCTGGAAACAGAAATGGGCAATTTTATCATTAGTAGAGTCATAGATAACTAGGAAAACAATCACAACACATCATCTACTCAACACAAGCAACATCTCACAATGCCCACAAGGGGTCACTGCAGACCCAGAATTGGCTAAATAGCGCATGTCTTACAAGTTGCTAATAGTGAGGCATAAAAATGGCAAGCTAGCAACAGCTAAAGGAAACCATAGAAAAGTCCTTTATTCCTCATCCCGCTGATTGTGGTCATTGCAGGAGATTACAGCCAGATTATAATCAGCATCATGTTAATGAATCTGCCAAAGTAAGAACACTTACAGATCCATCAACTCACTCAGTCACACAAAACTGCATCATAGCTGCGTCACAGCAGCTCCTTCAGTCATTCCCACTCTGTGTGCTGAGCACGTGACCACTGGTGCGCTTGTTTCCTTTGGGTGCGCTTGATTCTTGCTTCTAGACATCCTGAGGCCGAGTCAGAGCAGGAAGTTGGAACAATGTTTGTATTTTTGTGCAAAGCTAACTGAAGCTTGTGCTGTATTAACATAATGATAAAATCATATCAGTATATGTGAGTACAAACTTTAGTCTAACTTTTTATTCTAACTGTATTCAGCTTGAACCAGAAGAAAAAGAAGGACAATAAAACTATGTTTCTATTTCCTGTTGCTACATTGTAGAGGGCGACTTTGCCTCTAAACAGGAACATGTGTACAGCCCTGCATCAGCAGCTTCATTCTTATACAGACCTTTCTACTCTGTGTGTTAAACTGAGCTCTATGTTTGCTACATAGCAGTCAATGAATCCAGTTTTTACACCACAGTTAAGTTAATGTAGTTAAATCTGTGTATTTGTAACTCAAACATTCAGTGTTTTAAACAGAAACCTGACTTTGACATATTTAAGTTGGTATGAACACAGTCAGAGCTGCTGCTGCTTTTATTGTTCTGTTGCTTTTTCAAAGCTTTCTGTGCAAATCAATAGAAATATTTATTGTTGCATCTTAAAGCTGCCAGCACAGCAGCAGCATGAGGAGAAGAGTGTTTGCTCAGGAAATACACGGGTCCCTGAAGAGTTCAAACAGGAAATATTCCTGCATTAAATCTGCAGTTCAATCATCAGCAGATTACTGTCAGTGTCATCTGTCACCAGGCAGGTTTTAACAGGCGTGTAAGCCACATATTATTAGAACACCCTTTTATATTTGGATGATAAACACATTTAGTTGTGTTTGGTCTTTAACTTGTGCTCAGTTTCCACAATGAATTCATGATGGAAATCTCTAATAAACTATCAAAACTGACACTATTTCCCCCACCACACTCTCTGTTGGTGGCTGGTGCCCCCATCCTCTGGTGAGTTGGTGGTTCTTGGTGCTCGGGTGTGTTCTGGTTAATGGCTGCTTGGTGGGGCCTGGCCCCCCTGGCTCTGTCAGGCCCCTGCTTGGGGGTGAGGGGGTCCTTGTTGGGTTTTTGTTTTTTAGGCAGGTTTGGAGCAGATCCTCAGTGTTTTCTCTCTCCCTCTCCTTCTGTAAACTTCCTCACTAATTTCTTTCTTTTTCTTTTCTGTTCTGATTCTAATATCTCAAAATAAAAACTCCTAATAAAATATGACCATTATAGCAAAAGCAGCAATGATGCACTTGGGAAAATCACAACACATGTAAGAAGTAGAAAGTTCAGATATGTGTTTAAAATTGTAGGGAGTAAAAAGTAGTTCTCAGGTAAAGTACAGATACCTGAAAATTGTACTTAAGTACTTACTGCCCAACTCTGGAGAAGAGGAGAGTTTTATTCCTCACGTTATGTAAATAATAATGTAAACTTTATTGATCCCTGTGGGTAAACTCCTCTCTGCATTTAACCCACTCACTCAGTGAAGCAGTGGGCAGCCATTGGGCGCCCGGGGAGCAGCGTGTAGGGACGGTACCTTGATCAGGGGTACCTGAGGGGAGCTGTTCAGGGGAATCGAACCCCTGATCTTCCGATCATGGGCCACCACTCTACCTACTGAGCTATCTCTGCCTGATAAATGAGTTAGCTGTTAGAACTGTCATCAGTTACTATGAAACTATGTAATCAATATACAGTAATAATGTAACATTAGAGTACTGACCTGGATGAGTTTTGCCTCCTGAGGGTTACAGCTGTGTATGATGTGTTTAACAGGCACAAACAAAGATTTACACACATGTTCATCCAAACTTCACATTAAATACACCTCCATGAGTCACCTGATGGTAAATGGCCTGTATTTATATAGCGCTTTTACTAGTCCCTAAGGACCCCAAAGCGCTTTACATATCCAGTCATCCACCCATTCACACACTGGTGATGGCAGCTATTGTAGCCACAGCCACCCTGGGGCGCACTGACAGAGGCTAGGCTGCCGGACACTGACACCTGATACACACCTGTGCACGTGTAGTTGTGAGACAGCTTTCAGTGAGCTCACATTTAGGCTGCGTCCACACGTACTCGGGTATTTTTGAAAACACAGATTTTTCTGTGTTTGCACCTTTCGTCCACACGTAAACGCCGTTTTCGATCACTGAAAACTGAGATTTTTAAAACTCAGTTTTTGCTTTTACGTGTTGACGAGGAAAACAGAGATTTAGTCACACAACGTCAAAGGTGTGCGCCTTTTTTGACGTGCCGCTGTGCACCACGTTATTGTTTACATGAGATGAATTTCTACAATGGTGGATAAACACAAAATACTGTTGCTGTTAATCTATCTGCAGTTTTACACACGTACATGTACACACACAGTTACTGTCTCTCCATTTACAAAGACGTCAGAGTGAACAGAGTCAACACAGACGCTCTCACAACCTAAATCCAGACGCCACGTCGTTGTCGGTTTTTAATGAATTTAATTTGTATTTAATTTAAATTTATGCATGCTGTATGCATTTGTTCATTCCTAAGTTGTGAGTCTACAGCAGCCAGAGTACTGATTTTGGTCATTAACATTTGATGAAGGCACTTAAAAACACAAACACTTTTCAGAAGTACTTCAGGTTTGCATCAAACCTGCTCACTCTTTCCCTCCCAGGCTTCTAGACTCCTGATTGGCCAACATTTCTACACGGCGTGGATTTGACATGTTCTTGACCGTGTTTGACTGCGTTTTTGGCGAGATTTTCTTTAAAAACACAAACAGAAAATCTCAGTTTTCCAAAGTAGGTGTGGACGTAGCCTTAGTGTGAGCAGCCAAACATGATGGCAGACTGCCACAGATCACTTCTGAGGAAAGAGGAGGCGTTCAGCTTCCTCATAGTTTCACACCTGCATGAAGCAGCCTCACCCTGACAGCTTCAAATCACTGTGTCAGCTGATCACTTCCTGTCCTGTGATTGGCTGAGCTTCAGGCCTTCTCTCAGTCAAACTGGAAACAGGGATTGAGACAGTGTGAGGGTTTGTGGAGTGCCACAGTGCTGTAATGAATACTGTAGTGGAAGAAGTTCTTTCACACTCTTCATCCTGGAGCTGCTTTATGTCCATGATCTGCATGGAAACACATCTATGGAGAGGAAATCCAGCTGCTGAGGGTCACATCTGCATCATTGTAGCTACAGTGGATGTTTCATGGTCAGGACTGAAGGCGGAGCTTTGTGCGTGTCAGGTTGAGGCCACAGCAGCCGCCTCCACCCGCAGCGCTCGGGCGTGAAACTACGAGGAAAGCCGACGTCCTCCTCTTTCCTCAGAAGTGATCTGTGGCCGGCCGGACTTCATTCCACAGATGTGCTTTAACAAAGTGTGAAGCTGAACTCTGAGCTGTGACAGTGAAGCAGTGTGAGAGTGTCAGTAGATGATCAGCAGAGGAAAGTGAAGCTGCTGTGAGCTGATGTCCTGAAGGGCTTTTAAAGAGTCTCTGAGTTTGACAGGAACATGAAGATGTTTGTGGTGTTTGTGATCCTCCTGCACGGTAAGTACACCTTCCTCTCTCTGCTCTCATCATCAGCTTTTCTTTCATCTCTCTCTCTTTAATGTGTTGAAGTGCAGCAGGAGGAGATTTCCATCAAACACTGGATTCTGATTCAGATCAAACTAACAATCCAAAGCAGCAACTTTCAAATCTCTGGATTCTTCTTGGTGCCTTTCAGATGAGCTCATGTTACAATCAGCTGCTGTGTGTGTTGTTGTGTAGCTGAAGCTCGGACTCACATTTCATATGTGACCAAAGGAAACTTGGTGCTGTGTGACACACTTTAGATTCTCTGCTGCTGCTTTGAACTCTTCAAACTAAAGAGCCAAACGGATGATTGACTGTGCAGCTCTGACATGGCACCAAATGTCCCTGTTATCAGCTGCTGGATGGACGTTATCAGAGCTTTTTAGTGCCACACGGATCACCAGGAGCTCCTCCTCTGTCTGCAAACAGGCTCAGCAGCTCTGATCATTGGAGTCAGCACAGAGTGTGGAGACATCTAGTGGTCGTGGAGAGAAGTGCATGTAACGTGTGTGTGTTGTGTTAATCAGCATGAGTAGTTAGGGGGACGTGCCTCCCTGTGCCTGATGGGAGTCCTTGTAATTACCCAGCATGCTGTGCTGTGTGTTTCATTTCTAACACTGGTTTTACTGAAGAGCTTTCTGAGCTTCTTTCATTGATTGTGACCAACGTACATGTTTGCTGTGGATCCACATCTGCTCTTACTGCTGATGTCATGAAGCTGTTTGAGTTGTGAGCAGTCAAAGCAGCAGGTCCTAACAGGGACATAGCAGGATATTCCTGCCTCTAAATGAGCTGTAATATGAGCACAGCTGGTCTGCATGTAGTGAACACAAAGAGTGTGTGTCCAAATTTCGAGGCTGCATTTGTGGGCCGATTACATCACAGCGACGCGACGAAAGCTGTCCAAATTTGGTGTCCTTTTTTCAGTGTTCTATTTGTTCCTGAATAAATCGGTTTGGCTGAGATTAAAATTATAGTTTTCACACGGCTGAATAAACGTCAAACAGAAACTGATTAAACAAAAGTGTGAGATGATAGACGCCAGTGTCCTGTTATATTTTAGATAGCAAGGAGCAGACGGCTGAGTTTATTAAACTCGTATATCTATCTATCTATCTATCTATCTATCTGTCTGTCTGTCTATCTGTCTATCTATCTGTCTATCTGTCTATCTATCTATCTATCTATCTATCTATCTATCTATCTATCTATCTGTCTGTCTGTCTGTCTGTCTGTCTGTCTGTCTGTCTGTCTGTCTGTCTGTCTGTCTGTCTGTCTGTCTGTCTGTCTGTCTGTCTGTCTGTGATGCAGAGCCTTCAGTTTTCAGGCCCCTCAACTGTGGAACCAGCTTCCAGTTTGGATTCAGGAGACAGACACTATCTCTACTTTTAAGATTAGGCTTAAAACTTTCCATAACAGCAGAGTGCAAGATGTAAGCAAGGGCATTGATAGAACACCATACCCAAGTGGCCAGCATATATAGTATATATATAGTATACAGCAGTCCTTCTCAAATAGTGGGGCGCACCCAGGGGAACTTGCTTTTTTAGCCGTGCTAGAAAGTGTAATTGCACATTCACTGCAGTGAGTGCAGAGTTTTTTGCATGTGTGCAGACACAGTACAGAGCAGGAGATATGAAGTGCAGTAAACAAGCCCTCAAGAAAAATGAAAAAATGAAAAGAGAGGCAGAAATAATTAGACAAAAGTCTCCCAAAAACTAAGACAAGGAAATGTGACCAAGCGTATGCAGCACTTGGCTTCACAGTAACAGAAAATAATTGAGAAGCACTGACATAAAATAACGCCTGTGCTGAGTATGGCCTGGAGGTCAAAATGGGAGACGTTCTCTAGGGTGGTCGAGAATGACCAAGCTAAGATCCTGTGGGACAGATGGACAAACTAGTGACGGCTAACCAGCCGGACATAGTGGTGTTGGACAAGCAGAGGAAGACGGCTGTAGTGATAGACGTTGCAATACTGAATGACAGCAATATCAGGAAGAAGCAACACGAGAAGCCTAAGAAATACCAAGGGCTCAGAGAAGAGCTCGAGAGGATGTGGAGGGTGAAGGTGACGGTGGTCCCCGTGGTAATCGGAGCACTAGGTGCGGTGACTCCCAAGCTAGGCGAGTGGCTCCAGCAGATCCCGGGAACAACATCGGAGATCTCTGTCCAGAAGAGCGCAGTCCTGGGAACAGCTAAGATACTGCAGGACCCTCAAGCTCCCAGGCCTCTGGTAGAGGACCCGAGCTTGAAGGATAAAGAGACTTTTTGTAGGAAAAATGCAAAAATGCCAGGGCTCATTTTCCACCCCAGTCCAGCCCCGTTTTTATTTGACACATTTGAAAAAGTCCTCCAGTCCTCCCCCATCTCATGTGTGGACATGACTGGACTCTTTGATGATGTTTTTATTGTTTTTATTTGTCTGTCATACTATTCATACTATTATTTGTTCAGGTTTTTAACTGTGTTTGTTAAAATGTTGAATGTTTCTGTCGTTCTGTCTCCTGGTTTCTGTAAATGTGTCTAAACTTGATCTTCACCTCAAAGTGACTCATGGAGTCTCTGTCTGTGTGTCCTCAGTTTCCCAGCATGCCTCAGCTGTCAAGCTGTATGAGGGGGACTCGTTCATCCTGCCCTGTCAGTTTGACACTTTCGATCTGACTGACCCCACAGTGGTGTGGAGTCGCTCCGACCTCAGTCCTCCAACCGTCCACCAGCGTCAGCTTCAAGGAGACGAACTGAAAGATCAAAACCAGCGTTACAGCGGCCGAACATCCATGAAGACTGACGCTCTGGATACTGGAGACCTCAGCCTGAACCTGACCAACCTCCAACTGTCTGACAGCGCCACCTACACCTGCTCCGTCAGAGACTTTATAGGTGAACTGAGTCGGAGTGATGTACAACTGCAGGTCAAAGGTCAGCAACAAACACCTGCTGTAGACACATCTGACATCACTCAGATAAAACTTTATTATTTTAACACAGTCAGAATAACCATGTTAGCTTTATGAGTAAAGTAAAGGCCTCTTCATTAAATTCATTGAGTCAGAGGTCAAAGGTCACGTTGTTCTTTGTGTTCCTCCACAGAACGGTTTCCATCCTGGGCCAAAGCTCTCCTGGTTCTCCTGGTTCTTCTTGTGGTTTCTGGAGGTCTTTTATTTCATTTCCGGCACTATTTCATGTCAGGTGAGTGTCTCCTACTACACTACCCATAATGCCGATGGTCAGCAGAAGTTCTGTGTTTCCAGCACTGTAAAAGACCCTCAGGGTGGCTGTAGCTCAGGAGGTCATTTGCTAATTGGAAGGTTGGTAGTTTGATCTCTGGCTGCTCCAGTCTGCATGTCAAATATCTTTGGGCAACATGCTAACCTCCTGTGCATCCATCAGAGTATGACTGTGTGTGAATGTTAGATAAAAAGCACGTCGCAACACATAGAAAAAGAATGTTTGTGTGAATGAGGCAAGTTGTACTAAGTGTGTGAGAGTAGAAAAGTGCTAAATAAGAACCAGTCCATTTACCAGCAGCAGTTTAAAATCAAGCACAACAACATTTTTACATTATCGTCACTAAATTAATACACAGGTGTTCCTGTGACAGTGTTTGTCCTTCTTTGGGTTGTTAGTATTGTGCTGCACATGTAAAACAGATTCCCACACCAGAAAATTCATTTCACACTCAAAACATGCTGTGAATAAAAATGTGAGTGAAAGCTGCCAGCTGATTTTAATCTGAACTCTGAACATCAGCTGCTCCTTACAGCTGCAGACTCACTGGTGTTTAAGGTTTCAGAGTAAACATTAAATATAAGAACTGAATTCAAACATAGTCTACATACAAAGTTTACATGACATGATATGAAGTACAGTGCACTTGTCCTGTTGTAGGATCATATATATAATATACATACATACATTAGATTATAGGACAACAAAACTGTAGTAAAATCTTTTGCTGCCAACAGGGGAAAAGATCAAGTAATGAGGTTCCTTCTGACAATATGTTTTACTGATGTTCATCACAGAAACGCAAAGACGTTAGATGCTATTAAAAAACTTCCAGCGATTTGTTAAGTCAGTTAGAGGTGATTTTATGAATGCTGATCTCTGGATCTTAAAATGATCTGGAGTAGGCAAGGTTCACACAGGACAAGTTACCATGGCGATGTACTGCGCTAAGAAATGAACAACCTTCATAGTGCAGAAAACTCAGGGTTTACCCTCAAATTACCTGGATAAGCCAAAATCCTGCTTTTTGTTGTACAGGCTTCAGATGTTGTCATGTTGTGCTTTGTTGTCCTCTCAGTCCCCTGGGTGGGGGTGGATTCAGGGGTGGAGTCTGTCCAGCTGATCTGCAAAACCACAGTTTGTCTGCCTAAAGATGCTAAAGTGGAGTGGAAGGATAAAGACGACAGGAAGGTCCACGTGTATGAGAACGGCTCTGACCAGCCTGAAGAACAGGACGATAAATACAAGAACCGAACAAAGATGAAGAGAAACTTTTTTTTTTTTTTTTTTTTTTTTTTTTTTTTTAAATGACATCAGAAACAGCAGTATGCGACATTACGTGATGGCAGAGCTTCAGTTCATCCTTTGTCATTTTTTTTTTTTTTTTTTTTTTTAATAAATAGGACAGGGGGAATGAATGAGAGAGAGAGGGGGAGAGAAAGAAAGAAAACCAAAGGGGAGAAGAGACGGTGAGAAGGGGGGGGAAGAGAGAGAAAAAAAAAAAAAAAACTCCTGGGTCACCTGTATGGAGAAAAAAAAACAAAAAAAAAACAAACAAACAAAAACAAACAGAGGAGACAGCAAACAACAAAGAGCAACATAATAATAGAGAAAACAAAGCACCATCACAATAAACTAGCTAGACATAGATATCAGTATTTACTAAGTAATAAACGATATTGTGCAGCATGCAAGATAGACAGCGCACAGTGTGCTTTGAGGCAGCAGCCAAGAAAGCTTTAGTCCGCGTCTGTGAATACCCATGTGTGCATACCTGTGTGGATCAGCATGCTTGCATTCCAAAGGTTTCTCCATGTAATGATCTGCTAGGGAGTGTGGGGGGGGCCACAGCCCCGTCCTCCAGGGTGTGAAGCGGGTATGGAGGAGATCAAAACTCCAGACATCCAGAGGCCCCCAGAACACAAGAGACCAAGGAAGACCAACAGAGGGGCAGCCGCGCCACTGTCCCAGTAAGAGCTGAGGAGAGTCCCAGATGAGGGCTCGCCCAGCAGCCGCGGAGCAGAAGTCAGGGGGAGTTGCAGTGACGCGCCCGTGAGCTCCGCCGGCCCCCAGCTGCGCCTGAGTGACCGAGCCCTAGGCCGAGAGGCCGGGGGCACCCCACCTCCAAAGGGGCCCGAGCGAGCCCCAGGCCCCAGGCCCCGACAAGCGGCCGCCAAGGAGTGAGCCGGTGTGCACCCGGACGCCCACCCCCAGACACAAAGAACCACCAACACACCGACACCTGAGGGAGTCCGCCACCGGCAGGGGAAGTGGTGGTGGGTGGAGATAGGCCTCCAAACCTTGGAGGGCCTGAGGTGTCCCCAGAGAGGTGGCGTCTGATACCCAACCTGACATATAGACACAGACATACAGGCACACACAGACACAAACATCCATTCCCACCCTCATGCTCTCATATGCACTCACTCCACACTCAACCAACGTGGAGACAGACATAAAGAGACGCTGTACACACAATCACACTCCCCAAGCGTACTCTACAAACCGGGTCTAGGTACCCTTGCCCCTGGAGGGGGGAATTGCACCCAGACCCAGGTGGTGTTACCCTTTTCCCTGCGGTGGGGAGAGGCAGACCACCCCGACTCCGCAGCAGCAGGGAGGCCCCACACCCCAGACCGCAGTCGGACGGCCAACTCCTCCTACTAGCCCTCCCGCTCCAGCAGGCCGCAGAGAATGGGGGTGGGAGAAGACTCCAAACCTCCCTCCACCCGCTCATTGTAGTGTTGATGCATGTGTGTTCTAAGGTGCAATTAAAACCCAGGAGGGCATGGAGCTACCTGCCAAGGAGCAGCAGGTAAGCGCATAGTCCCACCTGCTAGCCCTCAATGTCTACGTGTATTTAAAATTGAGAGGTGGGCAACGACGTCAGGGGTGAGGTATACACCCTGATGGTGATTTGGACTCCGTGATTGTGCCCACCCCCAAGATCCTATATGTATGTGTAATGAGAGTGTGAATAATGTGAATGTCTAAGTTGTGGGATAAAATTGAGGCAGAGGCAGCCAGAAGGGGACGGGGGGGGGGGTAGCCTCCTCTGCACCCTGGTGACATACCCCCACTCCAAGGCCCTGCATGTGTGGGTGGTTGTGGAGGAGCGGGAAGAGGGAGGCAGCTGGAGATGGGGAGGGAAGGAAGGGAGGGGCAGGTAACCCCTCCCTGGGGCCAGCTCCCCCGCTGACCCCAGTAGGCACTCCCACCCTCCGCGACCCGCCAGGGAAGGGGGGCCCAGGCCCATCAGACCGGGGCCCAGTGCAGTAGCGCCCCCCGGCTCCACAGAGCCCTGGACAGTCCACCCAACCCCACCACAGAGAAAACTGCACCCACCCCACCAACCACACATCTTCCAGACTACATAAGACGGTAAACGCCCAGGCTGAGATCTTCCTCCACCTCTCCTGTATCTCCCCCTCCTGCAGAGAGTTCCTGAGAGAAGAAAGCTCCTGCAAGATGAAGAGAAACTTACTGGAACCTGGAGACCTCAGTCTGACCCTGAAACACCCCACAGATGGAGACAACTCCACCTACACCTGCACCGCCTACACCAGGGAGGGAAACATCATGATGGAGAAACAAGTGGAGCTGAAAGTCAGAGGTCAGTGCTGTAGATACAGGTCAAAGGTCAGAGGTCAGACTCATGATGGTGGTTCAGTCTCAGTGGCTCCATCCAATAATGTCACAGTGTTAGCATGTCTGATGTTTGTGGCTGTTTTGGTTTTTCTTTGATTTCCTCCCAAATGTAAAAGCTTCAGCAGATGAACTGTAGGAGCAAAGTTCATGTGTGAGACTTCATCTGAAAGGTAACATCTTCTAGTTTCTGAACATGTGTTTGTTTAGCATGTGGCTAAAACACAGGCTAAGCTAAGTCAGCTCAAATCTCAGTAACAACCTTCTTTGGTCCTCATCTATAATCAGTCATATCTGAGTCACAATAACTAGAAGATGATTTCTAGCAGAAGTGTGAACATCTCCACATCCTTTCTCCATGTTATCATCCAAAGCTGTGTGAAGTTTCAGAGCTCTGCAGCTAACAGAGACTTTCAGTTTGCTGCTCTCTTCCTCTGACAGCTCCATTCTTAGGGAGCGTTAGTTCTCTGTTTCACTTTATTCCACTTATTCAGTCTGATGTTCTCTGATCTGTTTCTCTTGTTTAGTGTCTTAAAGGCTGCCAGTGCCTCTCTTTGCTTTAACCAACCTTTCTCTTTATTTCTGAGCTTTTTAAGGACTTTAACTGATGCATCAACCTTTGAAAATGGAAAGAAATCAGTCAGATTCATGGCTGCATCACAGTGTCACATGTAGTTCTCCACATCAGCTGGATTATATCTATAGCAGCAAACAGCAGCTGATGCACAAATCTTTGTCTGTGTTAATAAAGTTGGATCAGTTCAAACAGTTTGTTGCTCTGCTTGAAAGCAGCAGTTTTTCTAATGCACCACCTTCATGTTTCCTTCATATTTGAATCCCCCTGTAGATGCTGACAGGTAACCATGTCACACAGAGCTCAAGCCTTTGAATCCAGCTGTGACTGTTGATTTTCTATTGAATGGACTTTTTCAAATCCAGCTGTAGGCCTGTGTTTGTGAGCTCATTAACAGCTGTTTGTTTAGAGAGACGTGGTCCTCACAGGACAGCCACTACAAACATATGATTTTATAGAATATGATGCATTACTGCAGATTCAACACAATAGAAAGGATTTGAAATGAGCTCAGCCTTAAACATGTGCAGCAGTAATATTGATCCACAGACACTGATGGGAACATTTTTCTGCACAATAAGTACTTTGACTTTTCATACTTTATGTACAATTTGCCAGTACTGCAGTTTTGTGTGTAGTGAGGTGTTTTCATGGTGTTTTCTTGGTGCTTTTACTAAAGGAAGGCTTCTATCAAATTCTTCCACATGTTGTCAAACTGAGCTGTGTGATGAAGTGAGTGTGACAGAAACACTCAGACTGTGTTTCTTACTTTGTTGTCCTCTCAGTCCCCCAGGTGGAGGTGGATTCAGGGGTGGAGTCTGTGCAGCTGCCCTTCAACACCACACTTCACCTGCCTGAAGGCGCTAAAGTGGAGTGGATGGATGATGAAGAGGAAACAGTCCACGTGTATGAGAACGGCTCTGACCAGCCTGAAGAACAGCACCAGCGTTACAGAGACCGAACGAAGATGAATGAAGACCTGCTGAAAACTGGAGACCTCAGTCTGACCCTGAAACACCCCACAGATGGAGACAACTACACCTACACCTGCACCGTCTACAGCAGGAAGGGAAACATCCTGCTGAAGAAACAAGTGGAGCTGAAAGTCAGAGGTCAGTGCTGTAGACACAGGTCAAAGGTCAGAGGTCATGTAGGAGTTTGTTCTCTAAAAGCTTTTAGTTTGAATCTATTTTCAGTTCATTCAAATAAAATAAATTCTTTGATGTTTTGATCTAAAAGCCCAAAATGTCAGGCGGAGCAACTGTGTGTTTAAATGAACTAAGAAGACCATTAAAATGATCCTAACTTCAAAATAAAAGCCTCTGGCATGATGTGAGTTTGGATCAAATCAATAGTTTTGTTAGTTTAGTCCAAATCAATGTAAATGTATAAATATCAATAGTTTTAAAGCTGCTGAGATCATTCAAACACTTTGATCCAGTCATTTGGATGTTGTCACATGTCAGGGTGGAGCAGCCATAAATACGAGGCTTTTATTGTGAAAATGCTGAGTGTGATGATCCAGAGGAGCCCATGGGGTGTTTGTGGCTGGATGCAAAGGTTTGTAGCTCTCCTTGTAAAGAGAAACAGCTTGAAGCTACAGAGGAGCGTCTGCAGAAGAAGACAGGGGAAAGAGGAAGAAGCTGAGGCCGCTGGAGAAAAGACAGGAAAAGGAAATCAGCTTCATTTGTTGGAGGCCGTTTGTTCATCACACTGAAATATTCCCACTTTAGAGACAGGAAACAAAGTGAAGTGTGGATTGATGTTTGTCTCCATGATTTGGGCCCTGGAGTCATTTCTTCATCTCCCACTTTAAGACATATTAATGTCAGCCTCACACGTCCCACAGTGGACACATTTCTGTTTCTAGATGATATTTGGAGGATGGTCATGTGTTTCTCTGCTGTCACAGCTCTTTGTGATATTTGAGCGCAGCTGTAATGTTTGTGTGGTTAAAGCCACCAGACTCCACTGACAAAAACTCTCATTTTAGCCGGAGAACACGGGGCTGCTGTGGGACTTTGTGTTTGCAAAGGTTTCTATTGGAGGCATGTTTGCCTTTATTATATAGGTGCAGAGAGTAGACAGGAAAGTGGGGAGAGAGTGAGGGACACACAGGCACCTGTAGTAAGCCCCGCCTTCAGCCCACCTGCTCAGCCAGGTGAGCTATAGCGCTGCTTTAACATGTTGGTGTGATTGAGAGTGAATGAAAGTGAGTGATGGAGGCAGCAGGAAACTAACAGGCTGTTTGTTCTGAGAGGTCACATGACTGTTGTTCTCAGCAGAGTCTGATGATTTGATGAGACCATGAGAGCGGCTTCAGTTCCTCATCAGAAAGAGTCTGACAGAAGCTCCTCCCTCTATACCCCAGTAGACTTCTATTAGACTGCTCCAGATTCCTGAGAGTTCACACAGAAAACTTTACAAACAGCCAAAGAAAAACTATTGAAAAGCTTCAAGATCACAAAGAGCTCTTTGTGACCCATGCAGACCCTCAGAAAGGAAGCGTTTGTGTCCACTGACATGTTAGAGTGCTTTTAATTTGAAATTCACACAGGAAATCATGTGTTTCCATAAAGAGTGTAGTGCAGTAAGTTTAAGAGAGCAGGGCCAAAACAGACTGATGGATTATTGTGACATCACTGTTTGATTCTTCTATTCAACTGAAGAAGAAGAAAAGTTCTCTTCAGTTGGTGAGGTCAAAGGTTAAAGGTCAGACTCGGGTTCATCTTTGGTCAGTTTACAACACAGGTGTTCAGACAGGTGGGAAAGCAGTGGGTGGAAGAAAAGAGAGGATGTGGAGGAGAAATGAGGAGCACAGGAAGGAGAGAGGAGAGGAGGTCATAGAGAGAGATCACTAAATGATCTCTGGAGAGCCAAAACACTCCTTCAAACAGTCCCAGACTTTACTCAGTTAAACTTCAGGATGACTGGAAGACTGTTCCTGTATGCTGTGTGGTGGGTGAGGTGCTGAGTGGGGATAAATCACAGTCTGGTTCTTGAGGTGGTCCTGACCTTGAAATGCTCTGATTCCTCGGTGTGAACAGGCAGCTTCTGCAGGTGTGGTGCTAAAGCTCCATCTGGGTGGAGTCACAGGTGTTAGCTGGTGAACAGCTGAGTCTGTAGGCTCTATGGCTGTATCCAAATTCAGGGTCTGCAGCCTTAAAGGCCTCATTTTAAGGCCGATTACATCACAGCAACGCGACAAAGGCTGTCCCAATTCAAAGGCTGCTCGAAAAGCGGCCCTCAAATGCGTCCTTCATTTTCCTGAATTTTAAGGATGTGGCGGTGTAGACTTCGTGGCCCAACATATCCCAGAATGCATAGCGCGGCGGTGGCGTGGATGATTTTGCCGGAAAAAAAAGGCAGACGAAGGGCACCCGAAGAGTAAACTTTTAAAAGTAAGTACTGAATATTATGTTTAATAATGAAGAACATTTAAACATTACTGTTCGCCACATGTCGGCAAAGTTATGTGACATTAGCGATGTTTGTACTAACTTGGTTTTAAAGCCTTTTAAATATACGCCGTTCAATAGTCGACCTTCATCAATGTGATGATTTTATGGATATTAAAAGTAAGCACTGAGACAAATTTAGTAATGCCAACATATTAAAAGAACAATATTTGTCTATTATACATAATACATATACAGTGTCAAAGGAACCTGTCTTTGAGTGAAGATTTAAGGTGACAGGAAATATAAATAAATGCAGCTTGAATCTTTACTGCAGCTCAGTGTTTGAAACAGACTTCATTCACTGCGTTAATAACTAATAATGATTGAAATAATAACTTTAATATTGGCCATATTATATTTACATTACCAAAGTAAGATGACTTTAGTCTCATGAACAACATTAGCTAACTGTTATTTACTAGCTAATCTTAAAATGACTGTTCAGTACAGAAATGAAGCCCAACAATCATGTTTCACAGTCCCGTGGTCTCAGCCTCAGATACTCATCAAATCAAAGTTCATGTAGAAACAAACAAACAAATGAACAAAAGATTTTCTCCTTCATTTCTGTCAAATAACGCTGTATGAAACGTTTCCACCCTGGGCAGCGCGACGGAGGCTAGACCGTCCCATTTCACAAGCCCCTCACTTCCGGCCTTAGCGGTCTTTGAGTACGCGGCCCTTGTGGATCGTTAAGGCTGCGTACTTTAAGGCTGCAGACCCTGGATTGGGATACAGCCTATATCTGGTGCTGCACTCTCTGCTGGTTGTAGCTGCTGCTCTACACACTGCTGTGTCCTTCAGAGTCCTCCTCAAACACGGTTTTCTGTTCTGGTTAAACACCTCTGCTGCAGCTTCAAAACGACTCAGTCTTTTGCGTTTCTTCTATGTTCTTGTTTATTCTGTTATGTCTTTTGTTTAGGTTTGCTATGTATTGGGGTTTTGTTTTATGCCTGCCTGTGTTCCCTCTGTCTGTTCATGGTGTCACTGTGTCTGCTCGTGAGTCTGTCTGTTAAGTTCAGTGTCTTGTCTGGTCCTCTATGTCTGTTTCCTGTTTTTTTCTGAAGGTCTCATGTGAGTGTGTTCAGTTTACGTTTCCCGTGTCTCGTCAGCTCTGATTTCTCCCAGGTGTGTTCCCCTCCTGTCTCCCATCCCTTGATTACTGCTGTTTGTATTTAAGCCCCGTGTTCTCCTGCCTGTTGCCGGTTCGTCTGCATTAATTCCCTGCGTGTTTCTATGTTTCCCTTGGTCTCCAGTTAGAGCTTCAGCTGCCTGCATCTTGGGTCCTCATTAAATTTCACATGGCTCATCCCTCGAGCCTTGACAATGAGAAGCTCTAAAGTGAAGATTTCTCTTCTTGAATCTCTCTGCTCGTCATGAAGGAGCTTTTTTACTGTTTTAAAAAAAGTGTGCGTCCCTTTGTCCACTTTGACAGACAGCTGACAGCTTCAATCATCATTAATACTCATAAAAAAATAATGTTTAAAAAGCATTAAAGCAGAAGAACAGGAAGTCCTGCAGACCAACACAGTTTAGTTTAGTGTCTTAAAGGCTGCCAGTGCCTCTCTTTGCTGTAACCAACCTTTCTCTTTATTTCTGAGCTTTTTAAGGACTTTAACTGATGCATCAACCTTTGAAAATGGAAAGAAATCAGTCAGATTCATGGCTGCATCACAGTGTCACATGTAGTTCTCCACATCAGCTGGATTATATCTATAGCAGCAAACAGCTGATGCACAAATCTTTGTCTGTGTTAATAAAGTTGGATCAGTTCAAACAGTTTGTTGCTCTGCTTGAAAGCAGCAGTTTTTCTAATGCACCACCTTCATGCTTCCTTCATATTTGAATCCCCCTGTAGATGCTGACAGGTAACCATGTCACACAGAGCTCAAGCCTTTGAATCCAGCTGTGACTGTTGATTTTCTATTGAATGGACTTTTTCAAATCCAGCTGTAGGCCTGTGTTTGTGAGCTCATTAACAGCTGTTTGTTTAGAGAGACGTGGTCCTCACAGGACAGCCACTACAAACATATGATTTTATAGAATATGATGCATTACTGCAGATTCAACACAATAGAAAGGATTTGAAATGAGCTCAGCCTTAAACATGTGCAGCAGTAATATTGATCCACAGACACTGATGGGAACATTTTTCTGCACAATAAGTACTTTGACTTTTCATACTTTATGTACAATTTGCCAGTACTGCAGTTTTGTGTGTAGTGAGGTGTTTTCATGGTGTTTTCTTGGTGCTTTTACTAAAGGAAGGCTTCTATCAAATTCTTCCACATGTTGTCAAACTGAGCTGTGTGATGAAGTGAGTGTGACAGAAACACTCAGACTGTGTTTCTCTGCTTCATCAAGTCAAATCTGGTCCTCAGAGACTGAATAAAGTCCTGTCCCACTAACAGCAGCTCCAACAGTCTGTTCACTGCTTTCTTCCTGTCAGTCTTCATCTTTCTGCTGCGTCTCCTCTTCACACTGACCACTTTCTATCTAACAGTGAGCTCCCAGTGAAGCAGCAGCATTCAGCCTGTTAGAGTCAACACAAATGTCTCCATCCAAGCTCATGTTGTGCTTTGTTGTCCTCTCAGTCCCCCAGGTGGAGGTGGATTCAGGGGTGGAGTCTGTCCAGCTGCCCTTCAACACCACACTTCACCTGCCTGAAGACGCTAAAGTGGAGTGGATGGACAGTGATGATGATAAGGTCCACGTGTATGAGAACGGCTCTGACCAGCCTCACAAACAGCACCAGGTTTACAGAGACCGAACGAAGATGAATGAAGACCTGCTGAAAACTGGAGACCTCAGTCTGACCCTGAAACACCCCACAGACTGGGACAACAGGACCTACACCTGCACCGTCTACAGCAGGGAGGGAAACATCCTGCTGAAGAAACAAGTGGAGCTGAAAGTCAGAGGTCAGTGCTGTAGATACAGGTCAAAGGTCAGAGGTCATGTAGGAGTTTATTCTCTAAAAGCTTTTAGTTTGAATCTAGTTTCAGTTCATTCAAATAAAATAAATTCTTTGATGTTTTGATCTAAAAGCCAAAAATGTGGAGGCGGAGCAACTGTGTGTTTAAATGAACTAAGAAGAGCATTAAAATGATCCTAACTTCAAAATAAAAGCCTCTGGCATGATGTGAGTTTGGATCAAATCAATAGTTTTGTTAGTTTAGTCCAAATCAGTGTAAATGTATAAATATCAATAGTTTTAAAGCTGCTGGGATCATTCAAACACTTTGATCCAGTCATTTGGATGTTGTCACATGTCAGGGTGGAGCAGCCATAAATACGAGGCTTTTATTGCGAAAATGCTGAGTGTGATGATCCAGAGGAGCCCATGGGGTGTTTGTGGCTGGATGCAAAGGTTTGTAGCTCTCCTTGTAAAGAGAAACAGCTTGAAGCTACAGAGGAGCGTCTGCAGAAGAAGACAGGGGAAAGAGGAAGAAGCTGAGGCCGCTGGAGAAAAGACAGGAAAAGGAAATCAGCTTCATTTGTTGGAGGCCGTTTGTTCATCACACTGAAATATTCCCACTTTAGAGACAGGAAACAAAGTGAAGTGTGGATTGATGTTTGTCTCCATGATTTGGGCCCTGGAGTCATTTCTTCATCTCCCACTTTAAGACATATTAATGTCAGCCTCACACGTCCCACAGTGGACACATTTCTATTTCTAGATGATATTTGGAGGATGGTCATGTGTTTCTCTGCTGTCACAGCTCTTTGTGATATTTGAGCGCAGCTGTAATGTTTGTGTGGTTAAAGCCACCAGACTCCACTGACAAAAACTCTCATTTTAGCCGGAGAACACGGGGCTGCTGTGGGACTTTGTGTTTGCAAAGGTTTCTATTGGAGGCATGTTTGCCTTTATTATATAGGTGCAGAGAGTAGACAGGAAAGTGGGGAGAGAGTGAGGGACACACAGGCACCTGTAGTAAGCCCCGCCTTCAGCCCACCTGCTCAGCCAGGTGAGCTATAGCGCTGCTTTAACATGTTGGTGTGATTGAGAGTGAATGAAAGTGAGTGATGGAGGCAGCAGGAAACTAACAGGCTGTTTGTTCTGAGAGGTCACATGACTGTTGTTCTCAGCAGAGTCTGATGATTTGATGAGACCATGAGAGCGGCTTCAGTTCCTCATCAGAAAGAGTCTGACAGAAGCTCCTCCCTCTGTACCCCAGTAGACTTCTATTAGACTGCTCCAGATTCCTGAGAGTTCACACAGAAAACTTTACAAACAGCCAAAGAAAAACTATTGAAAAGCTTCAAGATCACAAAGAGCTCTTTCACAGCACATATGAGCCATTAAGAAGTGCACATTTGTGTTTCCCACAGTCCATCATCCAATAATATCAAAGGACAAACTGTGAGGTAAAAAGCCTTCAGCTCTTTTTGAAGGAAGCAAAAAGACTTTGGTCCTGAGAGATGGTTCAAAACACAACTCAGACCTACCAAAGTATTATTTGTGCCAAACACATGAAGCCTTCAACTTTGTATGTGTCCAGTCAGTGTGGCAATAGAAGTCACTGTGAGGATTTTCAATGTGCTGTCAAAGAGCATCCAAACAATCAGGTGAGGATGAAGAGAATTAGTGTGGATGGACAGAAAATCCATATCCAGTGTGATTTAGGAGCAGCTCATATATAATGAGTGAAATGAAAGAAGAGCACAGACAGGAAGAACATGAGTGAGCAGACATTTTGGAGCTGCTGATCCACACAGGGCTGGATGGAAGGAGTGGGAGTCCATGATGGCTCAAAGTCTCTGATCTAACTGTTCCTGAGCCTCTCCCCCTGCCTCCTCTTTGGATCTTCTCCTCCTCTTCTTCCTTATCTGCCTCCTCCACCACTGCTCTCTCCTCCCTCATCTCCTCCTCAGCTGAACTGAAGTCAGGGCTGTAACATGAGGAAACGTGCAGAAATGACTGAGTCAGCATGTTGTTGAAGTGAGTTGAGTGATGGTGAGCAGATTAGATGTGCGAACCTCCCTGTAGAGAAAAGCAGATCTTCTCCAGAGTTTCCCACCTCATGTTTTCCTGTGTCACAGCTGATTGTCACATCCTGGCTGTCACTAAATGAGTGGTCCAAAGGTGGAAGGAGGAGCACAGTTAGATTGTTCACCTCCTAACCTGAGAAATCAATCAGCTGAATGAAAAACACTGTGATCCTATGAGCTGCTATCAGGGCTGCTCCATTCTCAGGATTCTCATCTGGATGACTGAAGCAGATTATTGATGAAGTCAGCAAACAGCTTTCAAAATGGCTCTTTTTCCAGGGGAACTCCCTGAAATGTAAATCTCATTGGAATGAAGAAGAAGTCCAAAGGCGTGGTTAGGCCCAGACTTGTGGCTGTTTTCAATGTAAAGCCCATGTTGCAGGCAGCTGCTGCTCCTTACTGGCCCACAGCCTCCACTGATGGATGTGTCAGCTCACTTGTACTGTAGCCACGGGGAGAGCGATGGTGAAGCTGACAACCAGAGGTGTAGCGCTATTTGTTGAAGTAGCCCAGCTGTGCCATGGAAGCACAAGTTTCCAGAGATGATTGGACTGTGAGCAGAAATGATCCATGTTGGACTGAATTGAAGAACAGATCATAAAGTCCTCTGTGTGCCCAGCCCGTCTGTCTGAGCATCTTCATCAGTGTGCAGCTGATCTACAGCTAATGTGCTGATTGATGAGCAGCCTGTTCATGGTGATGATGAGAAACAGATTGGATTCAAAGCACAAATGAGTGAAAAAGGAGCAGCAGCCATGATAGAGCGAGTCCTCTGCTGACAGAAATAGTGGAGTGAAGGATTTGTGCAGCGTTTCTCTGTGAAAACAGCTGATTCAGATCAATGAGAGGAGGATGAAGGAGAAGCAGCATGTTTCTGATAGAAGCATCACTGCTGTGCTACAAACTGCTGGGACTGTGTGTGTGTGACGGCTCAGCTGGAGGCAGGATTGGTCCAGAGGAGAGCTGCTTTATTCCAGACTAACTCTTCTAGAAAGCTGACATCTGTGTGGAACAGCTGACCTGCACCATGTGGAAAAGAACAGCAACATGATTCAGCGTCAGATCCCGAAACATCCACGGATTCATCCCGTTACAGGAACTGTGCCACACGTGGCCTCTGTTTGTTCTGCATTGATGCTGCAGGGATTTCTTCAAGTCACTATAATATAGTGTCAGATGGACACATGAAGCTAACACGGCACATCTTTGTGAGTCTGCAGCATGTTGACACACATGTCAGTGTTGTACAGATCTGAGAGCAGCACAAACAAACTCCATCAAAGTGATTTGTGCTGTTGCAGAGCTGTGTGACTGCATTTGTCTTCATTATGGACACATTTCTACAAATGGGACTAAACATGTGACCCTCTGCACATCCATGGCTCAACAGTGCACCCATTGGCTGGATGCAGCTTGTATTGTGGCTCCTCCCCCTTAGCTTCAGGTCAGTTTAGCTGTGTTTCCTCCAAATCCCAGAATTCCTGAGGAGCAGGAATATGTGGGGCTGGGCTCTAAACACTCAGGGTGAGGACTGAGTGAAGAGCTACAGGACAAAGTTTCAGCGCTGCGCTCACAGCTTTGAGACGTCCAATCAGCAACTGGTCCTGATAACATCTCCCCTCTCATTCCACATACATGAAGACTGCTAGAAGCAGCTATCAGCCACATCAGGCTCACATCATGCTTGCTATTAAACATGCTGCAGTCTGCAGTAAACTCCCTGCCACAAAGCTTTGAGTCTCCTCCAAATGCACCTGTAACAAGGTCACCTGCAGAAATAACTGTGTCCACGGGCAGAGTCACCAACACTCTGCACCAGAGCTAAACCTGCTTTGGAGCTAAAAAGCTGCTGTCAGGGTTTCCTGCAGAGCTTCAAATGTGGAGACTGAAAGCTGTGGACAGTTTCTGTGGCTGGATTATTTCATATGTGTTTGTTTCACTTTCAAAGGAAAGTGTTGAAATAAATCAGGTGTGTGACGCACACTTTACTGCAGATTGTTCTCAATGTAACACAAAAAGCAATCAAAATGTGATTGATCCTGATGTGCTTGTTGCTTCTAGCAGTGTTGATGTATTTGCACAGAGAGGGGGAGATGTTATCAGAGTGTGTAAGTGATCAGATCTGATGCTGAATCATGTTCATGTACAGTCAGCTGATCCTCACAGTTCAGTTTGTAATCATGCAGCTCTCCTCTGATAAATCCTGAGCTCCACCTGAGTCTCAGTCCTCAGGACCTCACACAGTCCCAGCAGCTTCTATCAGCAGAGTTCTCCCTGATATCACAAACATATTGATCCTCCTTCAGCCTCCTCTCATTCATCTGTTTCCACAGAGAAACTCATCAGTGAAACCTGAGCTTACTGTGGATTATTCTGGTGGCTCCATCACTCTCTGCCTCACACGCCCTCATCTGCTGCTTTCCTCTGATTGGCTGCTCTGACAGAGTCATGATTGGCTGCATGTTTGTATATAAAGCAGCACGTTGCTGGTAGATCAGCCATCAGCTCATGTTTGTGACTGCAGCATGGCACCAGTTTGCTCCTCGTGTTTCAGTCCCAGACTGACCTGCAGCTCTTTAGTAAATTCAGACAGCAGCTTTGTAACTGTTAGTAAATCTGACCATGAATATCATTATGACACCTCTGACCACTCATTCTGTCTTTATTGGCTTTCATACATGAAACACGCTTAAAGTCACCATTGAATCTAAACTGGATGAAAGCAGCTGTGAGTCACTGCAGCAGCTCTGTGCCAACAACCAACCAACACCTGGGTGGAGTCCCAGCTGAAGCTGAGAGATACTCAGAGACAGAAGCAGCTGTATGGAAGCGTTCTACAGGACGGCTGACACAAAGCTGATGTTACTGATGTCTCCTAGATAGATCTCATGGACCAAAGGCTCTCTGTGTCATCTCGGCTCCAGCTGAACTAAACTGAGAGTGAATTTGGGCTTTTAGGGAGGGGTGAAAGCAGAGCGCTGTAAAGGAAAGGGCTGTGATTGGTTCAGAACACGTCAATGAGAAGAAAGGAAAGCTTCAGAGCAACATGAATGAAACAAAGTGTTTTGATGACGACTGAAAGCCAAAACTGTCCCTGAAATCAGAATCCAGTTCATCTCCAGCCCTTCCTTCAGAATAAAAGCCTGACTATTCAGAGCTCCAACAGTAAGAAGAGCAAAGTGAACCAAGGTGGGTGGAGGCAGCAGAGAAACTGTAGGGTGGAGCTGAATGCTTCATCAGTGGGATGATGCAGCAGATTTCCTCCACCTTGCACAAACTGTCCTGTTAGTTATTATGACTGGAACATCCAAAATGTCTCCAGAGGCTCCGAGTCCAGCTGAACATGTATTAGTGTTTAGAGTGGAACTGAGGTGATAGGGACTAGGACCTGGGGGACGTCAGTCAGTGACGGAGCGGTCAGCAGGTGTGGACAGATACTTGATGGAGTGTTTCCTGCTGGACTCCATATGATATGTTAGCAGAGAGGATCTGGCTCCTGATTGGTTGAAGTGGAGCCCATCTGCTGCAGAAAGATGCCTCCTGTCCCAGAAAACATTGAAGTTGTCTCTAAAGCCCAGGCTGTGGGAGTCACACACAGAGGAGAGCCAGGTGTGGAGGCCGAGCAGCCGCCCAAACGCCCCACGGCCACAGGTGGGAGTGGGGCCGCAGATACAAACACTACGGTGGGCTTGTTTCACAGCCTCACAAAGACACACAAAGTCCAGTTTGAGGAAGTGGGAGCGCTGTTTGGAGTCCGGTTGGTGTCCATGTGGATAAGGATGGTGTCGGCCTCCGGACGGGATCGTATTCTGCCAGGAAACTTGTCTAAAACGTCCCAGAGCGTCGGGCCGGGAAAAGACAGAGCGCACGCCTCCTTTATTGTGAAATTCCTCACCATGGTAACTGAACACATCAGCTGGTCTGCAGCAGGTCATGTTCAGAGTTTGAGGCTCAAAGTGTCCCATTTTCACTGATTGTTTCCCGACGACATGCTTCACGTGTGATATGGATCCTCTGCTGAAGGAATCTGCTTTCTATCCACAACCTGTTGATCCGTGTCTGACTAACAGCAGCGCAGGAAGCCCTGCAGTTACAGAGAAACTGTCTGAGTCGCATTGTTGCTGCAGTTTACCTGCAACTGCTGTGAAGAAAAAGTCTCCATGTGTTTGTGTTTGGTCCTAATCTGCTGCCTGTCTGTTTGACATGCTGGATTTCCAGCTGATCGATGACAGATTAGAAACTGATCAGTCTATTGATCACACAATATTCCATCAATAGAATTGATTTGACTTTGATTTGTGTAACAAAGTGATTTCCACGTCTCCTTCATGATGTGACAGTGTCAGAGCTGAATGCACTTGTAGAGTATCATGTTTTTATGGCTCACATTTAAAGTGTTGCAGCTCTAATGTACAGCTGTCATATTAGAAATAGAAGCAGCTCTGATTTTAGTGCTCAAAGAAATCTATGAAGTGATGAATTCACACATGAACAGTTTTCTGCAGCGTTCCTCTCGGCCTTATTTGCAGCTCCACTCTTGTTTTTGCTCTAATAATTATTTCTCTCCATGAGCTGTTTCTCTGCCTGAAGGAGGCGCCACTCCATCGCTTCATTTAGTGCAGAACAAGAGTCACATGATGCTCTGAACACCAATCACACTTTGTACAGCTCATGTTGTGTTTGTTGTCCTCTCAGTGTGTCAGGTGGAGGTGGAGGAGGGGGCGGAGTCTGTCCAGCTGCCCTTCAAAACCACACAAAACCTGCCTGGAGATACTAAAGTGGAGTGGGAACGCTATGAACCTGAATACAACATGGTCCACGTGTATGAGAACGGCTCTGACCAGCCTCACAAACAGCACCAGGTTTACAGAGACCGAACGAAGATGAATGAAGACCTGCTGAAAACTGGAGACCTCAGTCTGACCCTGAAACAGCCCACAGAGAGAGACAGTGGGAGATACAGATGTGGAGTCTCTAGCAGGAAGATCATGAGATGGAAATACGTGCAGCTAAAAGTCAAAGGTTTGTTTCTGTGTGTGTATATGTGTGCGTGTTTGTGTGTGTGTCTGTGTGTGTGTGTCTGTGTGTGCGTGTGTGTGTGTGTATATGTGTGTCTGTATGTGTCTGTGTGTGTGTGTGTGTCTGTGTGTGTGTCTGTATGTGTGTGTGTCTGTGTGTGCGTGTGTGTGTGTGTATATGTGTGTCTGTATGTGTCTGTGTGTGTGTGTGTCTGTGTGTGTGTCTGTATGTGTGTGTGTGTGTGTGTGTGTGTGTGTGTGTGTGTGTGTGTGTGTCTCTGACTGTCTTGTGTCTCCTCTGCAGGGAGAGTTCAGGTCCAGGATCAAACAGGGGACATCAGGAACAGAAGCAGCTCCATTGATCCGACTCCTCTGATGGCTGATCAATCAGTTTGATCTGTGTGTTCTTTGATTATTGATCAGTGATGTCAGAGTGGAGTCAGTGTGATGTTGTTGTTGTGTGTTTGAGACTTTTAGTGTCCATGAAGGTCTCTGCTGCCGTAGATCCTCTGAACTGTGACAGAGGTCTCACTCTGGAGGAAACTCTCAGCACTTTCCAGCAGCTCCTCCATCATGGAGGACGTTCCCTCACTGTAACAGGTGGAGGAGAGAGGAGAGGAAGCACAGGTGGATCCTCTGAGGAAGAGGAGCGTTCCTACAAACCACATGATCACATGACCAGAGGACAAGCATGTGCAGAAACACATTAAAGTCAGCCTGTAAACACGTTTGTGTAAATTCTAGTCGTGTTTTTCTGTCACATTCAAATAAAAGCAGAGAAAGCAGAACAAATGCTGAAGCTGTCTGTGTGAAATAAAGGAGTTACAGTACTCTCTCTCACACACACACACACACACACACACACACACACACACACACACACACACACACACACACACACACACACACACACATCTGTCCAGCAGCTGTCTGAGCTGCAGTCTGTATTGTGTGTGTAATATCTTCATGTTTCTAATATTACAGTTTTATCTTCAGGTGTAAAATCAGCTGCTCTGCTGTCTTCTCCCCTGATCCTGTGTGATTGATTCGATCCTGCAAACGCCACAAATTTCATTCCAGCTTTGATTTGAAAGCCAGCGAGTAAAAGGATCAGCGATAGTTTTCAGAGCGATGCCAAAGCTTGGGTTCCTCTCCTACAGCAGCTTTTCTTTCTTTCTCTCCCTGTGAAATACAGCAGCTGGACCTTTGGCTGCAACACACTGTGAGACAAACTGCACACAAACAGTTTGTGTGTTTGCTGATGTTTGTTGAGCTGATAGAAACGCTGCATTTGAAATTAGCTGACACTTCAAAAACGTTCCTCCCTTTATGCTCGCTGCTCTTCAGCAGGACTGGGACAAAAAATAGGCCCAGGCATTTTGACTAGAGACCGGCCCCCCAGGTATTATAGGAAAAGCCATAAAACCTTTGAATGAAAACAAACGCTGTTGTGACAGTGATGTACAGTCTTGTTGGTATATGTATGATTTCTATACATTTTACGTCAGATAAAAACTTTGGTTGTAAGATTCAGATAATTATTTAATAAAAGCGAGACATTTTAAATGAGAATAAGAAAGAAAAGTATTTCTTTGTGCCCCCCTCTCCCTGTTAATGCCCCACCTGCTCCCTGGCAACACTTTGCTAGACCCGCCCCTGCACAGTTACCAGCTGTCAGCTACCTAAAAAAGGATCCTGGTGTTATTTGTCTCTCAGAAACAGTTCATAACTTCCCTTCAACTCATTCATGTCACCTAAAAGGTAAACCTGTTTCTCCATCACAGCTCTGATGATTCAGTAAGGACATCTCCTGGTTTCATCTTCATGTTTCCCTCTCACCACGTATCCAAACCGACATCATGACCAGCAGCTTTACAGCTGTGGCTCCAGCAAACATCAGCTGATACTAGAAATTAATATTAAATAACAACAGCTGATCAAGCTTAAACGTGCTGCTGTTGTTTAGCGCGACATCCGCTGGTTTCCTCTTTGTGGCGCAAAGTGAGCGATAAACAAACAAGAGAGAAAAGCTGATCACTGATCAGTTTCATGATTGAAGTAGAAACAGGAGAGGGGGGGGGGGGGGGGGGGAGAAGAAAAGGCAGCTGTGCAGCAAATACAGAATAAATCCAGCTTTGTGTCTTTTTCATTGTAGCTGAAGACAAACTGCATTTCGTTTCACTTCAATACGAAACGCGTAATATTTTCTCTGAACACGAGACGATTCTGTTTTTTAGGGCTAAAAAACTCAGAGGGGATGGTTGGCAACTCCAATAACTAACCTTGTGAATAAAATAAAGTTCACTATCAGTAACATCATAGCACCACCCAGAAACTCCATCATGCTAGCTAGTAGCAGTACGAGTTATTGTAACTGACTGTAAAAAGTCAGCACAACGAAAATAAACTCCACCTACACTTGGTTTATATCTGACCCGGAGAGACTGCAGGTCATAACTTCTTACCTGAAGTTCAGTTCACCTGATTCTTGGACCGGCGGCCGCCTCGGGGCTCTCCTTCTCCTGCCTCCCCTTTCTCTCATCCACCTGCTGGCCTCCACCACTTGCTAATGTTACTGAACCTGTGGAAGCTCCGATAGCCACCAAACAACTGAGTTATTTCATTGTTTATACTGTTACCAGAAAAAAAAATCATCGGCCCATAAAAACGAAAAATCACCATCGGCCCACCGATGAGTTTACCAACACAAGATGAGTTTATAATGTTGACCTTAATCTAACCTTTAGGTCCAGTCCCTGCTCTGTCACTACAGGATGCTCTGACCAGTCATGGATCCAGCAGATTCACTGTGTTCAAAGACTTTAGCTCAGACTCCACAGAAGCAGCTTTGTGGAGGATCCATGAGGAGACTCTGGAACAATGATGGCTTGTAGATGTTTTGCTGCTGTGGCTCAGGGACTTGGTGAGTTCTCACTCTCCAGCTTCTTCTGACCAGGACTCCATTTCCCAGCTTTCCTACAAAAAGCAACACTTTCCAGTTCAGCAGAGTCCAGTGGATGGTGCTGCCTCCACTGCCCTCAACCTCCAGCTCAGCCGCCCTCTGCTGGTCCCTTATACTGCAGTGTTGCTGGAATACTGCTCTGCTCCCACTGACCTCCTCCTCTGCCTCCAAAGGGTCTCCACCTGCACTGCTGTCTGTGTGCTACACCTCTGGAGAGGCCTCGCCTCCACTGCTGCCTACAGACTCAGCAGCCTGTCCATTCTCCTGAAGTGCTCCTCTTCTTGGCTCCACCTTGTGGATGACCTCATGAACTGTTTCTGCTCCCCTCTGAGTTTTTTTACTTTTTTAGTTCCTGTCTGTTGGTCGTCTGCTTCCACTCCTGGACTCTGAAGCTTCTTCTGTTTTCTCTGATTTTGATTTTCACTTTGTTCCCCTGGAGATGTTTGTGCTCTTTGGACGTCTGCATGAAACCTGATAAACTGTTGGTGTGTTTGTTTAGACTGTGTCAGGTTTGAATTTTATTTAGAGAAGAGGTCAAAGTAACATGTTTAGCATGTATATATATTTTATTTTCTTCTCTTAAAGCTGTTTCGAATCCAAAACAACACATTTACAATAAAGACAAACATTAATAAACCAGTTGCAGAACTGTATGGGGTACACACACTCACACTCCTCATACATAATCTATACTCCTGGGCCCAGGCACCAGCACCCCTGGAGGGGCTATCTGCCCCCAGACCCAGGAGATGGTTCCCTTTACTGGAACCATGAGTTCTGCTGTGTAAACATCCTGAAGGAGAACATCCGGCCATCAGTTCATGGCCTGAAGCTTAAGAGCACTCAGGCAGCAGGACAATGATCTGAAACATACCAGTAAGTCGACCTCTGACTGGCTAAAAAACAAACAAAATGAAGTTTTTGGAGTATGTGATAAAAGGACCCGACACAAACAGTGTTTAATTAAAAAAACTGCATTTTCTATTTACACAAGTTGTCTTTGTCTAATAGTAAATATTTGTTTGATCTGAAACATGTAAATGTGACAAACACACAAAAAAGGGAAATCAGGAAGGAGGCAAACACTTTTCACACCACTGTGTGCAGAATTGTGCAACCTTAACAAAAACAATATGTGACTTGTGTTATTATTTGTTATGAACAAATCTTTTTTACACACAAATTCTCATCTATAGATGCACAAACATAACATTTCCAGATTTATTTTGATTTACAAGGTTACAAAAATTTGAGCCCAAACAGCTGCCTCCACACATTCTTTTACACTGATGTAGGTTGAAGCTTTCTAAGTAGCGACTAGGCAATAACTAATATAACTAATAATCAGTAACGAACTAGATTCTTCTAATCCCATACAAACATCAAACCCAACAAAGGTACACAAATCATAGAAAAACTGCTAAATTCTGGAATCCCTTTTCTTGTGTGAGCTGCATTTCTTTGGACCTTCCCTCCTTTTGACACATGGACCTTCCCTGTGTTAATTTACCATAATTAGGAGAATGAGAAAATAAAAAAGTTAGGTACATTGTCTCTTGGGTTTTCTGAGGGCTTCTCCTCTGGGGTAGTTTTACTCTGGGCCTGTAAATCTGTGTTAAGAGATGAAGTTAGTGTGGTTTTCATGTTAATCCTCTGGTTCCAGATTGTGTTTGACTCCTGGCTCTGCCACTGCATCCACACTGTACCTGCCAGGAAACAGAATCTTTGAGTTAATATAAGCCTTACATTTACAAACAGCTGTAGTTTATGGGAGTAATAAGGCTGTAGCCACAAGTTTGTGATACAACAGCTACAACAAGGGTCATCCTAAACTAGCTGCAGTCTAAAGTGTCAGTTTGAAGTCAGTCAAAGCTTTGTCTGCATCATCAGTCTGTTGTAGTCTGTCATGTGCAGTCAGTCCCCTCACATGTGTCACTGCTGATTGTGGAGCCTCTCATGCAGCATGTTTGGGTTTCCACTGACAGAAATATGAGGTCATGTAAAAAGAAAAGAAAATCCTTGTGAGTTTGGATCGATGCAATCCTTTTCAGACAGATGGACTCACCATCTGATGTGATCACATGTTCCAGAAAGGTGAATCTCTCCAAAGCTCATTGTAATTTGGAGAGGCTCACCTTGTAAACATTCTCATTGAGGTATTTTGAAGCGCTTTAGTTTCAGTCTTGCAGGGCTGCTTGAAAGGAGAACAGATTATTAAATCATTTATGCACGCAAACATGTCGGCCCCTCCTGAGAAACGAAACCTGACAGGTTTTCTTTAAGTGCACTGTTAAAAACACGGGGCTCTGCTTTAAGACGTGCAAATATAATTTTGTTTAATGCGTCTCAAACGCAGTGCAATGTTTCACCCCTGAATGTCAGATTCTTCCCAGTGTTTGTGCTGTTGCACTCATTTTATTCAGCTTTACAAATAAAAACAGATAAAATGCTCTCATGTATTTTGTAAAAACACTTTTGTTCAGTGAGAATTACCCTGGCTGCACACTAATCTTTTGTCAAATACACACTGTTTATTCATGCTGCTCAGTGTCTTGATGCATGCTCAGTCATCCAGGTAAGGAAATCTCAAAAAGTTAATTATCTGTGAGCTCGAGGCTGCTGTCGGGGGTTGGGGGACTCTGGCCTGTGTAGTTGGTGAGGGCTTGGATACGTCTCCACACCTGGCGGTGCTGTTGTCAGTGAGGAGGCCCTCTTTGCAGGGTTTCCATTAGGTCAGAGGACCTTGTACCAGGTCCTTTCTTAGTAGCTGCTCGGCCGACGTTCGAAGGAGCAGTGATACTCCTCCTGCTGTCAGGCCTGCAGGTTGATACCTGTGATGTTCTCCTCCGTCTTGTGGTGGACAAACTATTTTTTGCACTGGCACACATAATTTGTGTGACACCTGATTGTTCCCTCGTTTTAGCTTTAGTAGTATTTTTAAATGGTTGTACAAACTTCATTTTCAGATAAATAGTTGTGTGTAACTTCTTTTAGTCTTTGAAGTTTTTTAAATGTAAACTTTATATTTGCATTTTAAGTTATGACAATAATTCAATAAACATGTTTGTGGTTTTTACAGTAAAAATATAACTACTACTAGGATTTTATGTTTTTGTGTGACTTCAGATCAGTTGTGTTAAAACAGTAAGCCAATTAAAAAATAACTGTAAATTCAGACATGTGAGGTTGAACTGAAAACAATGAGACCAAACAGGGTGAGAAAATAAATACATTTAAAGGAGAAATACAAATGTAAAATCAAAAGTAGTCAAAAATGTCCAATTATATTTTGGACCCCAGATTAACCCAACAAAACGTGAAAAACTAGCTTTAAATGTTTGGTGACAAACGTGTTCATGACAGAACAGATTTCTGACATTTTGTGTAAATTTAAGCAACAATGTGATTATTTTAACAAAAGTGTGACACTTAAGTTAGACTTGTGTTTGTAACTGTTGTGTAGCTTTCTGGATTTTATACTTACTGGGCTACACATTTATTTATTATACAGGTTATACAGTACATGAAATAATTCACATGTTTATGGAACTGAAATGTTTCATTATGTGGGCTAAAGGAAATAATGAAGTTATGGACTATATTTATATGAAACACTTACTGTATTTGAAGTCTTTTAACCATATGTAACACCTGCATGTGTGTAAAAAATAGTAAAAAAGAAAAAGGCTTTGATTTTTCCTCCCCAGTTGATTTCCAGGCCACCCGAAGAACATTTCTCTAGATCCGGCCCTGTGTTGAACAAACAACAGCAAATGTAATCAGGCTAATTACAGTTTCAGCATTTGTCAGTTTAGTGTTTAACACGTTTGCCTCACAAGCAAAAGTTGCCTTGTTTGACTCCAGGAGCTCAGAAATCAGTTGGATGTGTGTCAGAAAGGCATCCAGTGTAAAATCTCCCAAATCAAACAGACCGAGCTAGAAGCTGTGGCAACGCCTTGTAATAAGAGCTCTTTTGTCTGTATATATTTTCTATATTGTTGAAACATTGAAAACATTACATTGATTCAGTAACAAAACACATGTTTGAAAAGTTTATGCAGTTCATCTGTGCACCATAATACATCAGAGTCCAAATGCATCCTCACTGTGAGCTAAAGACGTTTAGTTTATTGGTCATTAAATTACAGCATGTTTCCACAGATTATGTGTCTGAAGGTGTTTGTTATGAAATTCTCATTTTCACACTAAATAATAATCATGGAAACAGGAAGTCTCAACATAAAAAAGTGCTTCAAGTTCTCACATCTCAATGAACTTTCTGTTTGTTGTTCATATTTGCAGTGACAGTACTCAGTACATTCACACCAGCCTGCACAGTTATACATAAACAAACACATGTTTATTTGAGAAGGTAAAGCAAACAGGGTGATGAGTTTATGGGCTCAGTTGCTGGTTTCAGGTCAGATTCACTGCAACATGTCACTGATTTTGTGGATTACAGCCCCCAGTACAGTCAGAAGGACCCAGCTAACACAGTGATGCTCAAACTGGATCAGCCAGTTTGAGAAGCACTTTTCACCTTCTGCTCTCACTTTTTACACAACGCAGCAGAAAACATGCTGTGCAATGAAAACATTCAACATAAGATTACACAACTAGTGCTGTAAGTAACATAAGATACAGGTTTCTGCATAAAACAATGCATTTAAACAGGTATAAATGTGTGTCTGACACTTGTAACCAATCAAAGTGCTTAAAATGAAGACATCCTGTCGGTGACCAATGTGGTATCTGGATGGATCTTTGGCTCCACATATTTATGACACTGTTCCCCGCAGACAGGACACAAGTACAGTCTGCAGATATTATATGTGACTTGTTTGTAACAGAAAAACGACCAACACAATGAAAAGACTCTCTGGCTGAAGGAGGCGGCACATCAGGCAAAGTGCTGCTGAAATTCACTGGTGGGCTCCCAGATTTTACCCACTGGAAAATATCCTTCCTGAAACAAACAGCACCAAAAACATGAAATCAGGTTGGGGATTACTTGATGCTTTTATGTTTAACACCAGTGGTGGAGTATAATAAATACATTGACTTTAGTAGTGCACTAAAACACAAATTTGTCATTTTGATGGATAGTTTTGCTTCTGCTCCATTCTTTGTAATTCAGAGTGAGTCCAAAGAAAACACTCGTGTACAGGTTCACTAAACTTGTACCACAGATTTAGTTTTTGTGTTTCAGTTTAACATTTCGTAACTTTCTGCAAAGTGGAAACAACATTTCTCCAAATGTGATTTGGATTTCTTGTCGATCATTCTGAAGGCTGAAGTGTTTCTACTTTTGAGAAATTCTTCCTCCTCACAAAGTTTTAAAGCCTCTGATTATCTGTTAAAGGCATCACACACACACAGGATATTTTTCTCTCCACTGAGCAGAGATGCATTGTTCTCACACAGTATTACTGCTACAAATACAGGATGCAAACAGCTGAAACCTTCCACAGTGTGATGTTAGTACTTTTTTGTAAAGTTAAGAATCTGAGTACTTCCAGCTTCAGCAGTTCAGCTTCTTTCACAGAGAAATCTGTGTAAGACATGAACATGTGCTCTCCACTTTGTCAGTGTCCTCATCGTGTTCATATATTTCCTCTCATTGCTGTGAGAGCTCTTATGCTCCCAGCACGGTCCTGCTGGAATCACTCCCAATACTTTTGCATCTAAGTGAGACACTACGTGTGTTTTTCCCACAGTTCCAAAAATACTTTAAGATAACAACTTCATACTAAACCTGTATCTAATACTCACTGTGTACTACTTTTTATGATTCCACAAAGATGGCAAGAAACTTTCTCCAAACACTGCATTTCTGAAATAACTGAGACAGGAGAAAACAACAAAAACACTTTTAATTACTGTCCAACAAGGTCATAAATGGAAACCGAACATTGTCAGAGAATCAAGAACTTCTTACCGAACAGAGCGAGGCGACCACCGCACTCTTACTTCTGCTTTCCCCCAGACAGAAGGAAGAACAACAGCAATCTTTAAATAACATTGATTATGTGCCTTTAAACAGCTCTGAATGAATCATGGAAGCAGTTGTCAAACATGTGAAATGCTGCTACATACATGACATTCAACTGAACTGAAAGTGCTGTGAGCACAAAAAGATTTCACTCTTAGTCAAGATAAATTCATAAGCCCTCTGCATCGTCTCCAGGAAATCTCTGATAGGAGAAGTGGGCTCCAAATGGGTAATAACATCTGCTACCCACTTATATGAAACCTTATTTTTCTACCATTAAATAAAATGCAGCCTGTAGCATCAAGTTTGCTGCTTTGATTCAGCAGGAACTGGTGGGGGAGCCTTTCAGAGCCTCCAGCCTCCTCTGAAAGACACAGGCATGAACACACAAACATGCATTCACATGTTCCACAGTCTTCCACTTTGATCATCTGGATGTTCTCATCCTGTGGACAACAACGTACATGATGCAGGTTTGTTGTTGACTTTTGTAAGGTGTATTTATTGAACATATCCAGCTCCAGCCCCTCTGTCATCCTGAATCATTAGTTAAGAAAATGTGTGAATAAATGGTCACAGATCAGCTAACTGAATTCATCCAGACAGACTGGACCAATCAGGGTTCACTGAATCAGACTTTAACTCTTCTATGTGCTGATAGACCTGCAAACACACTACATGTAGCTGTCCTCATATGTCACGTTTATGTCTGCTTTCCCATTTTTATAACCATTACTTACATGTTGATGAGAGACTTTGACTTTGTAAATGATCAGATTACATACTTGGAATACAACATTTCCACTTCAGGGTTGAAGCCTGTCCGAGCTGCCACGGGGCAAAAGCAGGACAGTTTATCGCAGGGCAAACACAAAATATATGTGAGAGAAAACCCACTGAAGTGTTTGATATTTACTGAACCTGAGGAACAGAAACAGGACAAACACTGACCTTCCTATAAGAAGTAATCTATGGAAACACTGGTTCACACTTTGGTAGAGAAATCAGTTTCTCTGAAAGGTTTCTGTAAATGAACATCGTGTGGAGAATGAATGAAGTGAGGTGACTCAGCAGTCCCACACGATAAATGAAACTTCTGTTTATGAACAAGACGGCTATATAAACGACAGTTATGTAAAAGCACATATTAAGTATTGTTGCTCACCTTTGTTTCTGATAACGTCACTTTTTAATAATCGTATCCGTCAGCTCTCATGGGTGAAGTTTGGCTTTGAGGGTCGGGGAGCAGAAAAAGCTTTTAAGGACCTTTGATTTCCATCCAGTTCTGCTTTAAAGTGTTAAGGATGAAGCAACAGTGCTCCTCTGAAATCTGTCTACACCCGACTGATAAACAACAGCAAACAGTGCAAAACTTATGAATAAATTAGTAACAAAAACACAGTGTAGAAGGTAAGTAGAGGCTCTACACACCATCATCAGGCCCAATGCTACGAAACTTCAAAGTCTCTAGCTGACCGGCATCCTGAGGTTTGTCATGCAGGATTAAAGGAGCCAGACTTTGTTCACACAGCTAGGATTGTATTTCACACTGACCCTGGGTCAGTACGAGGATGATAAACTCTATAAATGCTGTCCATTTAAATGGTCTTACCTGTAAACACTCCACCACAATCCAGCCAGAGTGGATTCTGGAGTCTTCCCATCCTCCTGTTAGTGATCCTCCACCTGGATGGATGAGAACAACCTTGTGAACAAACTAGCAGGTGTAGCAGGTCCTACTGGCCCACATCTATGAACTGGTTACTGCTAATAACGCCCACTGAATGGACTGATGACATCTGAAGCTGGTGTTTCGAGTCTGTCTGTGCTGTCGTCAAGAGACAAGGTAAGAAAATATAACAGTTGAAGATAATTCCAGAAAGAAACACTGAAATATGCTATTATTACTGCTATTAACATGGTTGTTTTTAGGGGTGCTCTGATAAAATCTGGGGATTCTTGAACCTTAAAAAGGGTCTGAACTGGCCTGTGGTCCTGACTATTATCTTTACACTCTCTGTGTCAGGGCTGGACTGCTAATCTAGCATACGGGCCTTTTGGGCCGATGGACCGGCCACATGTTTGCTCCATGTTTCTATCTAATGGAAGGCCCAACACGTCCGTCCATCTACCAGGTTTCATTTGTATTATCGTTCTTCTGGGTTCAGAGCAGCACAAGAAGGGCCCTGGACTCACTGGAGCTTTTTCATTTATGATCCTTTTTGAATCTTTCTGACAAACAGTGAAAATGTGTTTCTTTAATCTCCGTCTATATTTTCATCATAAAAACTCCACATGACTCTGAGCCCTTATGATCCCTGCACAAACTCATCTCTAACCCTCTGCTGATCTTTGCTCCATGGATTTAACTCTTCACTGAACTGGACATCCACAGTGTTCAAATCCCTGCAAGCAGGATGAAGTCCAGCCAGCCAATCACAGGACAGGAAGTGATGAGCTGACACAGTGATTTGAAGCTGTCAGGGTGAGGCTGCTTCATGCAGGTGTGAAACTATGAGGAAGCTGAACGCCTCCTCTTTCCTCAGCAGTGATCTGTGGCAGTCTGCCATCATGTTTGGCTGCTCACACTGAATGTGACTCACTGAAAGCTGAACCATGTTTTTGATGATCACACTTTAATTTAACAGCTGAACAATGAACTTTTAGAAAGAGTCAAATCTGACAAACAAACGTTTTTTCTCCATGTTGTTGAAGTTAAAGTTGTTTCAAAGGCGATAGAGCGTTTGTGACTGTGGCCCCCAGACTCTGGACTCCTTTGAGCCGGAGATGTGTGGACTCAGTGGTTTCATTCAACAAGCAGCTAAAATCTTTTTAAACTTGCTTTTGGTTCATTTCTGTTTTTCTGTTTTAGCTTTTCTGTGAAGCACTTTGTGATTTTTGTCTTGAAAGGTGCTATACAAATAAAACTTTACTTAAGTAAAACACAGAGTTTAGATTGATTTAAAAACGTCTGTAATCCAGATGATTCCAAACAAAGTGTAAAATAAGAGCAACATTTCATTGAAGCTGTGGCTTCATTTATCACAGTGTCACAAAGAGTTTCCTGTTTCCAGCCTGTCAGCTCTCACAGTGTTATATTGCACATGTGCTGTGAGTAATAATCTCAATAATAATAATAGAAATGAATAAATAAAGAGATAAACAGCACCAACAGGAGCCTGCAGAGAGTTTCTGGTCTTGCAAAGACAAACATGTTTGTTCCAACAGAACATTCAGATCATAATTCAGATGTGAAAAGCTGTCAGACAGGACAGCTTATATAAACACAGTGTTTAGTTTGTGAGAGCAGGTAAAGGCAAAGAACCAGGAATGAACTGTGGGGACCTGATTGGACGCTTTGGATTTCCTGATCTCACAGTGTTTTGGTCCTGTTTCAATAGATTCTGATGGCTTTGGTTCCATGAAATGTTCGGGCTGATGGATGTTTGCCTCTGCTCGCATCCTTTGTGTGCTTTGAGCTTTTAAAGGAAGAGTTTGTGACAAAGTCCAAATCTTCCACGTCAGCAGACCTAAGATAAGATAAGATAAGATAGAACTTTATTAATCCCTCGGGTGGGTTCCTCTGGGAAATTCGACTTCCAAAAAAGCACAGCAACGACCAAAGTTACAGTTACAGAATTGTTATATATATATATGTATATACACACACACACACACACACACATATATATATATATAAATACAGAGACAAATATAAATAAAATATACATAGGGGATAAATAGAATAAATAGGAATAAAAATAAAAATACAAGTGAATTGCACATTTCAAGTATTGAGTCTATTGCACTGTTGACTATTTACAAAAAGTATTGCACAAGGTATTGTACAGTGAGGTGCAGAGGCACTACAGCTTAGTTGTTCCCCCCTCCTTTGTCCTCCTGTTTCCCCTCCCTCTCCCCTCCAGAGAGGAGTTAAACAGTCTGATGGCGTGTGGGACAAGGGAGTTTTTAAGTCTGTTAGTTCTTGTCTTGGGGAGAAGCAACCTGTCACTGAACAGACTCTTCTGATTGTTTATGGCCGTGTGCAGAGGATGCCCAGCATTGTTCATAATGTCCATCAGTTTCTTTAATGTCCTTTTCTCTGCCACTGTCACCAGAGTGTCCAGCTTCATGCCGACCACAGAGCTAGCCCTCCTGATCAGTTTCTCCAGCCTGGATGAGTCCTTCTTTGCTGTGCTGCTCCCCCAGCACACCACAGCATAGAAAAGTACTCCAGCAACCACCGACTGGTAAAACATCCTCAGGAGCTTCCTGCAGATGTTAAAAGACCTCAGCCTCCTGAGGAAGTACAGTCGGCTTTGGGCTTTTTTATACAGGTGCTCTGTGTTGCATGACCAGTCCAGTTTATTGTCCACCCACAGCCCGAGGTACTTGTACTTGTTGACCACCTCCACCTCCTCCCCCTCTATCTGAACCGGCAGTGGACCTTCTCTGGACCTCCCGAAGTCCACAACCAGTTCCTTAGTCTTTGAGGTGTTGAGTTGCAGGTGGTTTGTGTGACTCCATGCAACAAAGTTCCTCACCAGACTTCTGTACTCCTCTTCCTGATCATCCCAGATACACCCCATGATGGCCGTGTCATCTGCAAACTTCTGAATGTGGCATAATTCAGAGTTGTAGCAGAAGTCAGAGGTGTACAGGGTGAAGAGAAGAGGGGACAGCACAGTTCCCTGTGGTGCTCCTGTGCTGCTGACCACAGTGTCAGACGTGATGTCCTTCAGCCTGACGTACTGTGGTCTGTCGGTGAGGTAGTCGGAGATCCAAGCCACCAGGCAGGGGTCCACCTCCATCCTGTCCAGTTTTACCTGCTGCCCCCTGAGGAAAAACCATCATTAATAACGTGAAAGAGCAAAGTGAGCGTCCCACAGTGAGAGTTTGATCTGCTCAGAGTGTCGTCCTCACAGCTCAGAGACACAAAGTCTCCTTCAAACAGCTGCTGGACTCAGAGGAAGACGAGGCTGGAGTGAAACCTGCTGACTGAACTCGTTCACAAACATGTGAATGAATAAAAGTGCTCCACAGCACAGAAGCTCCAGCACACTCTGTCACAGCTTTCCTCACCGCTCGCTGGAGCCACAGTCCACATGTTCACCTGTGAAAATGCCTCTGAAAATAACACCGCCCCCTTTTTTCTTCTTCTTTCAGCTGCTCCTTTAGGGGACGCCACAGCACATCATCTGCCTCCATCTCCTCCTATCCCAGCATCCTCCTCTGTCACACCAGCCCTCTGCATGTCCTCCTTCATCCATCAACCTCCTCTGAGCTCTTCCTCTGTTCCTCCTGCCTGGCAGCTCCACCTTCATCCTCCGCCCTCCCTCCTCTGCACATGCTCAGAGCGTCTCAGGCTCTGATGGACTCCTCTGTGTCGTTAATCTGCTCACATTGTCGTCTGTTTTCCACACAGCTGGTCCCACACTTCTCCACTGTGGTCAATAACTGACTGTGATCGATGGGATCAAAGCTTTCTGTAGATCAATAGAAAAACAACAACACTCATCATTTTCAACGGCTTCTCTCATTCCTCCAACCGTCTCCATCACCGCATCAGTCGTAGTTTCTCCTCCAACCACACTGCTGTTCCTCCAATCATTTCTATTGATCAATAAACAGATCACATTGTTTCACAGATCATTTCTCTGATATTGGTGAACATTGATGAAGGAGGGATCCTGCTGCCTTCACTGTCTCTGCTTCTCTGCAGTAAAAACTGCTTCTAAAGTGGATTTTTCTTCCTGCGTGTCGTCTGCAGACCTTTAGTCATCCACAGCTTTTCTTTCTCCTCGTCTTTAAGCAACATTTCCTAACAGGACAGAGTTTATGATGTGATTCTAAGGATGGATTTCAGAGACACTGTGTGCCTGATCAGGAACGTCAGCACACACTTCATCCCCGTGATGATCTGTTAGCTCCGTCTTTAAGGCTGTGTACCTGTACAGGTGTGTGTGAGCTGAAGCCCACGCTGTGCGTCAGGTTGGAGGTGAACTGTTCAGGTCTGAGCCTCAAACTCCTGCGGGGACCAAACGTCTCCTGAAAAACATCAAGAATCTTTGACTGTCTGAGCTCATCTTCATATTCTCCACACTGCTGTGACCTGCTATATGTTTGTATTCAGCTTTCAGGGCACGCTTATATCACATTCATGTTTTGGGGCGTGAGCGAGTGTGATGGAGCGAGCCGCTCAGATGTGAGAACACAGCGGCCATTTTGGGAAAAAGTGGCTTTTATTTAGCCAGAAATGCACAAATATCCAACAGGAAGTGACACGGGGCCTCAGAGAGGTCAGCTGATCAGAACTAAAGTCAAACAACTTCACTCCAAACTAACTGCTCAACACAATCAAAGTGAGCCGACCCACAAGAAACAAAGAGGACTTAAATACTGGCTGATCAGAGCAGTGTGAGACATGAGGGCAACACAAATACCAACAATCATCCAACAACAACACAAACATTGGCCCCCAATGAGAGGGCTGTGCTGGGTTTGGTCCAATCAGCACTTCCTGTGTAGAACTACCAGCAGCCCTCAGCAGTCACATGGAGCCTTCAGCAGCAGGAAAACAAAGAAATGTGACAAAGACAGAATTTAACTGTGTTGTACAAAAGCTCACTAAATGTGCTCCAAGTAGAACTAATGGATTTCACCAAAGTCCAAATGAATGAGTGAGATATATGAACAAGAAGTGTGGGTCATTATATTTGTGTGTGCAGTGTGTGTGAAACTAACACAACTCATACTGCACCAAAGTGTTGCTGCACGGAGCAGCTAAAAACCTAATATGTTTCTCAGGGTCTGATTGGACCCCAATCAGAGTTAAAATGAGGGAATCATGGACTTGTATGTAAATACTCCAAATAAATGGAAACGTTTCACTGTGTGGGCAACTTTGGTGTGGAAGTGGGTAACAGACATGTTTTAGCCTTCTTTCCAGGTGATACTGTCAGGTGTGATTGTAGCCACGCAGCTACCGAGTGGACAGAATGTAAAATCAAATCAGGTTTACTTCTCATTTCATGGATTTTATGCTTTATTTTAAACGTTAATACTTTTTTCTCCTCTGTGTAAGCTGGACTTGGAGTTTGTCAAGCTCACAGCAGGAAAGACGGATCGTTTTTATGAAGATGGGAAGCCAGCATCATTCTGAAACTCACATCAGAGGAAACAAGAATGTCGTCTCTGCTGAAGGACTTTGAAGAGAAGACTGAAGGTACTTTTCCATAAACATAAACTCCTCCCCTCATCTTTACTGCTAGAAAGTGAAAAAAAGGATGACCAAATAAGAGGTCTCCTTACTGTCTTTAGATGACGAGTAAGTGGAAGTTTTTATGATGTTAACTGAAAAATTATACAAAAAATATTTATAAATTTCTACTTTTGCTGCCACCCTCTGATAAACAGGTTGGAATATCACTGTGTTTACTGATGGGGGAGAATGAGGTCTATGGAGACGGTCATTAACAGACTTTAAGTTATATGGCCTTGTGCAGCCGTCTTAGCTGCACATGTTTGTAATAAGTTTCTCCAGCTTTGTCTGAGAAGACAGTTTATCACATAGAAGCCACAGGAGGAGCCTTTAGCCTCTGCATTTCTGATTTCTGCCATTTTTGTTGTACATTTCATGACTGATTGAAAAACACATTTCGTCTCATTACTGAGAAGTAACAGCTGCTTAACATGAAGCCCAGATGTTGGTGCTCTGGAGCTCTGAAGAACAACCTCAAAGTTTCATCTTCTCAGACTCACAGGGAGGAGCGCCTGCTGTCAGTGTCAGCAGCACAGCAGGTGTGAGGATGAAGGCAGACTCTGACCTGATGGTCACATGTCACATGACTCTTCTTCTTCTGCAGAAATGATCCCTGTAACTGCTGCCTGCTCCAATCAGACGTCAGTAGATGATGATGATAAAATAATTTAAAATCTGTGAGGAAGATGAAATTAAAATGTAGCAGCTGTAACAAATAAGACGAGATTAAAGCAGAAAATCATCAATCTGCTGATTTAGTGCACAAAGCGTTAGATAAACATTTTAATGTGATCATTATTTAACGCTGAGCAACTCAGTGCTGCTGTTTATCTCTGAGGTGATGGCTGCACGTGTGAGTCTGAAGCTTTAAACCCACACAAACACTGGAAGAACACGCAAACACAGAAAGGCTCCGGCCTGATGGTGGCACTTCTAAATGATTTACTCAACGGATTACAAGTTTTGCAGTTTTCCTAAGTCTGTGCAGGTTTTCAGTCATAACAGCTTGAAGGCAACAGGGAACGTTCCCTCTAAGGTGGAAGAGAAAGAAAAGGAACATTAAAACATGTGGTTATCCAAACTGGGCCTTTATGAAACTAGTGAAGACACAACAGAAGGAGTCTGAGACAGCAAGCAGAGAAGGGAGCAACAGACAGAACAACAGCATCATCCCTTATGTAGCAGGTTTATCAGAGAAACTCAGGAGAGTCTTCTCCAAGCACGACATCCCAGTGTACTTCAGACCCAGCAACACACTCAGACACAAACTGGTTCATCCCAAAGACAAAACTCCAGAACACAAACTTAACAAACTTAACAATGTGCTGAGGTTTAACAATGGTCTGAGCATTCCTGTACACTGTACAGGAATGCTCAGACCTCTACATTGGAGATGTGATGTTTAAAGATCTTTTATTTTGAAAGGTTGAATGTAAGGCGGAAGGAGTAGTAAAAATAAAAAGAGAACGAAAAACGTGATGAAGATGAAAAAGGGATGAAGCACATTATTGCATATGCAAGCAGAGCACTGAGTGATGTGGAAACAAAATACTCGCAGACTGAGAAAGAAGCACTCGCCATTGTGTGGAGTTGCGAACATTTCCATTTGTATGTTTATGGACATTCATTCACACTGGTGACCGATCACAAGGCACTCAAAATCATCTTGAATAACCCACGATCAAAACCACCTGCCAGAATAGAAAGATGGGACTGAGACTTCAGCCATATAACTTCAGAGTGGAATACAGAAAAGGTGCTGATGACTTTATGTCACGTCATCCAGTGCCAACACAGGAGAATGAAAGTGCTCGTACATGTAAGGTTGCAGAAGAGTATGTCGATTTCTTCTCTTATCACTGCACCCCAAAAGCCATGACACTTCAGGAGATAAAAACAGAGACTCTGAAAGACCAGGTTCTGCAGGAAGTCATCAGTCACATCAGGAACAACACGTGGCATCTAACAGATAAATCCCAGCATGCTGACATGTTGAAATCATTCAAACATGTTCAAAGTGAACTAACAGTAGCTGACTCATCTGACTTCATACACAGAGGCACGAGGATAGTTATTCCAACTGTCCTACAAGCAAGAATACAACTGGCACACGAAGGGCACCAGGGTATCGTCAAGACCAAAGCGCTGCTACGTACCAAAGTTTGGTTCCCAGAGATCGATCGGAAAGCAGAATCTGCAGTTCAAAACTGTCTGCCAGAGATCTGCGCAAATGCAGTGCTGTTCAATGGATGTTTAGGTGTGGAGAAACTTAATAAGAACGTTCAGTAATTTTATCAGGCTTGTTTGTCATAGGTTCAGATTAATAATTCACCTCACTGAGTACCTAAGTTTGTTTAAGAAAAACAAGGGAGGTGATTGTGATGTTTATTTTGAAAGGTCGACTGTAAGGAGGAAGGAGTAGTTAAAAAAGAGAGAACGAAAAACGTTAGAGGAACAAGTTAGCGCTGCAGACTGTGTTGCTGCTGCAAGCCTGAGAATTAAAGAATGGAACTGATAAACACTGTTATCATTAATATTTGAGGCAGGCAAACATTACAGGAGAGACCAAACAGCCACGTCTTAAACGCACAGCATAGAAGAGCCACCTCCACGGGACAAGAGTCAGCGGTCCATCTGCATCTAAAGGTCAAAGGTCACTCTTTCGAGGATGCCGATGTTCACATCTTAGACAGAGAAGATAAATGGTTTGAAAGAGGAGTGAAAGAAGCCACCTATTTCCACTGTGAGCGACCATCTTTGAACAGAGTGCGGGGCTTACAACACCAACTGTCTGCCATCTATAATCCAGTCTGAGATCCTTTCCAGACGCCTCAACACCCACTCACAATCAGGTGACAGCCCCTCTAGGAGTAACATACCTGAGACTCTCCAGGTATCACATGAGAGCAGAAACATCTTCCAAGAACCAACAAAGATCCTTCTTTAAGGTTTTACTACGCTGTCACCATCTTGAAGTCCAGGTGGAGCTTCTCTGATTTTCCCAGCTGGAAATCTGACTTCTGACACTGAAATCTGACATTGAAACTGTGGGCAGCTACAAGTGTGTTCATCTGAACAATAAACTGGACTGGTCTCAGAATTCAGACGCCCTCTACAAGAAAGGGCAGAGCTCTACCTGCTGCGGAGACTCAGGTCTTTTGGAGTGAAGGGCCCACTCCTGAAGAGCTTCTATGACTCTGTGGTGGTCTCAGCTATCTTTAACGGTGTGGTCTGCTGGGGCGGCAAGAGAGATTAGGTGTACAGCTTGTGTCAAAATTTGATTGATGGCCTTAGCCTTGACCTTTTGACCTTACCAGAAGTACTCCGGAAGTGACTAATCGATTCCCTATGTGTGACTAATCGCATCTGCCGGGAAAAAGACAGGAGGGGTGGATCCTGGGGGGGGGGGGGGGGGGGGGGGGGGGGGGGGGTTCAGGGATAATTCTGATCGGAGAGGGAGGGGTATGGTTCCTGGGAGGGAGGAAAAGTTCAGGGGCATGGAGAGTTCAGGGGGGTGACACAGCAGATTTCTGATGAGAAAGTGCTGTATAGAGAGACAGAGCGGCAGTTAGTTTTTCACAGACAAACTCATAGTTTGAATTCTGTTTAAATGTTTCAGTATTATGACAAAGATCTTGAAAACCTTTTTCTCGGTAAAGAGCTATTTCTTTTTTCAATAGCGGGTTTACTTTGCTTTCTTATGTTAATGTTATTACAGACGCAATAAAATAAAAATCTTTAAGATTATCCGACTAGTAACGGATTGCATTTATAGCGCTTGCTGGAGGCAAGCTACATCCTTGTATGTGTTTAAAAAAAATAATATCCCTTAGTGAAAAGAGCACCGCACACATATTCAGAACTCGGTCCTACTTAAACAATTAAAACACCCTGATGAGGTATTTTGGTTTTGTGCAGCCACTCCTTCTCAGACCAAAGTAAAGAGTTTTTCTTCATTTTTTGAGCTACTTTTACAGCAGGTTTTCTCATTAGCTTAGAGATCGGTTTGTAGTTTGAAAGGTCATAACAGTCATTTTGTTTTTTTAAGAATCGGGTGGACTACAGCATTCTTAAAAGCCAAAAGGAACAGAGCCTGAGAGCAAAGAAAAGTTCATAAGAAATAGGATACTAGGTCCAATTACATCAAAACAGTCCATCTCCTATGCGAGATGGAAGAATGTCAAGCACAGTATTGGTGTTATTCATTTGATCAACTAGCCGCTTAATAGACAAAAGTGACACAGGCTCAAACTGGTGGAAAGTTGAAATGCACTCAGGAATGGGGAAAGGACATAAAACAGGGGGAAGGGAGGACTTAAGAGATGTGATCTTATCTAAAAAGTTAATTTGAAATCGCTCACAAAGAGCCTGAGAATAAATTAAAGGCATTTCCGGGGAAGGGTTAACCACTGAGTTAAAAATTTTAAATAAGGTATAGCCATTGGCCAGGATGATTTTGGATAAGAAAGTCACTTTGGCCATTTTAGCAGCACTTTAGAATTTTAAGCGGCTAGTCCGTAGCATGTCGTGAGAAAATGAAGTTTATCTTTTTTCCACCTTAAGGAGAACATGCGGCTAAACATGTCACTCCTGGTCCGATTGGGGGGGGGACCAGAGAAAACTACATCTGACATTGTTTTGGCAAAGCTACACACAATATTTATTTGTTTGTTTTGTTCTCTTTTTTCAGTTTTTCTTTTGTTCTTGTTTGCATCAATTTAGTCTTTCTTGCATATTAATATATTTAATTTTTGGTTAGATATTAAAATAATTATAAAATAGTTACAGTTATCATGGAAAATCTGAACAGGAAGTGAATGCCTCTGCTCTCATGAGATGATTAGAGCTTAAACTGTGTTCTTTGTTTACTGCCGTTAAACTGTTTAGAGCTCGAGGGCAGATGTCTATCAATGTGGAATGTACAAACCAGTTGGGCAAGATGTTGGCTTACTGAGAATCCAAATGCTTTTTTTCAGTCCTCAAGTGTGAGGTGAGTTATAAGTTAGCTTTCTAATGCTTAGAAGACCAATGCGGCACTTAAGAAATTGCCCCTAAAATCTTCCAATTTTAAATAGTTCTTCAGCATTAAGGTAATCAGCAGTGATTTTTCAGCACTTCCACTGCTACACAGCAAAAAGAGTAAAGCAGTATAAAACTGTACTTATATGTCCACTAGCTCTTAAACTGTCAAACTGTTCTGAAATGTGTCAGTCAGTAGGAACATAACGTCACTGCTTTGAAAGTGACTGATCAAAGGAACATAGTGCTTTGCCCTAAGTGCACTGTGTGTTAATGTTTGATTGTTTGCATGTGTAGTAAAGAAGGCTTTCCAAATCAAAAACTTCTGACTTTTACTTTTAAACATAACATTTGCTGTGACATTTAGCTTTAAACTTAAAGACTTTGAATTTTTCTGTAAAATGAATTTGACCATTATAAAAAAGTCTTATGTTTTTATCTCAAGCATTGCATTAGGTGTGTCCTGTGTCCTGCCTCTGCAGACACACAGTATAAATGTGAGTGTTCAGACTGGTTTGGTCAGCTGTGGAGAGAAAGATTTTGACTTTCACGCCTCAAGCTAGTCGAGAGGTTATTCTTAGAAGACTTAATCCATTTCTCACTAATTCTCACTAATCTTGGAGCTGTTCCCTCACTACCTAAAGGTAAGAAACTCTTTGGAATAAAAACATTAGAGGGATGGGAGTGGTGGTGGTGGTGCTCTGGATAACTGCTTTTGTCGTGTAATTGGAATGCACTGCATCTACTGTAAAAATAGAATAGAATAGAATAGAATTCCACTTTATTGTCATTGCACATGTCAGAAGTACAAGGCAACGAAATGCAGTTTGCATCCATCCAGAAGTGCTTTAGCCATGATATAGATATATTACAATATATATATTAGCATTAACATAGATATATAAATATATTACAGAAATGGGTCTGTTATAGGTATGAGGTTACAAAATATGGGTCTATTATGGGTATGTTATAATGTACACGGTATGTTATGAATATGCTATAACTATAAGTATGTTGTAAGACCTGACCAACTTGGGTATCCCACCTGAAGGATAATCTTCTGCTGGCCTAGCTCTTAGGGACTGAACCATGCAAACCCCCTGACCACATTAAGGTGGCAATCCCTCAGGGGCAAAACTGAAATATGAAAAAACAAAAAAACTACTCCTCATCGAGATTATAACCACTAAAAACATGACATTTATCTTCATTGGATGGCCTATATTAAATATATTCATACCCAACGATAACAATTCCTACTATTGTCAATATTAAAAAAACTAAAATGGTATTTAAAAAAGTCAATTCACCAAATCTTGAAAAAGAATCCTGAAAAATAAAAAAAATATCCATCCAGATCTTTACAAACAACAAAATAAAATCTATCTTAATTGGATGGCCTAATTCATATAAATTTGCAAAATGAAGTAAAGATAAAATAAGACCTCTCAATATAGCCAATATTTATAAAAGTAAAAACGGTTGGTTTAGTAATTCAGAAAAATCTCCATGTTTTTTCCTACAATTCTCTAATTAATTTGTAGAAGACAACAGATTTAGACAGAACATTTAACTTCTTTTTTCTTGTTTTAAGCGTGTTTGTTTTGCAAGGAACTGAACTCTGTTTGCAACTGAACCGCTCCACTGTCCTTTCTCCTGAATCCACTCTACAACAACAGTCTTCTGCTTCCCTTTCCAAAAACTCTTATAGATTTATCCATATCCAAGTTATTTGTTATGGATTTCTCATGGGCCAAGATCAGGAAATTCCTCTTAATTTTATGTAATATGCTGCAATGACAGGGGACTAGGACCTATCACACAGCATTAACTTTCCCTTTGTGAACTGTTGGAAGCTGGGGTAGAAAGTGAATAAGCTTTACTAAAATGTCTGTAATTTCATCATTATATGAAACGAGGAAACTATTGAGTGAAGAGTTGAAAGTGGGCGAGGCTTTGTGTTGGGTCTGACAGACACAGGTCCTCCAGTCGGCTCTATACAGCAGACAGAGAGAAACACTTTTTTACCAGACTGAAACTGTGAAAACAACAGTGGACTAGTCCCCCATTGACTGTAGAAATATCAATGGGGTATTTTTTAGTTGTTTATTATCTCATGAGTCGCTATGCCTTTGAATACAGAGACTTGCTTCATTTTGCTGCCTTCTGAGAAACTTTGGATGTTTAGCTGGGGGGTGGGATCTCTGCAGAGTGCTGTGTGAGCCTGTGCACAAGAGCACAGAGGGAAAGAACGAACGAGCGAGCGAATCTGCTGCTGTAGTAAAGCTTGTCCATATTCAGTTTGTGGGTATTCTATTATTTTCTTTAACCTTCTTAAAGTTTGACTTAAGGGGGCAAGATTTTTGTTTAAGGGGGCGTTGCACCCTCTTGCTCCAGCATAGAACTGCCCCGATTTCAACCAAATTAGAGGGTTTTTGAGAGTAAACCGACTTTCACTGGTCATGTTACAGCATCTCAATTGGATTCAGGTCAGGACTTTGACTAGACCACTTGGACGTCTTGATTATTATTATTATTATCATTATTATTATTAGTATTATTATTATTATTATCATTATTATTATTATTATGAAGGAGTTCTACTGGGCTTGGTTAACCTGTGGGACTCGGAGGCAGCTGATAGGTACCGACAGGCCAAGCTCAATCCCACTGGCATGTCTTCCATGGCGGAAGCAGAGTCTGGGGACGAAGGGGATGACCCGCCAATCTCTGGGGGTGAGGTCACTGAGGCAGTTAAACAACTCCTTGGTGGTAGAGCCCCTGGGGTAGACGAGGTCCGCCCTGAGTTCCTGAAGGCTCTGGATGTTGTAGGGCTGTCTTGGTTGACACGTCTCTGCAATGTTGTGTGGGGATCAGGGGCAGTACCCCTGGACTAGCAGACCGGGGTGGTGGTCCCCATCTTTAAGAAAGGGGACCGGAGGGTGTGTTCCAAATACAGGGGAATCATACTCCTCAGCCTCCCTGGGAAAGTCTATGCCAGGGTGCTCGAGAGGAGAGTTCATCCGTTAGTCGAACCTCGGATACAGGAGGAACAATGCGGTTTTCGTCCTGGTCGCGGAACACTGGACCAGCTCTTTATCCTCTCGAGGATACTCGAGGGCGCATGAGAGTTTGCCCAACCAGTCTACATGTGTTTTGTGGACTTGGAGAAGGCATTCGACCGTGTCCGTCGTGGGGTCCTGTGGGGGGTGCTCCGGGAGTATGGGGTGTCTGGCCCATTGCTACGGGCCATTCAGTCCTTATACAACCGTTGCAAGAGCTTGGTTCGCATAGCCGGCAATAAATCGGACTCGTTCCTGGTGGGTGATGGGCTCCGCCAGTGCTGCCTTTTGTCACCGATTCCGTTCATAATTTTTATGGACAGAATTTCTAGGCGTAGCCAAGTGGCGGAGGGCTTTCGCTTTGGTGGTCTCAGGATCTCATCTCTGCTTTTCTCAGATGTTGTGGACCTGTTGGCTTTGTCAGGTGATGGCCTCCAGCTTGCCTTGGAACGGTTCGCAGCCGAGTGTGAAGCGGTGGGAATGAGAATCAGCACCTTTCAAATCTGAGGCCATGGTCCTCAGCCGGAAAAGGGTGGAGTGCCCACTTTTGGTCAGGGACGAGACCCTGCCCCAAGTGGAGGAGTTTAAGTATCTCCAGGTCTTGTTCCCCTTTAAGTAAAGGTTTTATCACGGTCCCAGTGTTTTTGGTTTTTGTACTTTTACTTTTGATTTTATTATGAATTATGAATGTTTGTGTTTTGGTTTCCCAGTGCTTATTCTGTGCTCCCTCTCTTTTGTGTCATCCCTGCATGTATTTCCCTTTTAGTGTGCTCAGGTCTCTGTGTTAAGCCCGCGTCTCTGAGTCTGTGTCTTTGCGTGTGTGTGTTTCCTGTTTTACTTTGAAGGTCTGTGTCTGATGTCAGTGTATTCAGTTTTCGTTTCCCCTGTCCCGTCATGTCTAATTAGCCCCAGCTGTGCCCTGCCTCTGTGTCTCATTCCTTCGTTATCCTTCTGTGTATTTAAGCCTTATGTCGGCCTCTTTTAGTTGCTGGTTTGTCTGCATTAGATGGTGTTTTAGTCTCTGGTCTGCGTTAGCTCCCTGCATCTCTATTCTGGTTTTAGGTTAGTTTTGTTAGTTTTCCCAGTTTAGGTTTGTCAGTTCTGTTCTCGCCACCCTCGTCCTTTTTTCGTTGTTTGTCATCCTCTTCAATAAAGCTCACTCTCATCAGAAGCAGTGCTTGCATTTTGGATCCTTTAATAATTTACAAACAGCTTGCGCCGCTTGCCATGACAGTACAAACCAGCTATCCATGGACCCTGCAGCATTCGACCCGCTCGAGGAGCTCCGTGAGGATATTGTGTACTCTGTATACAAATTGATTAATTTGTGGCTGGAGCATGAGGGGAAAGAATTTTGCCAAGGCTATAGCGATTGGTTTCCGGTCTCCCCTGGCTGTTTAGCTCACTTCACCCGCTCGCACAGAATGTCGTTCTGAACGAGCTTCACCTTCAGCCCCCGGCTGCTACCACCCACCCAGCAACTAATGCTTCGCTGCCTGGCCTGACAGAGGATGTTCTGCCCGGCCAGTCGGCCCAGCCTTCGAAACGGAAATGGCACTCACACCGTCGACGCCCCTTGCCACAGTCGGACCTCGGGATATCAGAGCGGCCGACTCTGGTGAGTAAAAAGGACAATATTATTGGTTTGAACATTGGGACTTTTTCTTCTGGGGTTGTTCGGTTTGTGTCGATGAGAGCTAATTATATATAGCTAATTATATATATATATATATATATATATATATATATATATATATATATATATATATATATATATATATATATATATATATATATATATAAAAATATAGGGAGCGGAAGACGGGAAAAAACACTTTTGCTCCTCTTTGGTCACACTCAGAATGGGTGAATGTGGCATGTTTTATAAAGCGCTTTGAGTGCTCCGGGAGAGTAGAAAAGTGAATCAATCTGTTTACCATTTACCATCTCTGCTACACTTGATGTAAGCTAACTGTGACCATGAAACCACAGCCACTGTGCACCAGTCACACACTGTTCTTTACTTACTTACTAAATCAATCATACAGGGAATGCAGAATTATTAGGCAAGTTGTATTTTTGAGGAATAATTTTATTATTGAACAACAACCATGTTCTCAATGAACCCAAAAAACTCATTAATATCAAAGCTGAATGTTTTTGGAAGTAGTTTTTAGTTTTAGCTATTTTAGGGGGATATCTGTGTGTGCAGGTGACTATTACTGTGCATAATTATTAGGCAACTTAACAAAAAACAAATGTATACCCATTTCAATTATTTATTTTTACCAGTGAAACCAATATAACATCTCCACATTCACAAATATACATTTCTGACATTCAAAAACAAAAGAAAAACAAAACAGCGACCAATATAGCCACCTTTCTTTGCAAGGACACTCAAAAGCCTGCCATCCATGGATTCTGTCAGTGTTTTGATCTGTTCACCATCAACATTGCGTGCAGCAGCAACCACAGCCTCCCAGACACTGTTCAGAGAGGTGTACTGTTTTCCCTCCTTGTAAATCTCACATTTGATGATGGACCACAGGTTCTCAATGGGGTTCAGATCAGGTGAACAAGGTGGCCATGTCATTAGTTTTTCTTCTTTTATACCCTTTCTTGCCAGCCACGCTGTGGAGTACTTGGACGCGTGTGATGGAGCATTGTCCTGCATGAAAATCATGTTTTTCTTGAAGGATGCAGACTTCTTCCTGTACCACTGCTTGAAGAAGGTGTCTTCCAGAAACTGGCAGTAGGACTGGGAGTTGAGCTTGACTCCATCCTCAACCCGAAAAGGCCCCACAAGCTCATCTTTGATGATACCAGCCCAAACCAGTACTCCACCTCCACCTTGCTGGCGTCTGAGTCGGACTGGAGCTCTCTGCCCTTTACCAATCCAGCCACGGGCCCATCCATCTGGCCCATCAAGACTCACTCTCATTTCATCAGTCCATAAAACCTTAGAAAAACCAGTCTTGAGATATTTCTTGGCCCAGTCTTGACGTTTCAGCTTGTGTGTCTTGTTCAGTGGTGGTCGTCTTTCAGCCTTTCTTACCTTGGCCATGTCTCTGAGTATTGCACACCTTGTGCTTTTGGGCACTCCAGTGATGTTGCAGCTCTGAAATATGGCCAAACTGGTGGCAAGTGGCATCTTGGCAGCTGCACGCTTGACTTTTCTCAGTTCATGGGCAGTTATTTGGCGCCTTGGTTTTTCCACACGCTTCTTGCGACCCTGTTGACTATTTTGAATGAAACACTTGATTGGTCGATGATCACGCTTCAGAAGCTTTGCAATTTTGAGACTGCTGCATCCCTCTGCAAGATATCTCACTATTTTTGACTTTTCTGAGCCTGTCAAGTCCTTCTTTTGACCCATTTTTCCAAAGGAAAGGACGTTGCCTAATAATTATGCACACCTGATATAGGGTGTTGATGTCATTAGACCACACCCCTTCTCATTACAGAGATGCACATCACCTAATATGCTTAATTGGTAGTAGGCTTTCGAGCCTATACAGCTTGGAGTAAGACAACATGCATGAAGAGGATGATGTGGACAAAATACTCATTTGCCTAATAATTCTGCACTCCCTGTAGTGCAGCAAACTAACATGTTTGTCATGCACTAAATTGCAGAGGATCTTCATGCAGTCTTCAAAAAACATGGTTAGTCTGCCTCAGTTTGTTTAACAGCATGTTTCACAAGATGGAAAAACTTAATGTCACATGTACAGATTTAAAAACATGAGGGTTTACATGTGAGCTTTAAATGAACAGTCCTTATCTATAAATCTGAGCTCTCTTTTTTCTCTCCTGTCTTTTTTTTTTTTATCTTTTTCCATCTCTGCGTAAAGTTAGCTCTCTTTCTTTCTCTCCCTGTGAAATACAGCAGCTGGACCTTTAGCTGCAACACACTGTGAGACAAACTGCGCACAGTTTGTGTGTTTGCTGGTGTTTGTTGAGCTGATGGAAAGGCTGCATTTCAAATTGCCCGACACAACATGTTACTCCCTTTACGTTCGCTCCTCCTCTGTAGCACTACCTCGATGCTGAAGTATAGCAACTGCAACTTACAGACACCTGCAGTCGTTCTGGTGTTGTGGTGAAAAAAACAAAAACGCCACCATCATAATTTTACCCCTGACCTCTCTTTTTATGAACAATCCTCTGGTGATTAATAAATGAACAGGATTCCTTTCATAATTTTTATTATTTTTCTGTTCATAATTTTTATGCACAGCATTTCTAGGCGTAGCCAAGTGGCGGAAGGCTTTCACTTGGGTGGTCTCAGGATCTCATCTTTGCTTTTTGTGGATGATGTGGTTCTGTTGGTTTCATCGGGTGATGGCCTCCAGCTCGCCTTGGAATGGTTCGCTGCCGAATGTGAAGCAGTGGGAATGAGAATCAGCACCTCCAAATCTGAGGCCATGGTCCTCAGCCAGAAAAGGGTGGATTGCCCACTCTGGGTCAGGGACGAGACCTTTCCCCAAGTGGAGGAGTTTAAGTATCTCCAGGTCTTGTTTACAAGTGACAGGAGAAGGGAGCGGGAAATGTAGTGATGTAGAATAATGACTTCACACAAAAGCAAAGTAACAAGCCTGTTTTGAAAATGTAAGAAATAAAAAGTAGAGAGAATTTTTTAAAAATGTAATAAGTAAGCAAAAATAAGAAAGCAGTCAGAAAAATAAATACTGAAAATTATACAAGTATACAAATACCTGAAAATTGCACGTAAGTACGGTACAAAGATTTATACTTCATTACTTTCCAGTTCTGACAATAATACAGACAATAGCCCCCTATAAGCAAGCACTTGGTGACAAAAGAAAGGAAAAACTTTTTAACAGGAAGAAACCTTTAGATCCAGGCTCAGGGAGGGTCAGTGATCTGCAGAGTTAGGGCTACGGAAGGAAGACAAGACAAAAGACACACCATGGAAGTGACCAGGAAATTAATAATAAGTAATGATTAAAGGCAGAGAGGCGTCTAAACACATAGCCTGATAATAATGAATTACAGTTGTCCAGCCTAGAAGTAACAAATGAACATGTTTTTCAGCATCCATCTGACACAGGATATTTCCAGAGACATTGCACAAATGAAGGTTAAAATGTTCACAGTGGGATAGTATTTCTCATGGTCCTGTAGAAGTGTTTTTGGGTTTTGTACTTTTAGTTTTTGATTCCATCATGGTTAATCACTGTACTGTTTTGGTTTCTCTCTCAGTATGTCTAGCTCCTTAGCTCTTTAGTATTTCCTGAATTCTAGTTTCAGGTTTTGTTATGTGGCCTCCCTGTGTTCTGTTTCCTGTTTTACTTTGAAGGTCCATGTCTTGTATTCTGTTTTGCTTCCTCCCTGTCTTCTCATGTTTAAATAGGTTCAGCCATGTCTTCCTCCTGTGTGCAATTTCCTTGTTTTTCTCTTTGCTCATATAAGCTGTGTCCAAATTAAGGGGTAGCATGCTTCGATGGATGTATTTGTAGGCAATTACGTCACAGCGACACAATGAGGACTGTCCAAATTCGAAGACTCCTCCAAGTGAGAAATGTGTCCTATTTTTCCCAGATTTAAGGGATGTGTCAGGTGTATCCTTCGTGGACCTGGTTCAGAGACTTATCACCGTGAACAAAGCAAGACAATCAAAGATCGATCCATTCAATTTCATGCCCATGAAGGGCAGGAAGTAAACATCCCTTACTAAAGAATGTCTGCAATTAACCACTATAACCTCCTCCCCATCCTACAGGTGGGGGAGGAGAACAAAAGAAACATGCACCCTAACATTAACCCTCATGCTGTACAGAACCTGTGATGTCCAGATGGTATTTGTCAGAGTTTTACCCCTGATACTGCTGGATAAACAGAAACTCACTCAGGAACGAGGTCACACAGAGCTCAAGTTTTCACTCGCGAGAGGGAAGCAGTTGTCTCCAACCCATTTCAACTTGCTTCCCCCCTGCAGTTCGTTTTTATTTTTTACACATATGAATATTCATAAAGCTTGTTGTTGTGTTAACTAAGAGAAATTACTATATATGGTTACAAAGTGTGTTGTGCAAGCGTGGTTATACGATGTGAGTGCAGCCCTCCCAGGATGATGTCAGTATCTTGTCCCGCCAGGTGGCTTCCTTCATTGAGTAGAGTCTGTTCTTTTCAAGGCTGCTTGTTCCTTTAGAGGTTGTGCAAATATTCATATTCACGGGTTACATAGGGATCAAATAAAAGCATTCTAGCTTTTTAAATGGCAACCTACAACAGATACATTAAACCTAACCGTATTTCTCTTGTGTTCTGCTGTGAAAACTTTTGGATTTAGGGATCTTCTCTTATTTGTTGTTTGTGATCAGGGCAGTTCTGGAGAAGATGGGCCTGCAGGGGAAAGTCACCCCCTTACAGTGTGTGTTTTCCTTTGCTCGTCACTAGTCCATCTGTGTTACCTCTGTGTGTCTTCCCTATGTTGCCTCAGCGTTACCTCCTGAAGAATGCTGAATGGTCACCTCATCTCTAAACTGATGTGTTTGGATGTCTTTATTTGTGTAGGAAACATGGCCTCAACTATTACCGAGGTGGCTGCTCTCGGCCGACCTTTTACCTTAGGGATGCTCTACGATGCCCGGAGCGATAAACTCATCCCAGGTAAATGTAACCTGTCAGCCAGGATAAACATATCTTTGCCCAAATCTGTATTTACACTTTTTTAAAAAGTCGAGAGACAAAAAAATCACCAAAAATCATAACATATAATAATAATAATAATAATAATAATACATTTTATTTATAGGCACCTTTAAAGACCCTCACGGTAACCTTACATTAGTACAACAAATAAAAATATTAGGTAAACAAAGATAAAAAAAAAACAAGTATCAAAGTATAAAAGCTAAACAAGGTAAAAATAGACCAAGACAGAGTCATGATGAAGGGTATGCAATTCTGAATATCCGGAGATCTTGTGGAAGTGCATTTTAAAATCTCGGGCAGAACAACTAAAGGCTGTGAGTCCCATGGTAGTCAGGCAAGCAGGTGGAACAGACAGAATGGAAGCTGAAGAAGAGCGGAGTGTTCAAGGGGGTGGGTACGTATGGAGAAGATCAGATAAATATGGAGGAGCAAGGTTATGAAGCGCTTTGAAAGTAAAAAGCAGGATCTTGAAATTGACGGTTAATACTACAAAGATGAAACTAAGAAGATTGAGTGATATTATTTTCATGTGCTGTGAAGGAAAGAGTGCTGCCAAGACTCTTAACCTGAGGGGGAGGTGCGACAACATAGTTATCAATGGGTAATGAAAGACTTCTGGTAGGAACTTGTGAGTAGTCAGTTTTGATTTGGTACCTATTAAATAAATTATGTTTTGTTGCCATTAAGTTTGAGAAATTTATGTGTAAACCAAACCTTGATTTCACTTAAACAATCAGGAGTGGCTGTGGGTTTGGAAGATAAGTAGAGCTGGGTGTCATCTTTTGACTTTTGCTGTCATGATGCTGCCAGGTCTCTCTTGGAAATTAGATTTTTAATCTCATTTAGATTTTTTACCTGGAAAAATAAAGGAAAAATTAAAAATCTGCATAACAGTGAAATTGGATGCCATATTTTCTGAAAATATTACCTAGCGGTAGGAGATAAAGTAAAGGACCCAGGACAGAGCCTTGGGGTACACCGGAGTTAACTGGAGCAGACGGTGATCTATGAGTAAGTAATTGAACAAACTGTGAATGGCCAGAGAGATACGAGGTAAACCAGGCGAGTCCTATATCACTGATGCCAATAGATGCTAATAAATGAAGAAGTGAGAGATAGTATCGAAGGCCGCTGTAAGGCGAAGCAGAATGAGGATAGTGTTGAGTCCAGAGTCAGCTGCAAGCAGAAGATCATTAGTGATTTTTACTAGAGCTGTTTCTGTACTATGAGATGAACGGAAGCCAGACTGAAACTGTTCGTGCAAATTATTTCCAGTGAGATGTCTATGAACCTGTGCAACCACTGTCTTTTTGAGAATTTTGCCTAGGAAAGGCAAATTTGAAATTGGCCTGAAATAATTTTAATTGGTGGGGTCTGAACCATTCTTTTTCAATATTGGAGTTATCATTGCAGTCTTAAGAGAAGATGTAATAGAACCAGAGATAAGAGAGGAGTGTACGATATTAGTGATCAGTGGGGCAAGAGATGGGAGTGAGAGTTTAACAAGATTAGTCAGCAGTGGATCAAGTTTACAAAATGATGATTTTAACTTAGTAATTATAGAAGATATTTGAATCATTGTAGGAAGTTAAAAGCTCAATAAAGAAGATGACAGTTGAGTATGGGAAAAAACACAAGTAGAATAATTGACCATATCACAAGAAGAGGGCAATTTTTGATGAAGATTCATGATTTTTATATTAATAAAAATCCATAAATTTGTTACAGACTGCAGCACATGTGTATGTATGGCAAAGGTAATTGGAAGTTTAACAATATTGTGTAATGTAGAAAACAAAGTATCAGTTTTTTCTTCAGCGGACTCAATAAAAAAGTGGGTTAAGCAGATTTAGCATGATAAACAGCTTCTTTACAATGTTGTATATGGCTGAGATACATGTCCTTATAGAATGTCCTGTTTTCCTGAAGAGACGTTCCAGGCGGCGTGCAACAGTTTTGAGTTTTATATGTCAGATGTCTTCCATTACTCATCTCTTTATACCACAGTTTTAAATCTGTAATCAAACAGTTAACACGAGACAGGGAAGACACATAGGTTGTATATAAAAAGGTATTTTTTTTATGGTATACTTTGATAAGATAAAAATTACAGCACATTTAATATGTGACTTTATAGAGTAATTGAGATCACTCAGAAGAGCCCCTCATCTCAGGGATTCACAATACCTGAGACATTGGGTTTAATTTATGGCTGTACAATAAAAAAAATTAAATCTAAAACTGTGACCAAGAAAAAAAAATCTCTTGGTCCAAAAGTTTTGAAGAACATCTTTTTTTCTGAATAGCTATAAAACCAAACAGCAACAAAATTTTATAGAGTAAAATGTAATTCACCTCAGTTACCACAAAAGACATAAAGAACAAATATGAAGAATGCATGCAGTAACTCTTTATGAGACATGTGCTAATCTGCTCCTTTTTATTCTATTTTATTCAGTGTATTGCCATTTAAAGTTCTTTGTAATATTATTATTAGTAGTAGTATTGTAGTAAAAGAACCGAATAATAAATAAATATAACAAATGGATATGAAATTTAAATGCACTGCATTAAAAAAAAAAAACAGATTAAGTATACACTCTGGTAAGATTTCTAATGACTTTTAACCAGTTTGTGGATCTCACATCTTACAGGTGTCACACTGTGGGATGACAAAACTCTACAGGAGAAATCGGTGCAAAATGATCATCACAGCAGTAACTTTGAAGTTAGTAGCTCTGATTCCATTGAAGATAAGTCATCTTTGTTGAGCATTGATGCTTCACTGAAGGCCAGTTTCTTTGGAGGACTCATTGAAGTTGGGGGATCAGCCAAATATCTGAATGATAAGAAGAAATCTCACAAACAGAGCCAAATCACGCTTCAGTACAAAGCTACCACCAAATTCAAACAGCTGATGTTGACTCCTGATGAAACCAAGAACACTCAAGGAGCAGACGATGTGAAGCATTTGGCAACACATGTAGTCACAGGAATCCTTTATGGAGCAAATGCTTTCTTTGTGTTTGAAAGTGAGAAGTTAGATAGTAGCAGTATTCAGGAGATCAAGGGAACCATGCAAGCTGTGATAAACAAGATTCCCTCTTTTAATGTTGATGGGAAAGTTGACATCAAGCTAAGTGATCAGGAAAAAGCTGTGACTGATAAATTCACTTGTAAATTCTATGGAGACTTCATTCTTGAAAGCAACCCTGGAACATTTGAAGATGCAGTGAAGACATTCAGCCAACTTCCAAAACGACTGGGAGAAAACAAAGAAAATGGTGTACCCCTGAAGGTCACACTGATGCCTCTGAAGAATTTACATCCAGAAGCTGCTGAGGTGCTGACAGAGATCAGCATTAGACTTGTTATAAAGGCTCAAGATGCACTGAAGGGGTTCCATAATCTGGAAATAAGATGCAATGATCTGCTGGAGGACAGAGTGGTGAGAAGCTTTCCACAGATACAAGAAAAGTTGAGCAGATTTCAGAAGCTCTGCATATTTTTCCGATCTTCACTCGAACAGACAATGGCCAAGAAACTTCCCTCCATCAGGGCAGGTGAGGAAGATGTGCAGGAATTAGAGAAAGTGTTTGATGGCAGAGAGAAGTCACCGTTCAGTCAACAGAAATTAATGAAATGGGTCCAAGAGGAAGAGAGAGAAGTCACCATGATCAGATACATCGTAGACATGATGAAGGGAGCAAAGATGATCTCAGATCAGTTTGAGCTGGAAAGAGAGGTGTTTAAACCAGGAGTAGAGGATGTTCTCTGCTTTGTTTTCACCTCCCTGAAATTCACTGACCCATATCTGCAGAACATGTCTGACTACTTGGATAAAATTAAATCAAAAGATACTGACGGTGTCACGCCATCTACCCAGGACCAATGGTACTCCTCACATGAAGTTATAGCCAAAATGAAAGAAAAGGCAGAAGCTGTGAAGAACTGTAGCAGACTGTTTATTTCAGCCATTGAAAATGACAAATACAAAGGAGCAAGTATCTACCACTACAGAAACACAGTCCTGGTCACCGATGATTTCTCAGGGCCTAAAGTTGTTGATGTGGAAAAGGTAACCAGCAGAAGAGATCTGATGTGGTGTAAGTACCAATCATGGTGTAAACAAAATTACACTCTTTCAGTTCAGATTGACTCTAACCTTTTGGTCCCATGACATTATTGCTGATTATTTTAATACACAGTGTCTTAAGACCTTGAAAATGGAAGGCTACTGGACTTTAGGTTTAGGTTTGTGGAGACATTTCACCTCTGATCCAAGAGGCTTTTGGAATTCTAAAATCAAATTGTGGAAATTCCTTTATTTTTAACTCCTAGTGTGGGTTTTCCCAAAACATACTAATCCTGTGTGTTCTGTCCTTAATGTGCATCCCTTTGTCCAACTTCACAGCTGACTGCATCAATAAACATCAGATATTAAATTCGACATTTTTATTCTGTTTACTTTTTTAAATTAAATTAAACTAAAAATAGACATATTTGTTTTACATTTTTGTGATAAAAATAGGATGAAATTAACTTAGTCATTAGTGTCACAAGCAATAGCTCTCCAAGGGAGAATTGTTATAGAAAACATATAAACAGATAAACAGCTTGTCCTTGAGGGAAACGCACAGCTATTTTCTATTTCCATCACCAACAGAATCATGAAACCCTACCAAAATATAAGCTTCTGGGTGATTTCCACAATGATAAAGAGCAAGGACCAATGAATGTAATGACAATGGGAGTGTGGCTCGATATTATCATAGACTTGTGGATGAAACCACTGAGAGAGCTTGCCCCAACCCATTATGTGAGCTACTGACCTACTGTCACCTAAGTCAAAGAGGTGAGTGGAGGATGAAGTGCCTGGGAAGGTAGGGGCTTATGACACCACTCTGTTCAATAATGATCATTCACAGTGGGCATAGATTACCTCTTTAATAGATCAAACCTAAAGAAATCCAGTTGCCTTCTTTTTTTAAGCTCTCAAGACTAACATGACCTGAATGACTGAGAACAAAGAGTTTTTTCTTCCACCAGGATAAATGTGACAAAAATGTACTTAATGCAGGAGAATAACAATGACCAACAGATTTTAACATTGTTTTAGAGATAGATGTCTGTTTCAGCAGCATGGACAGGAACTATTAACCCTTTAAGACCTACCATAGAACCAAGTCCGCCAGAGCTTATATTATATTTTTACATGCTGTGGAGCCATTTTTGGGAGCATTTCAAGTTGCTATACAACCATTATAGCCCAAACTTTAATAATATGTCTGCATTAGGTGCATAGTAATTACATAAATTGCAAAAAAGTGCAATAAACTACAAAAAAATTGAAAATTGTTTTTGTTTTTTTAACATATATTTCTAGTTAGAGAAATTTAAGAGGCTTATCCCTCAAAAGTGTAAATACAAAAAAGTTGCACAAACTAGTTTCCCACCACAGGAAATTTATTTTAAGTGTCTTCATAGTTTTATTTTTGAAATACACCAATTTTTATATACTGCAGGAAAAACGAAAATAAATATTATAGTGCAAATTTGCAAAATAACAGCATATCAGAATCAGAATCAGAATCAGAATGGGGTTTATTGCCAAATGTTGAGCAGGTTTACAACATTAGGAAATTGCTGCGGTGCTTCAGTGCAGACATAGTGTCATAAATAGCACTTAAATAGACATGAAAAAAAATAAAAGTAAGAATAAGAATTAAAAGTGCTACGTAGAAAGATATGTGCATGAGATATACATGAGATATATACATGAGAATAAGAATTAAGAGTGCTACGTAGAAGGATATATACATGAGTGCAGGTGGTGATCAGTGCCAAACATGGAATGATGCAGTGACACAGCGTAGGGTCATGTGTTAGTGGCGGGGACAGTCATATGGTTATTGTTCATGTGTCCAACAGCAGAGGGGAAGAAACTGTTATGGCGAGAGGTTCTGGTGCGAATGGACCGGAGCCTCCTGCCTGAGGGGAGCAGGTCAAACAGACTGTGTCCAGGGTGAGAAGGGTCAGCTGAGATCCGAGCTGCACGCCGCAATGTCCTGGAGGTGTACAGGTCCTGCAGAGATGGGAGTCTGCAGCCAATCACCTTCTCAGCGGAGCGCACAACACGCTGCAGTCTCTGTTTGTCCCTGATAGTGGCTCCAGCGTACCACACGGTGATGGAGGAGGTGAGGATGGACTCGATGATTGCAGTGTAGAACTGCATCATCGTCCGTGTTGGCAGGTTGAATTTCTTCAGCTGCCTCAGGAAGTACATCCTCTGCTGGGCTTTCTTGATGACGGAGGTGATGGTGGGCTCCCACTTCAGGTCCTGGGTGATGGTGGTACCCAGGAAGCGGAATGAGTCCACAGAGGTGATGGGGGTGTCAGTCAGGATGATGGGGGGGAGTGGGGCTGTGTGCTTCCTGAAGTCCACAATAATCTCCACTGTCTTCTGGGCATTCAGCACCAGGTTGTTGTGGCTGCACCAGGACACCAGACGTTCAACCTCCCTCCTGTAGGCAGACTCATCCCCGTCCGAGATGAGCCCAATAACGGTGGTGTCATCTGCAAACTTGATTAGCTTGACAGACTGGTGGGTGGAGGTGCAGCAGTTGGTGTACAGGGAGAAGAGCAGAGGAGAAAGAACACAGCCCTGAGGGGAGCCGGTGCTGATGGTCCGGGAGTCCGAGACATTCTTTCCCAGCCTCACATGCTGCTTCCTGTCCGTCAGATGGGATCAGGCACATTCATCTGGGAAAGCTTGCCTCGGAGATGGTCTGGAAGGATGGTGTTGAAGGCAGAGCTGAAATCCACAAACAGGATCCTGGCGTAGGTTCCTGGGGAGTCCAGATGCTGCAGGATGAAGTGTAGGGCCATGTTGATGGCGTCGTCTACAGACCTGTTGGCTCTATATGCAAACTGCAGGGGGTCCAGGAGGGGGGCCGTGAGGGTCTTGAGATGGGAGAGAACTAGGCGCTCAAATGACTTCATGACCACAGATGTCAGAGCCACGGGTCTGTAGTCATTTAGTCCAGTGATCCTAGGTTTCTTGGGGACAGGGATTATGGTAGAGGACTTGAAGCAGGCAGGCACATGACATGCCTGCAGTGAGGAGTTGAAAATGCATCAAAATAAACTATTTCCAGCAGTGCAATATGAGTCCTAAGCATCCCAGAAACGACACAGAAAGTCATGAAGTCAAACATAACTTTTAAAAACACACGTATAAGCTCATGAGGCCACGATGGTAAAAAAACTACATTTCCGCAAAATGACGTCACTTCCGGTTTCGGGCAGGTCATGCGGTCATGTGATAGTTCGCGCTGATGGACGTAGGAAGTGTTACAAACAGCTAATCGGATCGGCGAAGCGTGTTTCTGGAATATCATGTTTTTGTTGCTGCAAGTGATTTTTATGCAGTTTTTGCAAAGCTATATGTGAAAGGAAACTGTGACCTAGGACAAGCTGATGGCATAAGATGTAAGTACAACTCCTCCAGTTTCATATGCAAAAAAAATTATTGCGCTAGCTTACGTGGTTGCAGAGCTACCGGGATTTAAAAATAGTTACGCAAAACAGAGTGTGCCCGCTCCGATCGGCTGTAAAGGGTTAAGGCAATACTTTCAGTGGACCAAACACATTGTTGTAGTCCGTCAAAAGGTTTTAACATTTATAAAGAAAAGTAACTCATTAACTAATTTTATATAATTGTGAATGGTGAACCAGTTTTGTTCTCTCCAACAGATGCCTCTGATCTCACTCTGGATCCAAATACAGCATACAGCTTCCTCGCTTTATCTGAACAAAACAAGAAGGCAACATTTGGAGAATGTCAGACAAATTTTGACCTCCCAGAGAGGTTTGATTCATTGCCTCAGGTTCTGTGCAAGGAGGGGCTGACTGGGCGCCATTACTGGGAAGTTAGGTTGAGTAACGGTTCTAACAATAATGTTGGTGTAGCTGTTACATACCAAAGCATTGGAAGGAAGGGGAGCAGTACGGACATAGGACTTGGTTCTAATCGCAAATCCTGGTATTTGGGTGTGTATGAACAAGCACTCAATGCATGGCATAATGGTAAAGTGTGGAGCTGCACTCTTCCCAGTAATGGCTGCAGCAGAGTCGGAGTGTTTCTTGATTGGTCTGCTGGCACTCTGTCTTTCTACCAAGTTTCCCATAAAACACTGAGACACTTCTACACCTTCCGCACCACCTTTACAGAGCCTGTGTACCCGGCTTTCTGGATTAGGTACAAGTCCAATTATGTTGCCTTGTGTCCAGTTGAATAAGAGCAGCAGAGTCAGTCATAGCTGTAAAAAGTGTGGCCAAAAACAGAGTTAAAACACTTGTGCACAAATACATTTAAACTCTTGTGATATGTATCCTATGATTAATTTCACTGCTGCATTATGTTATATTAAAAAAAAAAAAGGAACCATAACATGATGTCTAACTGGCATGTCCTTATGGCTAAAGCAGCTTCCTCCCACCCAGACAGGGACATTACAAAACCTATTAAGGTGTTTTGCTGTAACTGGCACTGAAACTTTAGCAACAGACATACTTTTTTTGAGTACTGGTAAACTCTTTTTCTTTTTGCTTGTCTTTGTCATAACTGCATGATAAAACTAAATGTATTTTAACACACTTCTTAATCACTGGTTCTGTATTTTGGATTACCGAGATATTTTGGAGAATTCAATGCTTCCAACTTTGTGGGAAGAGTTTAGGAAACATTGTTTTCTGTTCTAGCATGACTGCACTCCAGTGCACAAAATAGGGTACACAAAAGCATGGTTGGAGAATTTGGGAGTGAAAGAATGTGATTAGCGTGCACAGAGCCCTGACCTCAACCCCAAACACCTTTGGATTGAACTCAGATGGAGCTTTTAATGAAAACATTGATGTCTGACCTCACAAATCATCTTCTGAATGGGAAGGACAGTGGGACTGAATGGTAATAACTTACAGACTTAATAGGAAGTTCTTGAATTGACTCTGCCTCATACTTTAAAACTTACCATGATTAAGGGAACATTGGGGATTCTGCTTAACAATAGAATCACGTCTTTAAAAGTATTCCTGTACTTAATCTTTTGAAATGATGGTAAATGTGGTGCTGGTTTTTGTTTCAGTATCTTACTTGGTTTACAATTAAGAGATAATTATTTTTCTTATTTTTACTTACAGATTATCATTCACAGCTATCAGTGTGATAACCAAAAAAATACTGCATTTGTAAAAATTAACGTGTATTGTAAGGGAGTATTACATTAACAGATAGTGAGGCAATATGTGTAACAGCAGCTAATTTTTTTTCTGTTGGACATAGAAACTTTTGCAAGAATTTGCCAAATCATCACGCCCTTTCTTTCCAGCTCAAACAAACTTTGTGTAACACTGACATTTGCTGGACATCATCAATAAAGTTGAATCCTGATTTGAACACTGTTAGAAATATCGTTTGGATTGTTACTGATAAAAAGTAATGTATAACACTTTATTCATTACGTTTCTTCTTAAAATAAATGCATTCTACTACTTAATTATACTTCAGGGAAAGTAAATTGTTACACTACTCATATGTTAGGATAAGATTATACTGTTGTAATGTAAAAGCATTGGAATAACCATACATCAGCACATATTTCCATGTCAATAAAGACATGGACAATATTTTTCTTGTTTTGGATGATGTTGATTATAGATGCAGTAATAACCAAGTCAAGTTCTGTGAGATCCCCTTGTTACCTTTTCATAAATACGCCTATTAGCCAGACCCAGAAATATTTAATGAAAATATTCAGTTACCGTATTTTTCGGACCATAATGCGCACCGGATTATAAGGCCCATTAAGAGAAACAAAAACAGTCAGATAAGTCAAAATTTACTCAACTCATTCTTCTTTCTTCCTCCACTTCCTTGCCATTGATTTATTAATGTTGAATTCTCTGGCAGCTGCTCTATTCCCATGTTGTTGCAGTATATTAATGACTAACCTCGTATTGTGGATGGATTATCACAGTTGTTCTGCTGACCGAAGTTTGGTCTGTTTACAGCATCCTGCCATGTGATTGCATTTGTCCCTAACCACCAGAATCCCTCACGTTAACTTATATCGAGTGGAAAACAGTTAGCGTTCATCCTCCAGCTTCACTGTGTTTATGTTATGCTAACATAGCTGTGTCGCTAGCGATCACGTAGCACATCATTATATACCAGCTAGTCCAACTTCAGTAACCCTACAAACGTCACTGCTGTTTAGTTTTCTCTCTTCATTTATGTTGGAAGTGATAACAGAGCTGTACGTTCCAAAACCCCGCAGTCAGGACATGCTATATTGTATTTAGATAGAAGCTAGCGAGCTAACTTCCTGCTAACTTCTAACTCCGTTAAATGTCATAAATTCCGTTTTCATAGATGCCTGGATGTTAAACTTAATTGTTAAACCTGGTAAAGCAGCAAAGCTGATCATTTTATTAAAGATGAAAGAATTTAGACAGTTTTTAACTCTCAGTGATGCCACAGTGATCATTTGACTTTGGGACCTGAAGCGGACCCAGATGGACCCAGATCACTCCGCGAGGCTCCTGACTACGGTAGCCGTAATGATCTGACAATCCATCAAGTGGTGCGGCATTGTAGCTTACCAAAGTCGTACTAAAACATTTTTTGACAGATTTTTGAGTGCCATGTACCACATAAAATTGGTTCGAGGTCAGTAAGCACAACCAGAATTCATACATAAGGCACAAAGGATCATAAGGCGCTCTGTCGATTTATGAGAAAATTAAAGGATTGTAAGTGCGCCTTATAGTGTGGAAAATACAGTAATAGGAGTTTCAGCTATCTTTTACGGTGTGGTCTGCTGGGGCGGCAGCCTCTCTGATGGGGACAGGAAGAGACTGAACAGGCTGATCCACTGGGCCAGCTCTTTTCTAGGATGCCCTCTGGACCCAGTGGAGGTGGTGAGTGACAGGAGAATGGTGGTAAAGGGCCCCCATGGCAGATCAACACTACTGAAAGTCATCAAGCATCATCATCTGCCTTGGTATCAGATCCCCAACAGCCCTGTTAACCAACCTTACCAATAACCCTCGGATAGAAGGCCCACAACAACAACCACAAGTTACCAATATAGCTATAAAATGGATAAGAAAACCCTGAAGGACATAATCCTTCCATTGCCCAAAGACAGAGGTCACCCACTCCTCCAACGGATTATCAATTCCAAAATATTCATGCATTTTTAAATGATGTTCTGAGTCCCTCCAGGGCTCTAGTTACAGAAAACATCTGGGGCCGTATTGCTGGGAATGAAAGTGCAGCACATCTCTCCAAACATTGCACACACACAGCGGAGAAGAGGGACGGGGATAAAGGGCAAAAAAACAAAAAACAACTAAATAAGCAGACTAAAAAAACTAAAAAACAAAAAAAAAATACATATATCAATCACCTGGATCACCTGTTGAGAAAGAAAAAAGAAAACAAGCAGAAGAAAAAGAGAGCAATACAATAAACAACATCACGATGATATATGGGAATATAACAGTAAATACTAAATATTAAACATTATTGTGCAGCACGTAAGATCGACAGCGCACAGTGTGCTTTGAGGTAGGAGCCAAAAAGGGTGTAGTTTGTGTGTGTGACCACCCGTGTGTACACCTGTGAGCATGGACGCGCTTGTTTTTTTAAAAGGTTCCTTCATGTAATGATCTGCTAGAGGGTGTGGGGGGGCCACAGCCCCGTCCTTCAGGGCATGAAGCAGGTATGGAGGAGATCAAAACTCCAGACATCCAGAGGCCCCCAGAACACAAGAGACCAAGGAAGACCAACAGAGGGGCAGCCGCGCCACTGTCCCAGAAAGAGCTGAGGAGAGTCCCAGATGAGGGCTCACTCAGCAGCCGCGGAGCAGAAGCCAGGGGGGGGGGTGTAGTGATGTGCCCGTGAGGTCTGCCGGCAGCCAGCTGCCCCAAAGTGGCCCGAGCGAGTCCCAGGCTCCAGGCCCCGATAAGCAGCCACCAAGGAGTGAGCCGGTGTGTACCTGGATGCGCACCCCCGGACTCAAAGATCCGCCAACGCACCGATGTCTGAGGGTGTCTGCCACTGGCAGGGGAAGTGGTGGTGGGAGATAGGCCTCCATACCTTGGAAGGCCTGAGATGTCCCCAGAGAGGTGGCGTCTGATACCCAACCTGACATATAGGGAGTGCAGAATTATTAGGCAAATGAGTATTTTGTCCACATCATCCTCTTCATGCATGTTGTCTTACTCCAAGCTGTATAGGCTCGAAAGCCTACTACCAATTAAGCATATTAGGTGATGTGCGTCTCTGTAATGAGAAGGGGTGTGGTCTAATGACATCAACACCCTATATCAGGTGTGCATAATTATTAGGCAACGTCCTTTCCTTTGGAAAAATGGGTCAAAAGAAGGACTTGACAGGCTCAGAAAAGTCAAAAATAGTGAGATATCTTGCAGAGGGATGCAGCAGTCTCAAAATTGCAAAGCTTCTGAAGCGTGATCATCGAACAATCAAGCGTTTCATTCAAAATAGTCAACAGGGTCGCAAGAAGCGTGTGGAAAAACCAAGGCGCAAAATAACTGCCCATGAACTGTGAAAACTCAAACGTGCAGCTGCCAAGATGCCACTTGCCACCAGTTTGGCCATATTTCAGAGCTGCAACATCACTGGAGTGCCCAAAAGCACAAGGTGTGCAATACTCAGAGACATGGCCAAGGTAAGAAAGGCTGAAAGACGACCACCACTGAACAAGACACACAAGCTGAAACGTCAAGACTGGGCCAAGAAATATCTCAAGACTGGTTTTTCTAAAAAAAAAAACAAAGCAACATACTAGACACAACACCATCGCATTAATCTAGATAAGTGTAAACAGCAGTAAATACTAAAAATTCAATGTTGTTGTGCAGCACGCAGGACAGACAGCGCACAATGTGCTTTGAAGTAGCAGCCAAGAAAGGTGTAATTTAAGTCTACGAGCAGTGAACATCCGTGTGCATACCTGTGTGGATCAGCGCGTTTGTATTCAAATGGTTTCCACATGTAATGGTCTGCAAGAGGATGTAGCGAGCCATAGCCCCGACCCCCAGGGCATGAAGCAGGCATGGAGGAGATCCAGGCCCCAGACATCCAGAGGCCTCAGAGTGCGAGAGCCCAAGGAGGACCACCGGAGGGGCATCCGTGCCACCCTCATGGGAAGGGCTGAGGATCCCCAGACGAGGCGTCACCCAGTAGCCACCGAGGAGAAGCTAGAGGGGGCTGCACCGGCGTGCCCGCCGGCTCTGCCTGAGTGCCCAGCCCCGGACACCAAGATCCAACAATGCACCGACCCCTGAGAGCATCAGTCACCGGCAGGGAGTGTGGTGAGGGGAGATAGGCCTTGGAGGGCCTGGGAGTTCCCAGAGCGGTGGAGTCTAAGACCCGACCTGACATATAGACACAGACAAACAGGCACACACAGACACAAACATGCATGTTTGTTTTCTATTCTTCTTCTCTCAACAGGTGATCCAGGAGATTTTTTTTCCTCCCCCCCTTTCTCACTGTCCCTCTCCCCTTCTGTTTTTCTTTTCCTTCCTCTTTCTGTCTCCCTTTCCTATCCCTCACTCATGTCTGTCCCGTCTGTAACATCTGAAAATAAAATATAATAAATAATAAAAACAAAGGACGATCAAATGGACCAATACGGCACTGCCACGATGATCCATTTGGCAAAGTAAATCCATTGGGTATCCTTGTTGGTCTTCAGACAACAATTCTGACGGCTAAAGAACCAAATGGGACAGGCAAAAAAAAAAAAAAGACTGATTTTTCTAAGGTTTTATGGACTGGTGAAATGAGAGTGAGTCTTGATGGGCCAGATGGGTGGGCCCGTGGCTGGATTGGTAAAGGGCAGAGAGCTCCAGTCCGACTCAGACGCCAGCAAGGTGGAGGTGGAGTACTTGTTTGGGCTGGTATCATCAAAGATGAGCTTGTGGGGCCTTTTCGGGTTGAGGATGGAGTCAAGCTCAACTCCCAGTCCTACTGCCAGTTTCTGGAAGACACCTTCTTCAAGCAGTGGTACAGGAAGAAGTCTGCATCCTTCAAGAAAAACATGATTTTCATGCAGGACAATGCTCCATCACACGCGTCCAAGTACTCCACAGCGTGGCTGGCAAGAAGGGGTATAAAAGAAGAAAAACTAATGACATGGCCTCCTTGTTCACCTGATCTGAACCCCATTGAGAACCTGTGTGATAGGGTTTCCGAAAGAGACTCAGGCGCAGGCCAGGGTATCCCTTTAAACGAAGAACAGTGCGTTTATTTACAGTGAACACATTCACCAAGTGGCTATATACAACGTGCAGGGGGAAACGGGTCCGGGTCGCCAGGGTCCGTGGGAAACAGGGTTGGGAGAAGGGTGTTCCACACTCTCTGTACAAATGTTCCTCCTCAATCACTCCTCTCAGCAACGGGTTCCAACAAAACGATCTAAACACAAAAATGTCGGGTTAGCGGGATCACTACAAGAGATTCTCAAAACACAGGTTGGCTGGTACATAAGTCTAACTGACACTGATAGCTCAACGATCCAGCGAAGACTAGTGCAGACTCGCCATCTAAGTAGTGCAGTAATCAGCTGGGATCAGCGGCCGGTGCGGTGATGAGCAGGTGTGTGGTCCAGCAGCGGGAGATCGCAATGAGCGTCGCCGAGGCGAGAGAGAGAGAGAGAGAGAGAGAGAGAGAGGCAAACAAACCACAAACATATTGCCCAATACAGGATCGACCAGCGGGGCACAGGGTCCATGACAGCACCCCCCCCTCAACGGGAGCCCCCCGGCGACCCACCAGGCTTACCAGGATGAGACCGATGGAAGGCCCGCAGCATACGCTCGTCCAGGACAGCGGCCCGCGGAACCCAGGACCGCCCCTCAATGCCATAGCCCTCCCAGTCCACCAGGTACTGAAAGCCACGCCTACGGCGGCGAGAGTCCATAATCCGCGTGATGGAATAGGCGGGCAAGCCATCCACAAGCTGGGCGGGCGGAGGGGGCCTGGAAGGAGGGCACAGGGGGCTACTCCGGACAGGTTTGATTTGGGAGACGTGGAACACATTGTGAATCCTCATGTTGCGCGGCAGCAGGAGTTTCACAGAGACGGGGTTAACCAGCGCCGAAACCTCAAACGGACCGATGAAGTTTGGACTGAGTTTCTCGGACTCAGTCCTGAGTGGAACAAAGCGCGTGGACAGCCATACCTTTTGTCCCACGCTGTACGCCGGGGCCGGTGTGCAGCGGCGATCTGCGATCCGTTTGGTTCGGTCCTTGGTACGCAGCAACGCCGTCCGTGCGACCCGCCAAGCTCGTCGGCACCTACGTAGATGGGCCTGGACAGACGGTACAGAATGCTTACCCTCGACAGAGGGGAAGAGAGGTGGCTGGAAACCCAGTGAGACCTCGAAGGGAGACAGACCGGTGGTGGAGGACGTCAGACTGTTATGGGCGTACTCAATCCAGGGTAGTTCATCACTCCAGATGGACTGGTTAGAGGACGCTATGCATCGCAACATTGCCTCGAGCTCTTGGTTAGCTCGCTCACACTAACCGTTGCTTTGGGGATGGTAACCGGAGGACAGACTGACCCTTGCTCCTAATGAGGAGCAGAATTCCTTCCAGACGCCAGAGGTGAACTGGGGACCTCTGTCAGAAACTATGTCCTCCGGGATACCGTGCAAACGAAACACATGGAGGGTAAGCAGTCGTGCGGTCTCCATGGCCGTGGGAAGCTTGGGCAGAGCTAAGAAGTGGGCAGCTTTAGAAAAACGGTCTGCGATGGTAAGTATGACAGTGTTACCTGCTGATGGCAGCAGTCCGGTCACAAAGTCCAAAGCTATATGGGACCACGGCCTGGACGGAGTCGGCAGGGGATTGAGCTGTCCAGCGGGCGGCTGACGAGACGGTTTATTCCGGGCACAGGTTGCGCAGGCGGAGACGTACTCCCGAGCGTCTTTAGTCAAGGAGGGCCACCAGAAGTAGCGCTGGAGGAAGTTGATAGTGCGGTGGACCCCTGGGTGGCACGTAAAGCGGGCAGTGTGGGCCCATTGAAGTACTTGAGAACGTACTGATTGAGGGACGTAGAGCCGTTGGGCAGGCCCACCTCCCGGATCCGGTTCCGACACCTGAGCCTCCCGAATGGCTGCTTCGATCCCCCAGGAGATGGCGCCCACGACACAGGTGGCGGGGAGAACGGGAGCAGGCTCAGTGGGGTCCTCCGAGGCTGAGTACTGACGGGACAGGGCGTCAGGTTTGACATTCCGGGAACTGGGTTTGAAAGAGATGGAGAAGTGGAAACGGGTGAAAAACAGGGCCCACCTGGCCTGTCAGGCGTTGAGCCTCTTAGCTGATTGCAGGTATGCCAGGTTCTTGTGGTCAGTCCAGACGAGGAAAGGCTGAGCCGTGCCCTCCAACCAGTGCCGCCACTCCTCCAGGGCTAGTTTTATCGCCAGCAGTTCCCGATCCCCGACGTCATAGTTTCTCTCTGCAGGGGACAGACGGCGGGAGAAGAAGGCACAAGGGTGGAGCTTACCATCCTTCCGTTGCGACAGAACCGCTCCAACCCCTGAGTCGGAGGCGTCAACCTCGACCACAAAGGGCTGCGTGAGGTTGGGTTGGATCAGGATGGGGGCTGAGGTGAATCGTTTCTTCAGTTCTTGGAAAGCTACCTGAGCCTCTTTGTTCAACTGAAAAGGAAGCTTGGGAGAAGTTAGCTGGGTCAACGGCAAGGCAACTCGGCTGAAGTCCCGAATGAACCGCCGGTAAAAGTTGGCAAACACAAGGAAACATTGCAGTTGGCGCCGATTAGGAGGTTCCGGCCACTCAACAACGGCTTTTACCTTCACAGGGTCCGGGCGGAGGTTTCCTTGGTCGATTATGTACCCCAGGAATGCAACGGTGGAGACGTGGAACTCACACTTTTCTCCTTTGACGAACAATCGGTTTTCGAGGAGTCGCTGCAGGACCTGTCTGACATGGGTCTAGTGCTCGGACTGGTTTCTGGGAAAGATCAGGATGTCGTCTACAGTGGGGCAAAAAAGTATTTAGTCAGCCACCGATTGTGCAAGTTCCCCCACTTAAAATGATGACAGAGGTCAGTAATTTGCACCAGAGGTACACTTCAACTGTGAGAGACAGAATGTGAAAAAAAAATCCATGAATTCACATGGTAGGATTTATAAAGAATTTATTCGTAAATTAGGGTGATTAAACAACGGGCGATTCTCTGCGCTCTTCTCTGCGCTCTTCTCTGTGCTCTTCTCTGTGCTCTTCTCCTCTTCTTGCTTCAACCTCAGGGGAAGATTACCCTGTGGTCTATTATAGACCTGAGGATTATTCTGACCCGCAGTTTGAGTTCTGGCACTCTATCTGACTCAACCAAGCCAGGGCTTCGGTCCTCCTTGGTGCGGTCCTTCTGGATTTCCGCCAACCCCCTTCGTGGTTATTGCTGTGGTTCTGGAATCCTCTCAAGGTGACTAGCAGGGGCCCAAACGGCATGACTCTTGACCCCAATTGCTGTCTTGGCATCTCGTTGTTTACTGCATAGGATCCTTGTATTTCCGTGACCTTGTCTAATGTCTGCTCCCTCCTCTGTAAGAGACAGAAAAGGAAAACACCTCTCTGCCTAGCCTTAATAATCTAATGTTTTTATCCATTGTTCTTCTAGTGATTCAAAGTTGGTTTAGAATATCATATTCAGTACTCTCTGACCCAGAGACTTATTCAAATTATTATCTATGTGTGTAAGCGTGTTTGCAATTACCCCTCTGCACTCTACGGCTACGTTTACACTTCAGGTCTTAATGCTCAATTCCAAGTTTTTGATCAAATCCCATTTTTTTGTGTCTGTTTGTTCACACTAAAAATAAAATGTGACAGCAAATGCGCTCTACTGTGAATGGTTCACGACCCTCAAAGCGGCCCGCATGGTAATTTGGTATGGGTAATTTTTTCTCTGAGCTGTGTGATGAAGTGAGTGTGACAGAAACACTCAGACTGTGTTTCTCTGCTTCATCAAGTCAAATCTGGTCCTCAGAGACTGAATAAAGTCCTGTCCCACTAACAGCAGCTCCAACAGTCTGTTCACTGCTTTCTTCCTGTCAGTCTTCATCTTTCTGCTGCGTCTCCTCTTCACACTGACCACTTTCTATCTAACAGTGAGCTCCCTGAAGCAGCAGCATTCAGCCTGTTAGAGTCAACACAAATGTCTCCATCCAAGCTCATGTTGTGCTTTGTTGTCCTCTCAGTCCCCCAGGTGGAGGTGGATTCAGGGGTGGAGTCTGTCCAGCTGCCCTTCAACACCACACTTCACCTGCCTGTCTTTGTGGCTGGATGCAAAGGTTTGTAGCTCTCCTTGTAAAGAGAAACATCTTGAAGCTACAGAGGAGCGTCTGCAGATGAAGACAGGGGAAAGAGGAAGAAGCTGAGGCCGCTGGAGAAAAGACAGGAAAAGGAAATCAGCTTCATTTGTTGGAGGCCGTTTGTTCATCACACTGAAATATTCCCACTTTAGAGACAGAAACAAAGTGAAGTGTGGATTGATGTTTGTCTCCATGATTTGGGCCCTGGAGTCATTTCTTCATCTCCCACTTTAAGACATATTAATGTCAGCCTCACACGTCCCACAGTGGACAGATTTCTATTTCTAGATGATATTTGGAGGATTTTCAAGTGTTTCTCTGCTGTCACAGCATTCTGCTTAAGGCCTCTGACATCAAGATTCAGTTAAACAACAATTATAACTAAACAATTTGACGTAATGTTAATTTTCATTCACACTCTATTAATATTACTCGTTTTACCCCAGTTACTAAATAAGAAATTAGCATAGAAATAGAAATAGAAGAAAAAGAAATAGAAATAAATAGAAATAGAAATAAATAGAAAAAATAAAAAATATATAAATATAATATATAAATATATAAATATATATATATATAAAATATATATATATATATAATATAATAAATAAAAAAATAGAAATAGATAAAGAAAAATAGAAAAAGAAATAGAAAAAAATATGTTGTTGGTTTTACTTAATTCAATAGTGGACATTGGTTGCACACAGATGATTTGCTTTGGTAGCAACTTAAACAATTGAGTTAAATTAACACAATCTATTCAATAAGCCTGTGCAATTTGTGTTGATAAAATGTGACTTAAACATGTTTTGATGAAGTAATTTCAGCTCTTGGAATATTTTAATCCTTCACAATTTTCTCACTTTATCCCAACACCATTCAATAACTTTTACCCAATACTACTTGGTCACTTAAATACTACATGTTATCTTCAAATTACATATATTCTAATGTCAAATACACAATTTTCAAATGGAGGCCTTATAACAGATTGTATTGTTCTCTTCCAAGATGGTTGCTGGCATCCACCAGTAACCTTTCAAAACAAAAGGTCTAATTTCACTGCACTGACAGTAGGTAAAGAATTAAACTGACATTTCCTCTACTGAATCTATATAAATCAACAGTTAAATAATGTCAGTTTTTCCGTGTTCTCTGGAATCAATCACAGCAAAGAAATTAGACTGTTTCTTTTGATAAATGTTACAGGTAACCATCTTGGGAAAGAACAACACAAAACATTCTATTTAAGGCCTCTGATGTCAAGATTCAATTAAACAACAATTATAACTACACAATTTGAGGTAATGTTAGTTTCCATTAACATTAAATTAGGTTACTGAATTGCCAAACACCTTCCTATTAACATTACCCATTTTACCCCAATAACTAAAGAAATTAGCACTTGCATGTCCAAACCTTTATTCAAGAGACGCAGAAATAACATTGATAGAGTGACTGTCAAAATTTCCAGCACTGATCATACTGTGACATCTTGGTTCAAAACAGCATTCTTAGAAATATTCAGGGTTCTTTACTTCAACTGAATGAAACTGATAAAACAGTTTCACACGACCCATATGGGATATTTAGATATAGATATTTATTTCATTCATTTCAAAGGTTTATTTGCATGACGCACAAACAGACACAATTGAAAGGTACAAATGTGTTGTGCATAAAACGAATTCAAACATGCTGCAGATGTGTGTCACAAGTTGATCTGGCTGTAGGCTGTGGCACTTGGCCAGAGGTGGCGCTGGTTGACTCGACATGTTAGTGCACAAAGTAAGCTGCTCGCTGTAGTTGTGAAGCAAAAACGCTGAAACCGGAGAAATAAAACGTGCGAGGGGAACGATAACGACGACAAGTCTCCCGATCGTTTACTCTTGCTGTCCTGTGAACAACATCGGGGTGGTGTTAATTGTTTGCTGTTTTCGCGATCGCGTTGCGCATGAGGATATCACCAGGTAAACCCGCGACATTTTTAAACATTTTGTTGTTCAACAGCATCAAGACTGACGGAGAGTGTTTGAGATAACCTCACAAGTGTCACAGATGACACATTTGGCGTTTTTTTGCTGGTTTGTCGGTAGCAGCTCCTGAAACGCAAGACTGCCACACATCTGTTCGACCAATGCCGGTTGATCTAAACGCCAGTAGATCTGGAACACCGGCAGCCGAGTTTGCTAAAAGGCCTCTGGTGAACTTTAAAACATGTTGAGGAGGTAATTTAGCCATTTAAATCAGCTGTGTTGGATTAAGGACACATGTAAAACCCACAAGACACCGGCCCTCAAGGCCTGGAGTTCCCCACAATATGTTTTTCACCTTGTGGCAGAGTCGTCAAAATGGATGGTTTTACCACTTTCATAATGAGGGGTTATGGAGAAAAAATTGAGTGTTTTACCCCTTGTGTGACAAATTTAACTTTTTGTTTTAATCTCAGTACCGGAATCACTTTGCCAAATTATTAAAGAGGACTACTGGTCCTAACCAGTCCAATGAGGATCATGTGGATAACGAAATGCATTTTTTAATGTTGCAAAGCCACAATCTACTTATAAAACACTAACCATGAACTCCTGCACCAAGATGCAGAGTACTTTTGACTCCCTTCAAGCATCAATGTCATAACAAAGAAAACTGAGATTTGTGAACTCAAAATTTTCAGTAGCACAGAAGAAAATGATCAATGACAAAAACTCTTGACTTTTTGAACCAGTCAACATGCAACACCAGCATTTACAAAGCAATATTAAAAGTTCCTGTTTGACATGAACTTTATAGTTTCCAGAACATATATTTTAAAAAAAGGAGCAATTTCTCATAGTGAGCCAGTAAATGCATGACGAAATTTATGGCGTCCTTTCAGTGGAATCAGTACTCACGGTAATAGTTGACTGTTTCAATGGAAGCAGCAAAAAAAGTATTGTACTGACCTACTGCAATACATCCTAGTTTCAAATTTGCCACCCAACAACACACAAGTTACATCCTCATTTTTGTTCAAGTGTGCATTAATGCAAGTCCAGTAATCACCTTTATGACAATACATACAGGTATAAGTTAAACCTATGGCCGATTTTGGATTTCACAGCTGTATTAATAAAGTGCCCTGTGTGAGTATGCATGCACCTAATAATTACAAAGTAAATCTATTATAATTAAGTTACAGAAACCTTAAGCGAAAATAAAATGTACTTTCTCATCATAACACCTTGAACGCACAATCCATCAACTGACCCCCGGTGAAATGCAGAATAGAGGTCGTCTCTCAATCTGCAGCAAAAAAAAATAGAAAAGACAAAAAAAGGACAGCAGGTGAGGGCAACGGAGGGGGGGATGTAAGCTAGCATAATGCCGCTGATGCCATTAGCTGAGGCTTTTCAATGGCTAAAATCTCACTAACACATAATGTAACTGAAGATTCAGTTGGCAAGTCAATTCACATAGAAAACCAAATTATGTTATGAGCGCCTCGTAGTTAAGTGTCATGTGATATTATGGCTTTTGCTCCAAAAACAAATTCAAATGAAAAAGCGCCAATTCTTTGACAACAGATAAAACAGCAAATAAGCTAATGGCTCTCATTTAGCGTTAATGTTACATGGCGATATTCTAGACGTTTAACTACATTTTGGTAAATATTAGTTCGAAAAATCAAGACATACCAAAAAATCCAGAAGCAGCTGCTCGACTTGACTGAGATGGATGCCTTCTTTAAACCACGATCCAAAGACCCCAAGACAAAATCACGTGCGGTTTCAGGACATTTACCATTGCTATATTATTAATAATAATAATGGATTGTGTTTATATAGCACTTTTCTAGGCACCCAAAGGGCTTTACAATTCCACTATTCATTCACTCTCACATTCACACTGGTTTAACAGGAAGCCACACTCATTGGCTTCCTGTTAAATCCAGAAATGAATTCAAAATCCTGCTCCTCACATACAAGGTCTTAAATAATCAGGCCCCATCTTATCTTAATGACCTTGTAGTACCATATCACCCTATTAGAGCACTTTGCTCTCGCTCTGCAGGCCTACTTGTTGTTCCTAGAGTATTTAAAAGTAGAATGGGAGGGAGAGCCTACAGTTTTCAGGCCCCTCTTCTGTGGAACCAGCTTCCAGTTTGGATTCGGGAGACAGACACTATCTCTACTTTTAAGATTAGGCTTAAATCTTTCCTTTTTGCTAAAGCATATAGTTAGGGCTGGACCAGGTGACCCTGAATCCTCCCTTAGTTATGCTACAATAGACGTAGGCTGCCGGGGGATTCCCATGATGCATTGAGTTTTTCCTTTCCAGTCACCTTTCTCACTCACTATGTATTAATAGACCTCTCTGCATTGAATCATATCTGTTATTAACCTCTGTCTCTCTTCCACAGCATGTCTTTTTTTTTTTTTTTCTCTTAACATTTTATAGGTTTTCTGATTAGTCACGCAGGAAAACTTCAACAAGTACATTCTGGTTAAACTTTCTATATGGGATAGGTGGATAGTAAAATCTGGTTATATCATTGGAAAATTCCCCTTTTTTCCAACATTACAAGTTTATCTTAAAGCTGGGATTCCTTCTGGGCCAAAATATTTTTTAATATAATCAATAATAACTGTATTAGATTCCGGAGAATGATGTGAATTCTCTGTAGGATGGTTGTCTTTCTTTTCCCTTTGATTATCTATGAGTCTTTTTAGCTTCTTCTTGATGCCTTCTGTTGGTGATTTCTCAAAACCTGTATGGCCTGGGTTTGTTACACTGGACTTTTTCACAAAGGTCATAACACATAACATTTGTGTGGTCTTTGGCGCTCTGCGGATGTCACTTCCTGCAACTTGGTGCTGTTCCCCTCAGTCCTAGAGGCCCTGTAACGTGCGGTGGAGATGAAGCCAGCCGCGGAGGTGTGCAGGTGGAGAGCGAATGAGCATGGGAGAATGAGAATGAGGGTGGGAATGCATGTTTGTGTCTGTGTGTGCCTGTTTGTCTGTGTCTATATATTTCAGGTCGGGTCTTAGACTCCACCTCTCTGGGAACTCCCAGGCCCTCCAAAGTGTGGAGGCCTATCTCCCATCACCACACTCCCTGCCGGTGACTGATGCCCTCAGGGGTCGGTGCATTGGTGGTTCTTGGTGTCCAGGGCTGGGCGCTTAGGTTTGTACCAGCTCACTCCCGGTGGCTACTTGGTGGGGCCTGGCACCTGTTGCTCGGTCAGGCCTCTTCCGGGTGCGTCTGGAAGAAGAACAACATCTTCAATGTTGTTCGCTTCGGATTACTCCTCCCCTCCCACCCAACCCTGTGGCTTATTATGTCTTTCGTAACGTTGTGCTGTGGACATTTATGTGCTTTTTGTGCAGAGGAGTTTTTTTGTTTCCTGTTCTCATGCTGTCCTACCACGGGAGCCCAGCATGAGAAGAGGTCTCTTTTTTTCCTCTTGTACTTTCCCATTGTAGTGTACATTTCAGTGTTTTTTTCTCTAACGCTACCGATCTCCGACTTGTATCCCCATGTGATGTCTATGTCGTGTGTGTAAGGTCGGTGGGGGTCCCATTTCACTGTAGGGCAACCTGCATGTGGCTAATAAAGCTTGGATTGATTGATTGATTGAAAAGAAAATATTCTCAGCCATCCCACAAATGTGCCGTTATGTGCAGAAACACTAATAATTACTTCTATTTACTTAGACTCTTTCAAGTTGCTTTTAGAGCCCAATCCCATGAATTAATGCTTCAATTTTGAATTTGAATTTATTTATTTAAAAGGGAAAGTGCAGTTTAACATAGTCCAAGTACAAAGCATGAAACTGATGTAATGCACATAAGTTTATAACTGTTGCTATAAATTAATTTGATTAATGTATGAACAGGCTGTGTAGATAGGCTTTTAAGGTGGCAAATCTTAAACCCTAATTTAATAGTGCTGGGACCAGTATTTTTTACATTGTACTATGCATGCTTCCCTTCCTGAATATTATTAGAAAAAGAAGGGTACATTTTCAGTACTTGACAAAATTGTATTTGCTCCATTTTGCAACGTGAAGAATCAGCCAACATAAATGAGCCAACTGATGAAAGAAAAAGAATCTAATTTTCTAAATTTCTTTTTTCAGGACTTAAAAAATTAAAAAGTACCTGCTGACTTTGTGGTTGGCATCAGTTTGTCAAACTCCAGAAGTATGAGGAAGTGTCCTACAGTGGCATCAGTTCCTGTGACTCCTTCACAAACAAATATCCTGCACTTGTTGTCTGTAGTCACAAAACTGAATTTAGGATTTCTGCCCAAAGCTAATAGTGACATTTCGACCCAAACAGCCGTATTTCTTGAGTGTCAGCTTCAGAGCTGCAGAACATGTTGATTACCACAGCTCAAATGGAAGAAAGCAGTCCTACATAGTTGTTTCATATGCACACCGAAAGACATATACTGTTAAAAAATGACTCCAAGAAGGCCAAGGTAATGCCATTTAGAACAAGCAGAGAGCATATTTAAGATTTTTGGGGCTGAGTACAATAACTTCAAGTTATTGTATAATTTTTTATCTGAATTTAGAAGCAGGAAATTAGAGGTCACCCAAGTCTTTATATCTTTAAGACATTCCTGCAGTTTAACAAATTTGTATAACTAATTATATTAAAATTACAAAAAATTAAAACTCATTCTTTATTAAATGTGTTTCTTCTATAATTTGTGTGTTCTTTAATAGAAAGCAAGACACCCATGCTCATGCCCATGTTCGGATAACGTTAGGAGGAAGTGGTAGAGCGCAACACTGAGAAGAAGTGTAGAAAACAAGTCATTTCTAGCCCTCTTTAAAACTCTATTATCAGTTTAGTTAAAAAACATATTTTTGTGTTTTGGTGAAATGAAATTAGTTGTATGAACGCTACCGTATGCTTATTACCACTTAATAAGCAGAAGTTGTATTCCTAATCATAACTGAAAAAGATCACAGGGTAGATTTATAGCCCCTGAGTGTCAGATTAATTATTACTTGACTCACAACCATTTTCTCAGAACAATGTGGTTTTCATGCACATATGTATAGTACATATCCAACTGATATCTCTGTATAAAAACATTACAAAGACCAAAGCTAACCAAGTTCTGCTGGGAAAGAAAGAGAGCTCTACTTTCCCCTTTTACTGGTCTTCTATTCCACATCCTCATGTTTCTTGTATTGTGTCAAGCTTATCAGTTGGCATGATTGTTAGATAATGGTGATATCTTTAAAACACAACAGAGATGAACCAGGAAAACACCAGCTTAGCTGAAAGAAGCCGTTTGATCGGGTTACTTGTTGTTGCGCTGGAGGGAGTGGCTGAAAACTTCATCCTGATTTGCTCTGCTTCAGGTTGTGTTAATTTATTAATTCTTATGGCAGTTTCTGTGGCTGTGATAAGGTCCACTACGGGCAGCTGTAGCTGTCCTGTCTAAAAAGATCTTCATCTATTTTCCCTGACTGTCCTTGGGTTGATGACCCCCCTGTATTCCAGTTCATTTCCCTGCGACAGCCGACCCTTGTGAGTGTCGCTTGTGTTTTCTGTTTTACTTTGAGAGTCTCGTGTCCTGTGTCCAGTGTTTTGAGCTTTGCTTTCCCCTGTCTCATTATGTCAGATTAGTCCCAGCTGTGTTTCCACCTGTTCCCCATCATACCGTCACAATGCTGTGTTTTTCTCCTCTGTGTTTCTGCTCACTTCCTAGTTCTCAGTTCATGGTTTGTTTTCTAGTTTGAGTTTCTTGTTTCCAGTTTCTCCTTTAGGTTTGTATTTGTCGTGAGTTTTTCCAGCAATAAAGCTGCCGTTTTGAGTTTATTCTTCAGGCCTACAGTACATACGGGTCCTCATCCTGCTTGCCATACAACACAACCATGACAGTTATTGCAAAGATACACCAGCCTTAATGCAGAGGATAAGCCATTCAAGTACAGTTGGACTTCCTCATCAACCGCCCCAGGCGTAAACACCTCCAGACCATAATTTCAAAGCTACAAAAATACAAGGCCACAGACCAAAATATGACTGGGTTTGACCTCACAAGTAATGTAATTAAACAGCACCTTTCAGCTGAGCTGGTGTTTTATCCGTTCATCTCCTTTGCATTCCTCTTCCTCATTCTCTCAAGATTTCCTCAATCTCCAACAGTCTGAAAAGAGAAACAAAAGGTGACCAGCTTCACAAAATTCTAACTCCAGAAGTATGAGGAAGTGTCCTACAGTGGCATCAGTTCCTGTGACTCCTTCACAAACAAATATCCTGCACTTGTTTTCTGTAGTCACAAAACTGAATTTAGGATTTCTGCCCAAAGCTAATAGTGACATTTCGACCCAAACAGCCGTATTTCTTGAGTGTCAGCTTCAGAGCTGCAGAACATGTTGATTACCACAGCTCAAATGGAAGAAAGCAGTCCTACATAGTTGTTTCATATGCACACCGAAAGACATATACTGTTAAAAAATGACTCCAAGAAGGCCAAGGTAATGCCATTTAGAACAAGCAGAGAGCATATTTAAGATTTTTGGGGCTGAGTACAATAACTTCAAGTTATTGTATAATTTTTTATCTGAATTTAGAAGCAGGAAATTAGAGGTCACCCAAGTCTTTATATCTTTAAGACATTCCTGCAGTTTAACAAATTTGTATAACTAATTATATTAAAATTACAAAAAATTAAAACTCATTCTTTATTAAATGTGTTTCTTCTATAATTTGTGTGTTCTTTAATAGAAAGCAAGACACCCATGCTCATGCCCATGTTCGGATAACGTTAGGAGGAAGTGGTAGAGCGCAACACTGAGAAGAAGTGTAGAAAACAAGTCATTTCTAGCCCTCTTTAAAACTCTATTATGAGTTTAGTTAAAAACACATATTTTTTCCACAGCATGTCTTTATCCTGTCTTCCTTCTCTCACCCCAACCGGTCGCAGCAGATGGCCCCGCCCCTCCCTGAGCCTGGTTCTGCTGGAGGTTTCTTCCTGTTAAAAGGGAGTTTTTCCTTCCCACTGTCGCCAAAGTGCTTGCTCATAGGGGGTCATATGATTGTTGGGTTTTTCTCTGTATCTTCTGTACAATATAAAGCGCATTGTTGTGATTTATATAAATAAAATTTAATTGAATTAAGGAGCGCAAAAAAACTTCATCCTTGTTTTGTCAAATCTTCATTAAAATGTGATTTAAAAAATGAACAACTTCACTTCTTTGATTAATACTGTAGCTGTTACTGCAGTTGTTACTGCCACCCATCCAGGTAGTTGTAGGTACCCACCCTGTTACATACATGCTGATTCTGACTCAGAGTCTCAATGAAGGAGGAAAGGAGGGATGAAGGCAGCCTAGTGTTGGTCATGTGTGTCCAGGAGTCATCCAGGGCCTGGATCCATCTGTAACAGGAAGACAAAGTCCAGCCTGTAATCACTGGCATCCTATCAGGCACAGCGTTTCCATCCAGTATCCTGACTACGCTAACAACCCATCAAACGTCTCCTCTTGTCCACAGAAGTCACACTTCCCTGTGTCATGTTTATCTTTTTAAGTGTGCTATTCAAGCCTGTGTGACCAAATCTGACTCTCCAGATTATATCCTCGTCTCTTCTGCAGCTTCTTCTACACGGCCCAACTGTTTTCTGTATAATAATATCTGCCTTTCCCGTCTCTGTCCCATTGTGCCTGCCACTCGTCCTTAGCTTGATTATACTCTTCACCTCACGTTTACTGTATTTTATAGTCAAAACTACACGACTTCTTCTTGCTGCACCTTTTGCAAACTTATCGTCCTGTTCATTGCATCAACACCAATATTCACAGGAAGCCATAAGAAATCCACTTCTGTCCCTCTGTGTTTGATTCTATACAATAAATGAAGTATATCAAAAACAATATCTTGCCTAGAGTCTGAAGACATATTACCTGTACTCACTAGCACGCTGCTAGAGTCCCAGCAAACCAAATACCTCCCTATTGGTGCGTCCTCCACCCAGTTCAAAGCCAGTAAAATCACTACCAGCTCCCCAGTATAAACTGCCACATCATCTGTAATTCTTTTACTCATCACCAAACTTATTTCTGGGAGAACAAATGCAGCAGCCGTTTTTTTATCTGACAGTGTTGATGCATCGGTAAATATCCTCACATGACCTGAGAACTTTCCCACTATATGAACCTGCTTTTAGTCGCCCCTCCTCCCTCACCCCAAGCTTCCTTTAGAACATAACTTCACTGTGGGTTTTACCAGCTGCTGCTAAACTGAGAGGTGTTGGTGCTTTATGTGTGAAGATGTGCATGTTTGCATTGGTTTAAAAGTGCAGATGGCTTCTTTCCTCATGTGCACCCATTTCATATGTTTTTATTGTGATGTTTAGTAATATCTGCTTTCCTCCTTCAGGGAGACGATAAAGTGAGCTCAACCTTAAACATGTGGAGAGAACATTTGACCAACAGTCCTTGGACGACTACAGAACAATGGTTTGTTTTTAAATGATAAAACCTTTGTTAAGGTTCAAATATTGAGGAAGGAGAGTACAAACAACCATGGTCCAGAAGATCTTGGTCAAACAATGATTTTAATGAATACACGCGTGGGAAGACAGGAATTGATCTTCGACTTACTCAAAGCATACACAGATTTTTATAGCATCAGGGTTTGAATTAATGACGCCCCTTCATACGTCACAGACAGAATATATACATACGTCAAATCAAAACCACAATGACTTTTAACACAGTTCAAAAGAACATTGTCTTCTATTTTCATGGCCGGTACTTCCTGTCTACCTTTCAGTTCTTGTCTTGAAGTGAATTGTTCCTCTTTCTTGCCGAGACAACAAGGAACGGTTCCTCGTTTACAGAGACACTTTCGCAGTTACAACCAGACATGACTACCCTCTCACCTATAAATAAATCTAACTAATGTGTGTGTGTGTGTGTGTGTGTGTGTGTGTGTGTGTCACGACCTCACTCAACCTCCATGTCACCTCTTCAGAATAACTTAGACTCTGCTTTCACTTCTGCAAACTCTCTGCAAGCCTGTTTCCTGTCAGCCTGTGACTTTTAGTCTTTCTGAAAGACACACTGTTAAACCTCTGAATGCAATATCAATGCTGCAGATTATATTATTAATGCAATGGTGATGATGATTCTTTAACAATAGCAGTAAAATAATTTCCCTGCTCCACACCTTCATCAAAGTTTTATAATGGAAATAAATGCTGAGCCTGTTTTATGATGTTTGCCCTGCAGCATCAGGCATGATTAATACTGTAACAAACCGTGTGTCACAGTTATAATGACTTTAAATGAAGACTTGGATTGGATGGAGATGTTTGCTGGATTTTTACTGACTGTCACTTTAAATGTTTTCAGTTTATTTCTGTTCAGCTTCTAAATCTACTTCTGTACAATGTTTGCTGAGTTTTGCACTTAATGACGTTTTTAAGAAGAATAAATAAAACCTGACTTCATACAAAAATAAAGGTTTAATGATAATGGATTGGATTTATATAGCGCTTCTCAAGGCACCCAAATCGCTTTACAATGCCACTATTCATTCACTCTCGCATTCACACACTGGTGGAGGCAGCTACAGTTGAAGCCACAGCTGCCCTGGGGCAGACTGACAGAAGCAAGGCTGCCATATCACGCCATCGGCCCCTCTGGCCAACACCAGTAGGTAAGTAGGGTGAAGTGTCTTGCCCAAGGACACAACGACCAGGACAGAGAGCCCGGGGATCGAACCGGCGACCTTCTGGTTACAGATACGCTACCCAACCCCCTGAGCCATGGTCGCCCCGTTACAGTGTTACAGTGGAGGAGAGTGCACATAATAAGAGTCATTAACAGAATTATAATCTGTCTCATTTTAGGACCAGCTCACAGGCACAACAAACTACAGTGCAATCAATGCACCAGTTAAACGTCCATCTGCCCGGCTTACAGCCAATGAACAATCAGTACGGTCCCCATTGTCCCCACCAGTGTTGGTCAAGTTACTTGAAAAAAGTAATCCATCCATCCATCCATTCGCTTCCGCTTATCCTTTTCAGGGTCGCGGGGGGCGCTGGAGCCTATCCCAGCTGTCATAGGGCGAGAGGCGGGGTACACCCTGGACAGGTCGCCAGTCTGTCGCAGGGCCAATGAAAAAAGTAATCAGTAACTAATTACTGATTACGTCCCCCCAAAAAGTAATCCCGTTACTTTACTGATTACTTATTTTCAAAAGTAATTAGTTACTTAGTTACTTTTTAAAAACACGATTTACAACCTCAAGAGGTGATAAAGCGATAGATCTCTCAGCCCAATTCTACTTTTTCTACATAATCCATCATACAAAATGTAATGAAATGGAAAAGTCTCTTTTTAAAACTTGTTTTATTAGTTTTAATCTTTTAACTTTATGCATCAAGCAAAAATTTAATTATATGCAACATTCTCTGACTGGAAGAAATTTGTTTAATATTTAAACCTATTTTCTGCACATTCCAGCACATAAAATAGATTTTTTTGTGTTTACACTCAGTCTTTCAAATAAATGCAAGTAAAACACAGCAGAAAATAAATAAAGTCAAAGACTCAGCAGTCCTGTTGCTCTATTTTGACCTGTAAAGCAGGAGTGGCGTAGGCGGAGGTTTACCCTAGTGCAGGTGTGCCGCAGCGGTCAGTGGAAGAATCCGCGAGTTTCTCTGTGAGTTTCCCATTACGTGGTAGCGCACTCGGTGCTTGCTGGAAGTTTAGGGGTTTTTTTCGCTGTAAAAAGAAGTTTTCTTCCCACGCACGATGGACGCTAATGTTTTTGTCACTTTTTATGGAATCAAACTCAAAGTAAGGTCAGTACTTCCACGCTTTAAATGCTGCACGCTCATACTCTCTCCCACAATCGATATGTGATCCATTGTTGATCTGCACACAGCTGTTGTCACGAACGTCACACTTGCTTACGTCACTGTCATGAGACATTCTCGCAAAAAATCACGGTTTTAGTAACGCAGTAACGCAGCGTTCCTACAGGAAAGTAACAGTAATCTAATTACCGTTTTTGCAATAGTAATCCCTTACTTTACTCGTTACTTGAAAAAAGTAATCAGATTACAGTAACGCATTACAAGTAACGCGTTAATGCCCATCTCTGGTCCCCACCAACATCACTGTACTGGAAAGACTGTGCTGCCATGGTCAGAGATGAACTGATACTAAAATGTAAGGCAGCTGATGTGTGTGGCCTTAGCAGCACAAATGCATCACGGCTGCAACGCTCCAGTGTGTTTAAACATTTGAACATTTCTGTGGCTTCAAACCAGCAGCTCCTCTGTACTCAGTCATGTTTGTGTGTCTGTCAGTTAAAGTGATTGTTGTTTTTAAAAAGCCTTTTGTTTTTGAGTTTTGTGAGCAGTGCCGAGCTTCTCTTTAGTCTAAGGTGAGTCTATATATTTGATTCCATGTTTGGTGTGATTTTCAAAGTCAGTAGCAGCAAACGCTGAACAAGTTTGGGAACATCAGAGACAGCAGTGGATCTACTGACCTGTAGGTGTTGGAGGTGTTTGTGTGCAGCTGTGGGTGAGTCAGCTTTATTTCACTTATCGATGACAAAGCGCTGTTAGCTTTGAGTTAGGATCCACTGAGCTGTTTCATCTACTCTACTATTCATCTACTGCCAGCAAGCAGAGCCCAGGTTTGGCTTTATAAGCTGGATGTGGCCTTGCTCAAGGGCACTTTAGCAGCATGTTCCCAGCAGTAACAGAGGGATTCAAACTGGTGACCCTGGAGTAGGAATCACCCAGAAAAGTCACCTTATGTCAGAGGTTTTAGTAAGACGCTGAACAACATTACAGCTCTGATGTCATTGATCTGTGCAGTGAGGACATATTGAACGATGAGGACACAGCTTATAGGTTCAACACTGACCCTGGGTCAGCATGTGCAGGCTGCCATGGAGTTGGTGTCACCGCTACAGACAGCTCAGGTTCAACTAGTTCTTCTTTGATTTGCTTCTATAGCACAAAGTTTGACACCAGTCTGGTCCAGTTAGCATCTGAATCCATAAACGTGTGATCTTGTCCCACCAGAGGAAGTCAGCATCATGGGGATAATGTCTACAGCAGGAAAACCACAGGGACAGTTGGGTTTGCTGCACATCTGAAACACACAAGTACAATTAGCTCAGATATGTTCATGTCTCTAACGCCAATACAATGACTGAGTGCTCTATAGGAGCCAATGCTAACAACTGTAACACTGCTGTTTGTCATGGTTTTTAGACCAATGATAACAAAACGTTGGGAAAAGTGAAATACTGGAACATGAAATTGTTAGGTTTTGTATTGTTGATTGTCATTTATGCTTAGAAATATTTAACCATATATGCTTAGAGGTGTATAATCAATTGTGTAGTGATAGGATGTGTGATCTTTAGCAGGCTACAAAGGCTTGTGCACAACTACATCCTGGGAGCATGGGAAGAGGTCGTACCTTGTTTTATTGTTTTATGGCAGGATAAACGTGTCTATATCTGTTTTAGTCTAAGTGCCTTTCGTTTAGATGAACTGCTGGACTTCCAGACCAGCAGGTGTAGGGAAGTCATTTATGGGGTCACACTCTGACCACACACACACACACACACACACACAGTATTCTTTGTTCACATGTATACCTATGTAAGATGTTATGTGTTAATGACTCTATGCATATTCATGGAACCACAATAAAAGGAGTGCTATGGGGAACCTGGCTGAGAGTCTGACGGAGGTCAAGTGGTGGGACGACACTTGGCTCCAGGCAGGTCTCCCTCCTGCATGAGTAACATGAAGAACTTTGCCTACTTGGTGTTCAATGCTTTTGCTGTGTTTTTAAATTGTTCGTTCCAGCAGTGGGCCTGTGCTAGACAGACCCAACATTAATTGGTCCTTCGATGCCGGACCCCTAGAATTGACATTCAACGAGGGGAAAAAGAGACACGCCGAAAGACGTCAGCCAGGACGTATAGAAGTTCCTGTAGTAAAGTCCTGAGACGTGAGAATTCGTTGTCGGGCCGGTGGATTAGCTGTCTGGTTTTTCTCCTCGCTGGATGGTGATTGACGGGATTCGAGATTAATGCAAGAATAGCACCAAGTAAGTACTGTACAAAGAAGAGCGCTGTAGCTGCATGGATACACGCGAGCACGGTCGCGCGGGTGTCACGCGGACCTGAGCCATGCGGTTAATCGCAGGCTTATAAACAAAAGAGAGCGACGACTATGCCGTGCGGTTTCACGCAGGCAGGTGCAGCTCACTGACTGCGCGGGTACACGCGAGTCCAGGAGCTCAACGGCCGTGCGGGTTCACGCAGGCTGGGGAAAGTTATAGGCCTATTTGTGTTGTTTGTGTACGTCTGTGTCAGTTGTTAAAAGTAATCTGCATTAAGCTTAGGGTTGCTCAAATTCAGTACAATGACATATGAGATGAAGTAAAATAGGTAAATATTTAAACTAATGAAGTGCATAGAGGCACTTGACCTGTGTGAAAGGCTATCGTCTTATTATGAGCCATTGTTGAGATATAGAGCACACCTGTGAAAACAACTAATATGCTGAACATGGTATGAAACAGCTGAAAACTACTTGATGGAGAAGCTGAGTTGAATATGAAAGTGCAAGTCTTTGCCACTGTGTGCAAGGCACGCAACCACTGTGAGGTTGCGTTGCGGTCTCTTCTGAACTGATGAGCAAGCTACACATTATCAGATCGAGAGCTGTCTGAGAACTCATCAAAGAGAGGGAAATAGAACTATGATAACTGTGATAACTGGAGTGTGCAGCGTTTCCGTGAGCATAGACTACAGCTCTGCATTTAACACCATAATTCCCTCCACACTCACCACCAAGCTGGAGCATCTGGGACTCAGCTCATCTATGTGTCAGTGGATCTCCAACTTCCTAACTGGCAGACCACAGGCAGTAAGGATGGGCGGACATGTCTCAGCCTCCACCACTCTCAGCACTGGAGGCCCCCAGGGGTGTGTTCTGAGCCCCCTGCTGTACTCTCTGTACACATATGACTGCGTGGCCACTACCAGCTCCACCACCATCATCAAGTTTGCTGATGACACCGTCATGGTGGGCCTGATCTCTGATAACAACGAGACGGCCTACCTGAAGGAGATTAGGAATCTGGAGAACTGGTGCCAGAGGAACAACCTCCTTCTAAACGTCAGTAAGACAAAGGAGCTGATAGTGGACTTCAGCACTAAGCAGGAGAGGAACTACCAGACCCCTGTCATCAACGAGTGCCCAGTGGAGAGAGTGGACAGCTTCAAATACCTCGGAGTTCACATCACGCAGGACCTGTCATGGTCCTGTCACATCAACACCGTGGTGAAAAAGGCCTGTCAGCGTCTCTACCACCTCAGATGCTTGAGAGACTTCCAACTGCCCTCCAAGGTGCTCAGGAACTTTTACTCGTGCACCATAGAGAGCATCCTGACGGGAAACATCTTAACCTGGTTCGGGAACAGCACCATGCAGGACAGACGAGCTCTACAGAGGGTTGTGCGATCAGCTGAGCGCACCATCCGCTCCGAGCTCCCTGACCTGCACTCAATCTACAGCAGGCGGTGCTGGACCAAGGCCAGGAAGATCGTGAAGGACCTCAGCCATCCCAACAACAGACTGTTCTCTCTGTTGAGGTCAGGGAAGCGATTCCGCTCCCTGAAGACCAACACAGAGAGACTGAGGAGGAGCTTCTTCCCGCAGGCGATACGGTCTCTCAATCACAATCACACCACCACACAGTACTGACCCACACATACAGTTCTTACACACACACTGGACATTCTGGACATTGTTTTCACTTCATCACTTAAATCACTTTAAGCATATTTGCACTGCACAAGACATAATGTGGATTGCACAACACTGGACATTATATTCTTCATTTCCAGTTAATACTTGTACAGCTGCTGTTATTGTGTATATATTTATTTATATTTCTTCATACATTCTTATATAGTTCTATATTGTGTATTTTGTTGTACAGTTATTTTATTTTCAACTTTAATTTATATATTTTATCTTATTCTTTCCCAGTTAAATTTACCCTTTTTAATTTTTCATATTTATTTCCTATCTTATTCATAGCCTTTTCCTTTTTTGTTTTCTTTAGGTCACGAGCAGTTGTCCAAGCATTTCACTACATATCGTACTGTGTATGACTGTGTACGTGACAAATAAAATTTGAATTTGAATTTGAGCAGTTTTCCTGCATCTTGACTCGTGTGTAGAGTGTTTATAGCATCAGCATCATGTTTTTGTTTATTTGTTTTGTTGAGGCGAAAATAATTAAATAAACTTGTGATCATGCCTATGGATCACCATGGCACATATCATCAGCCATATGATTTATTTATGCAGATGAAAAAGTGAGTGTGAATGTGTCTGACGTCACAGTGTTTTTGTGCGCTGTGTGAAAGTAATTGCCTTTGATTGTGAGAGCGGTGATTCTACAGGTCACCAGCTATTTAAAAAAAAAAGAAGAGTGAAAATTAGACAAAATTTACATTTTAGATGAAAATAATAATAGGAAAAAGGTTTTGTGTTGATCAGCCAAGAACAACTACAATCTAATTTTCTGCTTTTAAGAAAGGATTGTTCACAAAAACAGAGAGAGAGAGAGAGAGATGTTTGTTGATTAAGCAGTGATGATAATAATGAACATGTCTTAGTTTGTCACTTTCAGGTGAAAAGCAGACCTGAATCAATTTTCCACATGCAGCGGTCGGAAGAAAGTTATAGTTTAACATCATTGGAAACATGCAGGCCAAGTTTCTGGCTGACTTATTTACAGCGCCATGTGTCTCTCAACCTCACAAGCGAGCTCTCACTCCTCCCTGAAGACAAGGAATGCAGCTCCAAAGAGCAATAACATGGCAGATAAAGAGACAGCAGCAAAGTCCTGAGCAAAGAGTCCCAGCAAACAGCAGCAGTGTGGACAAACAGCATCAGAGAAGAAGAGCAAACCCATCATCCTGCCTGATTGGATGAATGGCACCGTGTTTCCAACAAGCTGCAACTTCACTGTGCATGTGAAGAAAACTTTTGAGGAGAACTGAGGAGACTGTTGGAGTTTGACTGATAGGTTTGTAGCTTGAACCCATCCGCTGGAACGTTGAAGACAATATAATTACACTGCAAAGCAAGACACAAGTAGGCAAAGTTCTTCATGTTACTCGTGCACGGGAGAAAACCGGACAAAGCGCCGTCCCTTCGCTTGACCCCAGTTGCTCTCGTCTGTTCTCCCGTACCACTGCCACTTTCATATTCAATACAGCTTCTCCATCACGTACTTTTAGATGTTTCATACAGGGTTCAGCATATTAGTTGTGTTCACAGGTGTGCTCTATATCTCAACAATGGCTCATAATAAGACGACAGTCTTTCACACAGGTCAAGTGCCTCTATGCACTTCATGAGTTTAAATATTTGCCCATATCACTTCACCTCATATGTCATTGTACTGAATTTGAGCAACCACAAGCTTAATGTAGATTACTTTTAACAACTATCCACCTCAATTACGTCTATGGTCTGGCACACAGGCTGTTGTCGATCAGGGCAAGCTAAAGAGTTAACGTTTTGTGTCAGCAAGGGGTGGGGGAAAGCCCTTCACCAGAGCATAGCTGCTGATGTGGGCTGGCCCTTCTCCACACACCCCCGGTTGCTTAGGAAACCATGATAACAACAACAGACGGTGTCACTGACCACGTGTTCTGCTCCGCAAACACTCACACAACAATAACAACAACAACGACGACAACAACGACAACAACACAAAATAGGCCTACTCCGGACTCACACCGGACCGCTCGGGACCCTGACCCAGTTGTGGGATGCTCACCCAGTCGCGCGACAAAACCCAATGAAGGGACGCTCGGGACACACACCCAGGGCGATTTCAAAACCGGACACTCACCGGACGCTTGGGCCCTTGGGCGATTTAAACAAAACTTCTTTTTCGGGACACTAACCCAGTTATCACTCCTCGTCATTCATCGAGGAGAAAAGACAGACTGCGAATCCACAGGAACTTCCTGGCTGACGTCAGTCTTTCAGCGTGCCTCTCCTCCCCTCGGTGAATGCGATTCCAGGGATCCGGCTCGAAGGACCAATTAATGATAGGTTTGTAGCTTGAACCCATCCGCTGGAACGTTGAAGACAATATAATTACACTGCAAAGCAAGACACAAGTAGGCAAAATTCTTCATGTTACTCGTGCACGGGAGAAAACCGGACAAAGCGCCGTCCCTTCGCTTGACCCCAGTTGCTCTCGTCCGTTCTCCCGTACCACTGCCCTTTTATTGAGGTTACATGAATATGCATAGGTTCACTAACATATGACGTCTACATACACACAAAGAGTACCTTGCCTGTGTGTGTGTGTGTGTGGTGGATGTATGTGTGTGGTGGATGTATGTGTGTGTGGTGGATGTGTGTGTGTGGGGTACTGCTGATCTAAGGGTCATAAAAGCACACAAGCAAACATCCTTGGTCAGGAAGAGGGTAGACCCTCCCTCATCCTAGATAACACCGTGGGGAAGTCCAGCAGTTCATTTATACACAAAAAGCACTTAGACTAGAACAGACGTAACTACGTTAATCCTACCATAAAACAATTAAACAAGGTACGAACTTCCCCATGCTCCCAGGATGTAGGTGTGCATTCTAGTGTGGAATATACACCAAGCCTCTGTAGCCTGTTAAAGATCACACAACTTATCACTACACAATTGATTATACACCTCTAAGCATCTATGGTTAAATATTTCTAAGCATAAATGACAATCAACAATACAAACTCTAACATTGACATTTGCCACCTTTGGAGTAAAATGGCAAGAAGAGACAGTGAAACACAGGACAAAGCTGAAGGAGAACTGCCGGCTGTTGGACTGTTGAAGTGGGAGAGGACAACAGAGTGAGAGGACAACAGAGTGAGAAGACTAGGTGAGAACACAGAGGAGTGCTGGTGTTTAATGTGGGAAATCAAAATTTAGGTTAGCAAACCTGGGGAAAAGAAAACTGACTGCTTAAGTTGGAAAATTGAGAAGGAGTCTGAAACACTGCAAAAAAGAAAGTCACACACACAAGCAGAACATGCATTAACCCTACTAACACAAACACAAGAGAGCTTATGAAGATTAGACAACATCTTAAGCGTGTGAGTCTGTTTATCATCTTGTCCAAGTCACCTCGAGACCAGTGGACTCATAGCACATTAGTTAAGAAATGGTCAAATAATAGTAGAGAAGTGTGTAGGAAAGGCAGCTTTAAGAACATGTCCTGCTGGAGATGCAGCTCCACAGACATGCATTAGACCTGCCTAATAACACAAACACACATGCAATGAAGATCAGCTTGTTATCTCTCATCAGTGTTAAAATAGTGTTAATTTAGCAGACACTTGTTATCAAATGCTGAATTTATCCAATGCAAAAAATTGACTCTAGGTTGCAGGACAACAGTTTAATTTTTGTGGGAAAAAGATTCTGGTTTGACCAACCAGTGATCAGACAATAAATTTAGTCGTTGATATAGTAAATTGGAAGAAGCTTCCTGCTTGATTGATGCAGCACAAGTGATTTACTGTATGAGGGGAATTGTCTTTTGTGATACTATTTTGAACATGCTTTTCTGTTGTCCTGTCATCTTAGTGGGTTAATAGCTGATATGCAAATTAGTTGATCGTTTTTAGATTAATGAAAGGTGATTGAATTCTAGCACGAGTGAATGGGATGTGTTGGAGTTTGTTGTGTGTTGAGTGGAGACTCTAAAACAGTGGGTTTCCTGCTTTGATGTGCGAGTGAATTCTGTATCTAGATACACAACTTTGAATACGTCAGAACAAACTTCTTTTGTGAAGTGCATGACAACATGTCACATGTTTTATGATGAAGGGAAAAAAGGAAAACTGAATAAAATCTGTGACCTAAATGAGTGAAGAGCACAGACCTGGGGATTAAACTCATAGCTAATAGGACATTAGGGTTATGTTGTGTGTTGTGCGGCTGATGGTTGGTTTGGAGTGAATCTAGCTGATGATTTTTTTTGTTGTTGTGAAGTTGAGCCTGCCAATTAGTATGATGGTATGATAAATCATGCTAATGGTATGATTTACCCTCCTGAGATGAGGAGCTTGTGTCATGACTTAACAAGGCCTTTTTATTTTGATACTTTCACAGTGCACTGAAAGTTTTGTTTTGATAATCTCTGTTTGAGCAGATCTGCACGTCGGGAATTAAAAGTGCTACACGTCGTCGAGAAAATTGTTACAAGTGAGTTTCTCCACATTAAAATGGGCTCTGGAGAAAGCCACTTATTTGGGACAATTAGAAAATGATAGTTCCTGCCCAAAAAGGATTCAGCGAGGTAATCCGATCTAAAGTTCTTCTTTTTCTTTTTGAAATGACGTCATTTTGCTGAGAGTGGAAACTAAATGCGACGATCGATTCCACTATCAGCAAAGAAAGAAAGAATGAATGTATGAATGAATGAGTGAAAGAGAAAAAAAACTGACTGATTGGTAAAAGCTGACAAAAGCTGACAAGACTTTACTGATGTAACACGACTGTGTGAAGTTAACCCCCACCTGACAAAGGTGCAGATGAATCTATGTGTGTTTCCTTTTACAGGAGCAGAAGATGACAGCAACATTCGAGGTTGCGTGATGGTTTTAATAATAATAATAATAATAATAATTAATTTAAATGCCACTTTCTGTGTCTGTGCATCTATCAGGGGTGTTATTCACTACCTTGTGTTGCTCACAGAGGAAACTGTGAGAAAGTGTGTACACACCTGCGCAGTGCTAACATTTACATTTCTATTCTATAGCATTACAGTTCTTCATGTGACTTGATGATGCGATTTATACCAGGACCACTGGCTGATGTTTTTTCCTACTACAGGATTTTTGGGTTTGTGTGTGAAGAAAACTGTGTTTATAGGTTAGGAGTGGTGATGCTGTTACACTGTGTTGTTGGGAAAATGTGAAGGTTACTTTGATGATGTGAATAACATTCTTTCCACAGCTATGGATGGTTGACTTTATGGTGTTTTTATAGCACCTCTGGAACCTGTCGACCTGCGTCTGACCACTGATGGTCAATGTGTATTGCTAATGTTTGTTTTTTCTAAGAGTGTATGTGGAGGATTCAGCAGAAGCGGACAAGTGACATGAGAAAAACGAATAAGAGATGCAGTGTTTGTGGAATAGTTTAATATGGAGCTCATTAGCTGGCCACTTTTGAGCTCCTAGTGATATATGAGTGGAGTGACTTTGCTTAAGAGAAGTCACCGATTACATTAATGTTGACTGAGTACATGGGATGATCCATGTCTGAGGCAAATTATGGTAATAGTTGTAGTTTACTGTTTTGAGAAAACCTGCACATGATCCTTGTCTTGCTGATGTTGAATGCTTATTGCTCTTGTGATATAATTGTTTACAAGTGTGAAGTTTGATTTCACTTCCAGATCTTGTTTTCCAGGCCATGATGGTGTGTATGCAGGCTCCTGGCAGAGCCAGGTGTTAAGCAAACTTAATATGCAAAACACGCTAACATCTTTTATTGCAGGATTATAGGTCCAGGGTGGTGCTGCTCCAGAGGAGGAGATGCCCTGATGTTGCCTGGGACTGTTACGGCCGAGACCGTTTTAGACGAGTGACAGGACTCAAATGCAGGACGCCGAACAGCTCGTAAGTAGATTTTAAGAATAATGTTTAATGACTCCACAAATATTCATAAACAAAAAGGTGAGTTAGACAAGTACGACGTTCCACCACTGAAACTAAGTAACAATCTGGTCCGGGTCAGAGGGGACAGCTATTCCGGGGATTGGACTGGAAAGCGAGTCACATTAGATCCAGGAAAAGGTCGGGGTCACTGTAACAGAGTGCAGATGTTCAGATACGGATAAGGAGACATATGACTATGTTGTTGGTTCAGAATCCTCCTTCGTACTGCGTACTTGCCACAGGTGGTCGGAGATGACATAGAGGGGTGAGTAGTGTGTAATCCAAAAACTCCTGGCGTGGAGGCAGAGAGGCAGGTAGGTGATTCGGGTAATAGCCTGTGGGACTGCCAGATGGTCCAGTATCCAAGTAGGAGCTTTTCGGCAGGGGTTGGCAGTTAGGTGTAGCTAAGAGAGAGGAGCACAAAAGACAAACATACAGTGAGGCAAGGTGATTCACAAAATACGTAGGGAATTATGGTGGTGGCCTGCACTGACTGATGTTAGCAGAGAATCTGGCGAAGAGAGATTGAGTACGCTGGCCTTATGAGTCCCCGGCTAAATTACCCACAGGTGTAAGCGATCAGCAAAAACACTGAGGCCCCTCCCAGGGGTGGAGACGCCGGCTCAGAGGGAGACACACTGGCACACACCCGGACCATGACAGTGACAGGATTTAGCTAACCTTTTTCTTTAAGACAGGAATCTAGGTTTGATGAGTTGACTCATGGGAGTGTCCATGCATCAAGAGGAGGGGTCCAGGATTAACATGAAACAATGAATTAATATTAAATTTTGATTTTTATGATTTTTGTGAGATTTGTGTGATTAACAGTTCATTTACAGGTATTAAACCTATGCAAGTGGTGCATCCATGTTCAGATGACGCTTTGATGGCCTATAAGTGAAGTTCACTGAACTAAAGAATGTGGTTTGATGATTGTTGACATGCTCTCCAAATAGAAGTTTTTCCTACTAGCAAGGAAATACAGGTGCAGCAGTCAGAGTGTTGCTGAAAGGGATCTCCTGAGAAATCTTCAGAGGCCCAGTGAGAAGCAAGAACCATTCCAGGTATAGCTAACAGCCCAGGCAGTGGTTGAGGTCAAAGGTCAAGCTGTTTGGGGCCCATCAGGAGCCACAGCAAGGACTATGAAGCTGCGTTGGAATGAGAGCTGTGCCAAGGGGGCTTTCCAGAGGCCAACAGAGGAGATTGTGGACAACAGACGGGCACCTGAAGGATGAGGGGAGCGTGCCAAGCTCCATCGACAGCGCAGAGGGAGTCTAAGGATTGCATCATGATTCTGTGAAAAGCACAGGAACCAGAAGCTATGGTGGTGATGACAGCAGTTTCCTATGAACATCACCTAATGTTGTGTCACTGTACTATGCATATGATGACACTCTGAAGGCTGCTGGGATCACAACAGCAGTAAGATAACTGGACCCAGCACCCTTTCCACAGAGGGGTTTTTCTGCAGAGCGTGGACAATGGAGGAGTCATAAGTATCCCCCTCGCAGGACGAAGGCCTGAAGTGAGGTGATGGGGGTTGGTAGAGGCCATAAAACTAGAGTGCTGACAAGGTCTGCAGCTTTCAAGATAACTGAGACCCATGTTGACAAACAACCAAACCAACTGGTACGTTTGAATGTCTATTCTACATACATTTGGACTCTGGTCCTATGGACAGTGATGGAAACAACTGGAAGAAACATTCATGACGCCCTGCCGAACTAAAACCACCCTGCACAGATGATGGGTGATCACCGCAGAGCTGGGATGTTTTTGAAAATGTTTCTTTCTTATTTTCACTATTAAATTAACAATTCCTTTGTTTGCTCGTAGGATGTAGTTTGCCATTGGATGAGATCAATGAGGAATGGGATAACTGCTAATACATTTGTTAAACTGTGTACTTTTACAGTAATTTAGGGTGATTTGACATATGCTGAGTATAAAAATGTTTGCATTGAAACTGTCAGACATGAGGTATTCATAACTGGGAACTTTTCTAGCATAAAGGTCAAAAAGGGGGGAATGTTAGGTTTTGTATTTTTGATTGTCATTTATGCTTAGAAATATTTAACCATATATGCTTAGAGGTGTATAATCAATTGTGTAGTGATAGGAGGTGTGATCTTTAGCAGGCTACAAAGGCTTGTGCACACCTACATTCTGGGAGCATGGGAGAGGTCGTACCTTGTCTTATTGTTTTATGGTAGGATAAACGTGTCTATATCTGTTTTAGTCTAAGTGCCTTTGTTTAGATGAACTGCTGGACTTCCAGACCAGCAGGTTTAGGGAAGTCATTTATGGGGTCACACTCTGACCCCACACACACACACACACACACACACACACACACACACACACACACACACACACACACACACAGTATTCTTTGTTCACATGTATACCTATGTAAGATGTTATATGTTAACCCTTTAGAGCCGGTCGGAGTGGGCACACTCTGTTTTGCGTAACTATTTTTAAATCCCGGTAGCTCTGCAACCACATAAGCTAGGGCAATAATTTTTTTTTGCATATGAAACCGGAGGAGTTGTACTTACATCTTATGCCATCAGCTTGTCCTAGGTCACAGTTTCCTTCCACATATAGCTTTGCAAAAACTGCATAAAAAGCACTTGCAGCAACAAAAACATAATATTCCAGAAACACGCTTTGCCGATCCGATCATCTGTTCATAACACTTCCTACGTTGGAATAGACGTCAGCACGAACCTTTGCATGTCTGCCATTACCTGCCCGAAACCGGAAGTGACGTCATTTTCACGGAAATGTAGGTTTTTTTTACCATCAGGGCCTCAGGGCCTCTACTGGTGTTTTTAAAATTTATGTTTGACTTTATGACTTTCTGTGTCGTTTCTGGGATGCTTAGGACTCATATTGCACTGCTGGAAATAGTTTATTTTGATGCATATGCTGCTTTTTTGCAAATTTGCAGTATAATATTTATTTTCATTTTTCCTGCAGTATATAAAAATTGGTGTATTTCAAAAATAAAACTATGAAGACACTCAAAATAAATTTCCTGTGGTGGGAAACTATTTTGTGCAACTTTTTTGTATTTACAGTCTTAAATTTCTCTAACTAGAAATATATGTTAAAAAAGCAAAAACGATTTTCAATTCTTTTGTAGTTTATCGCACTTTTTTGCAATTTATGTAATTACTATGTACTTAATGAATACATATTATTAAAATCTGGTCTATAATTGTTGTACTGATGTATAGCAACTTGAAATTCTCCCAAAAATGGCTCCACAGCATGTAAAAATATAATATAAGCTCTGGCGGACTTGGTTCTATGGTAGGTCTTAAAGCATAGGTGTCAAACTCTGGCCCGCGGGCCAAATTTGGCCCGCAGCCTAATTACATTTGGCCCGCAAAGACATGCCAAATTACTATTAGAGCTGGCCTACTGGTATTATACAGCTAATATATATATCGTTTTGTATTAAGCTTTGCTTGTTCCATATTCAGTTTTTCAGCAAAACTTGTTTGAGTCCATAAGAAAAGATTCATTCTTATATCTAGAGGAAGTTTTTTTTTCAATAAATATTAATGTTAGCCCGCAACTTTGTTCCAGTTTTGAATTTTGGCCCACTGTGTATTTGAGTTTGACACCCCTGTCTTAAAGGGTTAATGACCCTATGCATATTCATGTAACCACAATAAAAGGAGTGCTATGGGGAACCTGGCTGAGAGTCTGACGGAGGTCAAGTGGTGGAACGACACTTGGCTCCAGGCAGGTCTCCCTCATGCATGAGTAACATGAAGAACTTTGCCTACTTGGTGTTCAATGCTTTTGCTGTGTTTTTAAATTGTCTCATTCCAGCGGTGGGCCTGTGCTAGACAGACCCAACATTAATCATAAATTATTACATTTAAACCAAAATAATACAGCTAAATTTCCCCTGTTGGCTTTTAAGCTGCTCACCTGGATGCTAAATCAGTGCAGTCCTCTCTGAACATTAGATAACATAGATCAACACACACACACTTATTTTTGAGAGGCTGGCTTCACTAAACTCACAGAAACTGTTAAGAAGCTCCTCAAATGATGACTTTGGAGTTTTGTTTTACTGTCAGTGTATAAAAGCTAGAAAAAGAAGAAAACCAGAAGAAATGATCAAAGTGCTGCTGTGTGCAGGAAAAACTACAACATGTTAGTGATAAACACAAACAGGGTGTGAAACACACTCCCAGAGGAAACGCTGTGTGCAGGCTGGATCTGTCTGCCACTTCCTGTATCTCTGCCGCATGCTGCTCTTTGCCCTCTGTCACAGACTGGGACAGACACCAGTGAAACCAGTCACTGTGTTCATCAGCATGTGCTTGTAGCCAGCAGCCTGTAATGTGAAGCTGCTTGAGTCAGTTTTCTGCTTAGACCATGTAAACCTTGGTGTCTCCTACATGTACAGATGTTTCCTACAGACTGTGCTGCTCCAGCTGTCACACAGATGTTGAATCAGCAACATCTGCTGTCACATCCTCCCTTGTGCCACAGATAACAGGCTGCATACAAGAGGCTCACCTCTCCTACCTGCTGCTCCACTCCCCATCACTGTTTTGGCCACGCCTCCCATTGGTCAGCAGGTAAAGGTGAAGCCTGGGACATGGAAGCCTTTACAGCAGAGCTTCATGCGCCTGACAGCGTCCAGCAGCAGGCTGAGGAGAGAAAGGTGACAGAGTTCAAACACGCTGTTACACACAGTTTCTCAGCTCACTTTGATCTAAAAGAGGTTCTTTCCTGTTAAACCAGCTGAGAGTGAGCACATGTTCTCCCCCTGAGGTTCTCATAACAGAGGAAGAACTCAAAGCTGAGGAAGACGAGGATCTCCATCTACTCACAGTCAAACAAAATGACCATTTGAACTGAAACTTTAACATTTGTTGTCAGTTCTTGTGTCACTCAGCACATCTCAGCTGTTTCTCTGAGTTTCTGTTGCTTCTGAATGTCTTCCTGTGATTGGCTGTTCACAGAGACATGTCTGACTACATGAATCAGCTCCACATGTTCTCAGCAGCAACATGGAGGCAGCTGTGACAGGTTAAAGACAACATGTTTCTAAGTGCAATTAAAACAAGAAGCAAGTAAAGACACATCTATGATGGAAAGCAACAGAAGAGCAACGTGAGCCAAAATTAGTGATGGAGGATGAACTGGTTCTGTCTCTGTTGGTGGGGTCATATACTGGCAGGAAGGAAGTTTCTCTGGGATTTCTCCCTCACGGCACCAGTGAACCCTCTGTTTCTGTCACTATTGTCTCTTTGAACTTTGATTATTTTGTGCCTGCTTTTACATGGTGTTTTATAAGTAGCAGTGTGTGTGAGCTCTCAGGGCCACCGTCCATCCTGTAGAGTATCTTGTTATGTGTAGTTTCACCAGTGCAGTGATGACCACAGGGTGGCGCTGTGCTTTAAAGTCATCATAGGAAGCCTGAGCTGGGCCTGTTCCATATAACGATATATATTGGATGATGATATGAAAAATCTTTTGTTTCATGGTGTTGTAAAATTATGTTACATGGTTGTGATGCTCACTGTAGTGTCTATATTAAAGTTGTCTCTTTCTCTTATATTTAATATAACCACACTACGGACGGTCGTTAGCAACAACGATGGTAAAACCATCGCGTGGCTCCGCCGTCTGCTTGTTTATTTTCCACTTGAACCTTTCACAATAAAGCTCAAGATCCTATTGAGACTTTTCAAAATAAAATGAATCACATGAAAGAGCATGCAGAGAGTTTACGGATGAAAAACCAAAAAGAGCCGTCAGGGGCTAAAAAATGAATGTTGCAACAGGCTTTTCCCCGCAGCACGCCGTGTAATAAATACTCACAGATACTCACAAATGTATCATTTCATGCATTGGTCAAAACACTCGACGCCCAAATGGAAACACTTCAGGGAAGTTCAGGTTCATTCAAGTTCATTTGCCCGAGATTCAGAAAATTCACAGAAAATGTAAAATTGTTGTGATATATATATGTTTATCAGGATGACAGGATATGAGATTATGGTCATAGCGCACAGCCCCAGTGATGTTAAACATAGAGGGTTCAAACCTGTTGCTGCTTCATCAGTGTGGACGTTTGAAGATGGATGTAACCATTTAATCTGCTGTAGAGTTTTATGGAAGTACAAGTGTTTGACTGCTTTTCTAAACATCATATAAAGTAAAACATTTACACACACATGAACCATGAACACTGTGACATCAGCAGCTGCAGTAGTGCATGAATAAACAGATTGTACGACAACAATCACAGTGATGTGGTGTCTCCTCATTCAAATGTAATCCCAGCAGCAAAACTGAGCTGAACATATTCCCACTACATGTGAGGAACACCAGCTCCAAATGCTCTCCTGACCTCCTGTGGAGTTTGTGTGGATGACCTGGAGCAGGGTCCAGAGTCCAAGTGCAGGAGCTGGGTCAGCCACTGTGACAAAGGACCCCTCCTCCACTGTGGGAGTCATCCAGGGGCTCCAAGGAAGATCCACAGTGGGGCCAGGGCTGATACTGTAGTCACAGCAGGGACCTGCAGAGCATTCAGACCCACAATCAGCTTATTTCAGGACACGTCACTGCAAATATCTGCTCACTTCTACATCTGTGTGTTGGGTTAGAATACAACACATACAAATAAATTTATGACTGTGTGACACAGATGTGTGCAACAGTAACAGGTAGTGCACTACATTTCCCTGCAGGCTTTGCATGCACAGAGCATCGATCCAGCAGTAGTTGGTGCTCACAGTGTTTATGTGAGCTGAACAGTGTCTGTGCTGTCAGTATGAACAAACTGCATCTATCAGTGTGTCTAACATCAGCATGGAAATAACATTTCTAATCACATAGAGGCAAAGACAGCAAGTTCCATCCAAATCTTCCCCTCACACAACGTTTCATGCTGTTCATGTAACAGGAGGTGAACATGCTGGGATTAAAGCTTCATCTCATTAATAACAAACCAAACAGGAGTTTCCACAGAGAAACACTGACAGCACATCATCACTGCTTACAGTTACAACACCATCACATAAAGTCTGTGACTCTGCCCTGCTCAGCTTCATCACCTCCTCTTCACTGTTTGAGGCAGCATTTAACTAGTATGGAGGAATCATTTTTGATCTTTTTAGCCTGTTAGCTGATTACTATGAAAACAGATGTATGTATGAATGAGATGTTACAACATGCAGCAGCCTGAACATTCAGCTGAATAAAGTGTGCAGGAGGAAGAGTCACAGGGTTATTCAGAGCTCTTAAACTTACAGAAAAATGTTAGGAAGTAACAAAGTAACCAAGCTGCATTTGTTTAAATACAACCCATCATGTTCAAACTCTGTGAGCTCGACCCCTCTCTGCTCTAGCTCCACAGTTTCATTGATGGTAAAGCATGGTAAAGCTCTAAAGATCCAAACGGGAGAGGTAAAAAACCCCCAAAAACAAACCCTGAGCTTTAAAATAGTGATGATTAAAACCGAGAGAGGCTGACAGCGATCACTAGGGGTGGGTTTGATTACCGATTAAAATCGATTCTAGCTTGGATAACATGATATTGATTCATTAAAATCCTGAATGGATTTTTTAATATAAATTTATTTTGCCCAAAACGCCAAAATCTCAGGTTAAACCTCACAAAATTTCAACAACCACCAAACAGTTAAAACAGTAAATGAGAGCAGGAACACGGACTCTGCACAAAGACGTAAACACAAAGCGTTTACGGATCACGCATCAAAATCAGCGAGATGTCGCTTTCACCCCCGACAGCACGGACATGGTCGGGGCTGAAAGCCGACAGCTCACTGATTCTGATGTTTCGGCACGTCCGTGCTTCGTGTTTACGCCCTGTTTGTGCTGATTCTGAAGCTGCAGGTTTTATCTCTCCAAACATTATTGACTGAACTGCGGTGTAATCTATATTGATGTACATGCATGCACCACTAGGTGGCAGTACTTACCCACAAACAAGAAATGTGTTGGCATGTGAACAGCCATGAGAAAAACTGTATTAAAGATTGTTATTGCTCCACGTTATCGCTTGAGCAGGAGTTTTATTCAAGAGCCCAAAACAACATGAACCAGCAGCAGAAGAAGATCCAAACTACGCTTCACATAAACATTATGGATTCACTCTGACTTTGCAGTGTACCCTTTCACAATAAGAGTCTGAACACATATTTTACCAATTTTACCTGAATTAACATGAAAACACAGTGTTTTTAAAATGGTGAAAGTCCCTCTTTTTACTCCTCCCCTCACCTGTGGATGGATGGTGCTGTTATTGTGGTAACAGCTGTGAGCTTGGATGTGTTTCAGTCCTGCCTGGTTATCACTAAAGGAATCTTTACTTTCACATTTATTACAGGTAATACCTCTCATTTTTCTGACTCGTGTATTATTAACTTAATGTATCCTGATCTACACAGAGATGGATGAGCAGAGGTCACATGATGAAAGAACAAACATGGAGTCTTTTATTTATTTTGATATTTATTGATGAATGCAAACAAACCCTGACACTGAACCATCGTCGAGCTTTCACAGAACAAACCTGATCACATGACCTGCTGACGCAGACCCAAACAGTAAAAAGCTCCATGGCAACAACAACAAACAGCCTCACATATGTTAACAGAGGCTGTTAGAAGCACAGAGTCTTTACAGTCTTTCTCCTGTTTGGACACAGATCTCTGCACATCTTCATCACAGTTGCTCACAGACGTGCAGAGTGTGTGGATATCAAAGCTAAGTTTCCACCATGTTTGTAGTCTGTACTGGGATGCATGGAGCATCTCTCTATGAGCACTCAGTGCTTTAAACAGTGAGTCCCAGTTTAACCAGCAGCCTTCCCACCACACATCACACAGACATGGAAACTTCAAACCTCAGACTGAAGACACCATCAGAAATAAATAGATTGTGATGAATATGAATAACTGGAACAGTTTGCTGTGGTTTCTTCCGTTCCTGTCAGAAATAAGAGTCTGGCAGCACTTTGCTCTCCTTCCACATGTTTAAGGAGGAAGTGAAGAAGAGTGAGTGAGTCGTCTTCCTCTGTGGGCCCAACATCAGGCAGCAGCCACGTATTTTTAAAAGCCCAGCACACTGGTTAGAACTACATTCAAAACTATTGAGCCAATATTTTCAGCTTCTATGGCTGAAACATTTTCATATGATGAGCTTCCAACAATGAATGAAACAGTAAGAGGATGTGGAGAGTTTGGAAACATCCGATTAAGAAAGAGAAATCAAACATTTGGATTCATTTTAATGAGCTCAGACTTGTTGAAAATGCAGAGGAGCTGGTTGTGAACTGAGCTTCAGAGAAACACAACATACTACACAAGAAACACAACATATTGAGATTCACTGTGACGTTTTGAGTGGAAAAAGACAGAAAACAACACATGGATCCTGGAATAATGGGAGCTTCCATCTTTAAAGGACTGAAGAGGAAGAAGTTTACAAGGAATCATTTAGAACCGTTTCAAACATCAACTGATTGAATCCATGAATCTGAAAACGTTTTTCTGAGTGAAAGAAACAGACATGTACAGACTGAAGTATCTGTTCAACGGTCAGAGTGTTTCTCTAACAGGAGGACACTCTTTACACTAAACTCAGCACAGACTCACTGAGGAACCAGTATAGAACCAAAACCCAGGATAAAGAGTTTGAGTGAATGTGGTGTTGAAGGTGTGGAGGTGGATCAGAGTATCAGAGGAGACTCTGTAGAAGGACAGAGTGCCAGCAGGACAGTCCACATACACTGCTACTCTTGTTAGAGACAGAGTAGGAGGAGGAGGAGGAGATGGGTGTTTGTCTGTTATTGTGAAGGACAGAACGAGGAGCACCACTATAGCACCACAGACTCCAGGACTGATCATTCCATCCAAACAAACAGTCATCACTGTCTCCTTTCCTTCTGATTCTTCTGTAACTCACTGATATATAAACTCTTCCTCTCCACTCGACCTCCCAGTAACAGCGACCAGTCAGACCATTTCTACACAGCAGCTGATGATAATAATCGAATCTGTCTAGATGATCAGGATATGACTGAACCTCCTCCACACATGTCACCTTCCTGTTGTTGTCAGACAGTTGGAGCTTTGTGTTCACTGTGTTTGTGTCGATTGTGAGTTGACAGGAATCTGATGGAGAGAACAAACACAATCCAGCTGCAGTTATTGATCCATCATCTGTTCATTGATTGACACTTTGATGATGACTCCTGACATCAGAGATGTGAATGATGAAGATGGTTGAATGTGTGCTGCTTTGTTTTCATGAATCACATTAAAAACACACTTACACTTCCTCAGACCTGGTCTCAACCATCGGACTCCAGCAGGCTCCACCCTGAAAGGAGGAGGGGGGTCAGACCAGCACAGTCAGCATGCACACATGGACATTTACATGGCTCTCATAAACATGAACATTCACAGTGTTCATTAAAGTGAAAGCCCGGGGGAATGAATTGTCTGTGGTGTCTGTTTTTTTGTTAACAACACTCTGTATCGTCCACCTGAAGGAAGAAATGTGAACAGTTTATCTCCATGATGTGAAAGGTCTGTAGAGATGTGTTTGTCCCTCATTCTGGACCTTTACAGGTCCTGGATGGAGGAAAGACAGCACAGATGAGCCTCTCTAAAGACTTTATTGTCTGGCCCCATCATGCTTCATGACTGAGGTCAACCAGACCGTGATTGATGGAAACAGGACAGACTGAATGATGGCCATTTCTCCAGACTGCACAGGGTTATATCTTTGGATTAGTTCTGACACATTCGTCAAGACCATATCTCCAGTCATTGGACAAAATATCAGAGGAGAAAAAAGTCAAATTTTTACTGGAAAAAGGTTTCCGTTATTAACTAATCAAATTTGATGTGAGTTAGCATTATCTGATAATTATAACGATGTAAGGAGTTAATGCCCAGTAGGTAGGCTGCCGTTACTAGCCAATGCTAATTTGACTTGAATTAGCATCATCTGTTATCGCTAACTCTTTTCCCTTGCATTATAATGATGTGAAGAGTTAATGCTAAGTAGGACGCCATTAGTGGGTAATTCTAATTTTAGGTGAATAAGCATTAGCAGCTAATGCTCATATCATTTTCCTTTGCTTTGTACGAATGACAGCAGCTAATGATACGAAGTCTTCCGTTATTAACTAATGCTAATTTGATGTGAATTAGCATTATCCAATAATGCTAACTCTTTTCCCCTGCATTATAACGATGTGAGGACTTAATGCTAAGTAGGCTGCCATTAGCGGCTAATTCTAATTAGGGGTGAATAATACCAGCTAATGCTAATACCGTTTTCTCTTTCCTTATAACAATGTGAGCAGCTAATGCTAATTTGATGTAAATTAACATTACGCGCTAATGTTTACACTGTTTTCCCTTACTTTGTAACAACGTGAGCGGCTAATGCTAAGTAGGCTGTTGTTAATAGCTAATTGTAATTAAATGTGAGTTGGGCGTAACACGACACCATTTTCCCTTGCATTATAAAAATGTGAGCACGTAATGCTAAGTAGGCCGCCATAAACAGTTATGTCTAATTTTAGGTATATAAGCATTAGCAACTAATGCTCATGTCGTTTTTCTTTCCCTTATAACGATGTGAACAACTAATACTAAGTAGGCTGTCATTATTAACTAATGCTAATTTAACGTGAATTAGCATTAGCCTATATGTAATGTAAACACTGTAACAATGTGAGCGGCTAATGCTAAGTAGGCTGTTGTTAATACCTAATGCTAATTTGATGTGAGTTAGCATTATTGGATAATGCTAGCACTGTTTTCTCTGACTTTTTAACAATGATAGCAGCTAATCATAATACTCTCTTCCCTTGGGTTACAACGATGTGAGGAGTTAATGCTAAGTAGGCTGCCATTAGCGGCTTATTCTAATTAGGGGTGAATAATTACTAGCAGCTAATGCTAATACCATTTTCTCTTTCCTTATAACAATGTGAGCAGCTAAAGTAATTTGAGGTAACTAAGCATTAGTAGCTAACGCTAATACCCTTTTCTCTTGTGTTATAATGATGTGAGAAGTTAATGGTAAATGGTAAATGGCCTGTATTTGTACAGCGCTTTACTAGTCCCTAAGGACCTCAAAGCGCTTTACACATTCAGTCAGCCACCCATTCACACACACATTCACACACTGGTGATGGCAAGCTACATTGTAGCCACAGCCGCCCTGGGGAGCACTGACAGAGGCGAGGCTACCGGGCACTGGCGCCGCCGGACACTGGCGCCACCGGACACTGGGACACTGGCGCCGCCGGACACTGGGACACTGGCGCCGCCGGACACTGGTGCCGCCGGGCCCTCTGACCACCACCAGTAGGCAACGGGTGAAGTGTCTTGCCCAAGGACACAACGACCGAGACTGTCGGAGCTGGGGCTCGAACCGGCAACCTTCCGATTACAAGACGAACTGCCAACTCTTGAGCCGCGATCGCCCGCGATCGCCCAAGTTAATGCTAAATAATGCTGCCATGAGTGACTCTTTTCCCTTGCGTTATAACGATGTGAAGAGTTTATGCTAAGTAGGCTCCAATTAGCAGCTAAAGCTAATACTGTTTTCCCTCCCTTTCTACAACTTGAGCAGCTAATGCTAAGTAGGCCACTTTGCTCTGCTAGGGATTTGTGTGACCATGATGGAAACTTTGATAAGCTAATGCTGCTAAGCTAATGCTGTTTATGGGCCCTGTTAAAATCAATATTTCAATCTCATTCTGTTGTTTGAGAACAATAACAGAAAAATGTGCACTAGAGAATAAATTTATTGTGAATTCAGCTGTGAATATAGAGTTTGTCAGTATTTAAGCTTCCATTTCCAAATGTTAGCTGCTCCTGTCTGCCTCTTTGTCACACACACACACTGAAATGATTCACAGCCTTGTTTAATCCTTCTGTCAGTGTCACTGACTGGGTCTGTGTTTATAATAATGGATTGGATTTATATAGTTCTTTTCAAGGCACCCAAAGCGCTTTACAATTCCACTATTCATTCACTCTCGCATTCACACACTGGTGGAGGCAAGCTACAGTTGTAGCCACAGTTGCCCTGAGGCAGACTGACAGAAGCGAGGCTGCCATATCGCGCCATCGGCCACTCTGGCCAACACTAGTAGGCGGTAGGGTAAAGTGCCTTGCCCAAGGACACAACGACCAGGACAGAAAGCCCGGGGATCGAACTGGCGACCTTCCGGTTACAGATACGCTTCCCAACCCCCTGAGCCACAGTCGCCCCATGTTTACACAAGCCCCGCTTGTTTAGAGACTTATTCATCATGAAGAAAACAAGACAGTCAGTGATCGATCGATTTACTTGCAAGGGAGGCCTCGGCCGGTGTCTCAGAAAGCACTCTGAATCCTATCGCAGACTGACCCCAAATCCGGCCTCCGCTCGCTGCCTTTTATTGGGAGAAACAGTTCACACAATACACATCACAGCAAAAGCACCTCCCACCGTAAAACTCCAATGGTTCTAAGACAAGGAACTCTATGTGTGTATGTGTAAACATCTGTATGCATGTGCAAAAACGTGTGTGTGTGTGTATGCATGTGAGAATGTGTATGTATGTGTGTGTGTGTTTGAGTGAGTGTGTGACAATGTGTGTTTCTCTGTGTGCATGACTTCCAACTGTTTCTAACAGCATCCTTAGTCATAAAATGGTAATCTCCCCCACACTCAATATATAGTCCAATTCCTGTATTGGTTCACCATGCACAACACAGTGAAGCCACAAAAGGGCAGGAAGCTTACCACACAAGAATCAGTTCTTTCAGATAGGATGTATCTGCAATAAAACCTCCCCCAGCACAGAGTGGCTGGAGAGGTGGTCAGAGACAAAGGAATGTCTTGATCCTACAGATTGAACTCAGATCTTACAAATTTAAGAAACACAATGACACATTCAACAATTAGACTTAACACTGACTGTCACTGTGGACATACAGCATGGGAAACATACACATGGCAGACACTTTATTAGATACACAGTGGCCACTATCTCAGGTACACCTGTGACCTAGTCTATCTAGGTCACAGATGCAGAGTGTATCTAAAGTTACAAAATGTTGTTTCTGTCCAAATATTTATGGACCTAACTGTAGGTCTATTTTTAATGAAACTCTCAACATGACTTATCAATTATCATTAATGTTCCTGCAAACAGACTGCTTGGAGACCCCCTACATAAATATCTATGTACTATCCCAGTTAGACTAGTGTGTCCGTCCCTGAAAATATTCCTGCATGTGTGATTGTTCATGTGTTATCTGCAGGAAACAAACAGGAAGTGAGTGAAGGACACAGGAAATGTTTCCAGCTCTTCCTCCTCTATCATACATTCTCTCCATACCTGAGAGTGTCCAGTGTCCAGCCTGGATCCTTCAGTCCAGCCGACAGCAGCTTCATTCCTGACCCTCCTGGATGATTGTAGCTCAGGTCCAGCTCTCTCAGATGGGAGGGGTTGGAGCTCAGAGCTGAGGCCAGAGAAGTACAACCTTCCTCTGTGATCAGACAGCCTGACAGACTGCAGACACACAAAACAACAATCCATCTGTCAACAATCATTTTCTCTTTGTCACAATAACATCTATCCATTTACATCCATTCAATGTAACTTTATTTAGGAGTGACAATTCCCAACAGACAACAACAGTCATCTCAAGCTGTTTAACAGTGTAATGTAACAGCCTCCAATATTAGAGAGAAAGCCCCAACCATCAGACAATCCACTGTGAGCAGCACTTGGTAAGTCAGAGATGATGAGTATCATCACAGTGATGATCATTTCTCTGTTAACCCAGGCTTTCTGCTTCAGGATCTGTGCATGCTCACAGAACAAGGAGACCTTTAAACATCCTTTCACTAAATGGATGGACTGAGCACGCCCTACAGATGAACTGGTGCTAGAGATCATAAAGACCATCAAACAGTCAAATTCAACACTTTAGATGGAAATATGAGATCCATGCTGCAGACAATCATGAACCTGCTGAATTCATGAACATCAAGAATGCAGCGAGTGGTAAAATAAAGATTTGACCTCAGTGTGCTCAGTGTTCCCGTCTATTCCTAACATGATAGCTGCACTTTAGAGCTCTAAAACTGGAACTGACACATATTTAAACACTAAATGTTACTCAGTACATTCAGTTCTGACACTCGCCCACAGTCCAACAAAGGAAACATGGAGATCACATCAGTTTGTCACCAAAGACAAATTATTAGGGCAAGTTAACCTGCTATTATCATATTAACTCATTAATTGATTAACACCAACAATTATCAATTCAATTCAATTTTATTTATATAGCACCAAATCACAACAGCAGTCGCCTCAAGGCGCTTTATATTGTACAGTAGATCGTACAGTAATAGATACAGAGAAAAACCCAACAATCATATGACCCCCTATGAGCAAGCACTTTGTCGACAGTGGGAAGGAAAAACTCCCTTTTAACAGGAAGAAACCTCCAGCAGAACCAGGCTCAGGGAGGGGCGGGGCCATCTGGTGCGACCGGTTGGGGTGAGAGAAGGAAAACAGGATGAAAGACATGCTGTGGAAGAGAGACAGAGATTAATAAGTATGATTCAATGCTGAGAGGTCTTTTAACACATAGTGAGTGAGAAAGGTGACTGGAAAGGAAAAACTCAAACTGGAAGCTGGTTCCACAGAAGAGGGGCTGGAAAACTGAAGGCTCTCCCTCCCATTCTACTTTTAAATACTCTAGGAACAACAAGTAGGCCTGCAGAGCGAGAGCAAAGTGCTCTAATAGGGTGATATGGTACTACAAGGTCATTAAGATAAGATGGGGCCTGATTATTTAAGACCTTGTATGTGAGGAGCAGGATTTTGAATTCAATTCTGGATTTAACAGGAAGCCAATGAAGTGAAGCCAAAACAGGAGAAATCTGCTCTCTCTTTCTAGTCCCTGTCAGGAATCTTGCTGCAGCATTTTGGATTAGCTGAAGGCTTTTCAGCGAGTTTTTAGGACATCCTGATAATAATGAATTACAGTAGTCCAGCCTGGAAGTAATAAATGCGTGAACTAGTTTTTCAGCGTCACTCTGAGAAAGGATATTTCCAATTTTAGTGATGTTGCACAAATGGAAGAAAGCAGTCTTACATATTTGTTTAATATGAGCGTTGAAGGACATATCCCGGTCAAAAATGACTCCAAGGTTCCTCACAGTGTTACTGGAGGCCAAGGTAATGCCATCCAGAGTAAGAATCTGCTTAGATACCTTATTTCTAAGATTTTCAGGGCTGAGTACAATAACCTCAGTTTTATCTGAATTAAGAAGCAGAAAGTTAGCGGCCATCCAGGTCTTTATGTCTTTAAGACATTCCTGTAGTTTAACTAATTGGTGTGTGTTATCTGGCTTCATGGAAAGATAGGGTTGGGTGTCATCAGCATAGCAGTGAAAATGTATCATCATCATCATCATCGTTTATTTGTGTAGCACTTTAAGAACACACCAGGCAGACCAAAGTGCTGAACAACTCAGATCAAAACAAAAACCAAATTAAAATAATAAAATGAAATGTATACTATGTCTTCTAATGATACTGCTTAAGGGAAGCATGTATAATGTAAATAGAATTCGTCCTAGCACTGAACCTTGCGGAACACCATAATTAACCTTAGTGGGTGAAGAGGACTCTCCATTTACATACACAAATTGGAGTCTATTAGATAGATATGATATAAACCACTGCAGCACAGTACCTGAAATACCTACAGCATGTTCTAATTGCTCTAAAAGGATATTATGGTCGACAGTATCGAACGCTGCTCTGAGGTCTAGAAGGACAAGCACAGAGATGAGTCCACTGTCACAGGCCATAAGAAGATCATTTGTAACCTTCACTAAAGCTTTTTCTGTGCTGTGATGACCTCTGAAACCTGACTGAAACTCTTCAAATAAACCATTTCTCTGCAGATGATCTGTTAGCTGTTTGACAACTACTCTTTCAAGGATTTTTGATATGAAAGGAAGGTTGGAGATTGGCCTATAATTAGCTAAGACTGCTGGGTCTAGAGATGGCTTTTTGAGTAAAGGTTTAACTACAGCCAGCTCGAAGGCCTGTGGTACATAGCCGATTATTAGAGATAGGTTGATCATATTTAAGATCGAAGAATTAATTAATGGCAGGACTTCTTTGAGCAGTTTTGTAGGAATGGGGTCTAAAAGACACGTTGCTGGTTTGGAGGACGTAATTATTGAAGTTAACTTAGAAAGATCAATTGGAGAAAAAGAGTCCAACTTAACATCAATGGTACTAAAAGTAGCTGTATGTGTTGCTCTGTGTTGGTACAGGGCATTGAGGATGATAACAGTGGGTGGATTATATTCTTAAACTTAGTTACAGCACTTTCAGAAAGACATCTACTGTGATAAAGTCTACTCTCCACCGCTGTGTAATCAATTATTGTAAATGTAAATGTTATCAGGAAATGATCAGACAGGAGAGGGTTTTCAGGAAACACTGTTAAATGTTCAGTTTCTATGCCATATGTTAAAACAAGATCTAGAGTGTGATTAAAGTGGTGGATGGGTTCTTTTACATTTTGAGAGAAGCCAATTGAGTCTAATAACAGATTAAATGCCATGTTGAGGCTGTCAGTTTTAGCATCTACATGGATGTTAAAATCACTGTTAAGGTTCAAAAATTGAGGAAGGAGAGTACAAACCACCATGGTCCAGTAGCTCTTTGGTCAAACAATGATTTTTAATGACTTCACACGTGTGGGAAGAACAGGAATTGATCTTCAACTTAATCAGAGCATACACAGATTTTTATAGCATCAGGGTTTGATTTACTGACGCCCCCTTCATACGTCACAGACAGGATATATACATACGTCAAATCAAAACCACAATGACCTTTTAACACAATTTAAAAAGAACATCGTCTTCCATCTTCATAACAGGTGCATCCTGTCACTGCCGGATGCTCGCTTGTCATCTTGACACCTCAGCAGCAGTTCGGCGACAAACTGCTTTTTGCAACCCCAGCAAAACATAATCAAACTTTCCCCTATAAATGAATCTAACTAAAAGTGTGTGTGTGTCTGCGTCTGTGTGCTAACCACAATTGCACCCTGTTTCACCTCGCGACTAGCTCCTGACCTCTAACCAGACAGAGAGACAGAAACCACTCTCGTATATGTAATAATCGAACTGAAACTATGGATATGTCATCTACTTAAATAAATGTTTTAATCAAGAACCTCTACTAAAGCTTAATACAAGAATATAAAAGTATAACAGAATCTTTTAAATAACCTAGCAATTAAAATAGCCTCGTCTAGCCTGCTCCTCAGAATAACTGTCTGCTTTCACTTCTGCAAACTCTGCAACTTCCTGTCAGCCTGCAACTCAGTCTTTCTGAAAGAGACACTGTTTAAACCTCTAAATGCACTATCAATGCTGCAGCTTATATTTTTAATGCAATGGTACTGATGACAATTATTTAACAATAGCAGTAAAATAATTTCCTTGCTCCACATTCCCTCTCTCGACCTCTGGCACACCAGAGGTCGCAATACATTGTGTCCTCGCTCAGCAAATCAGACAACCTCATGTCATCTAATTGGTCCAGTAATAAACACCAACTCCCATTTGAGAACACTCCATGTGTAAGCTTAGGTTTTCTCGGTCCCTCTCTCGCGATCGTCGAGATCTTCTGCAAAGGAAACAAAACACCTTTTCCTGCACCTCCCTAACTTATCCTATTTGGGACTCTTTAATCAAAAGCATGATCCTAATTATACTCTTAACTTACTGACTTGTATTTATATATATTCTTCAACGTTCCTCATCACTTAAAATTCTTTAAGCGCTGGTTTCACATCCGGTGAAATGCTTTCCCTCTAATCTTAAGTCACCTTTTTAACAAAAAATCATCGTAAGCGCCTATTCTACTAAAAGCTCCAAAAGAAAACAACCACTTTAATCAATTAAGTTTAAGCATATAAGCAATTACTCCTGCATAAATTTCATCATAGCTAAATGCTGCCTTGAAACAACTCCTGTGTGTTAACACTAACTTCATTTTAAAACCTCACATTTTCTATGTTATAATCTGTTTTTGGTATAGCCTTTTTATTTCATTTTGCTCCTTTTAATGTAACAATACCTTCTACTTCTAATTTATCAGACTTAACCAAAATATATGCTTTCCTTCCTCTTTGGTCCTTCTTTAAGTTCAGTTAAAAGCTAAATGAATTTGAGGCCTTTTGCCTGGAATCAATACTGTCATGTGTGTTTCTGGACTCTGTGTCTGTAAGCGTGTGCAATCCTTCATGAACTCAAATCATCCTCACAGTAGATTGGCTAATCATAGCGCTAGCCAAAGGCTCGTGACCCTCCAGAGACGATTTGAGCCACAACTCCTTTAAAGGCACAAAATGCAATATGTATAAAAATCATTTCTATTTATAAGCTCCCCCTTTATCCTAAAAATAAATCTATGAAATATCTGTAAGCCTACATTATAACCACTACTTCTAGAAATCAAAAAAGAAATCAAACCTGTCTAGAACCTTCACTAATTTTCCCTCTAAGATTTGTACACAGCTTTGAAAAACCCAGCATTGTATCTTCTAAACAGAATTCAGTTCACTTTAATCCTTTAACCTTAACATAAAATAACAGTTTCAGTTTTACCATATCCAAATGACCCAAACCCCAAAAAGTCCTAAAATGCTCCTAAATTATTAAACAATTATTAAACCCTAAATTCCCCTTTTATTTTGACACATGAAATGTGTCACAATACTATACAGAACTCAAAATGCTCAGTTTTTTTTCCCCCTCATGATCCAATCTGTGTCATAAAAATAAACTTAAAACAGAACAATTATCAGTCATGTCTTTTCTTCAATCAATGGTAACATGAGTTACATCAAAAATGTTTCCCCTTTAACATTTGGCATTCTCCCCACAATATACTATAATCCCATAATCTAACCCCAGTTTACAAAACAAAAATTTTCTCTGGTAAAAGCCAATTGTTTGTCCACATTAATTCATCCTCCTTCATCCAGTCACACACATTCACCTGCAGTCACACCATATATTTGCTAATAGTGGAGCTTCCCGCGCAACTTCTCCACCCTCAGCAAAATGAGCTCAGTCATTTTTTATTTTCCATAGGAAAATATTTCTTTATGCTTTTGGACTGGATTAACTCGCTAATCCTTTTTACAGGGACTTACGACCTGAATAGTCCCCACAGGTAGCTTTCTCCTTGGCCAGTTGTAATCTGGAAAGCCCACCTTATATTTGCTGTTCCCGAGAATTTTCAGCGCCGGTTATTCACTGTTGCAGGCCTGCTTAAAACAGAAATGAGAAAAAATAGAGCTGATTATTAGCTCATGAGAACACAAAACAAAATCACCTGACAGGTTTTCTTTAAGTGCACTGTTACAAAATAATGGGCCCCTCAAACATGTCCATGTTTAATCAAACTCCCTTTATTAACAACAAAAACAACAACCCAAACCTAACTAACAGAATCCATCCATCACCACAACAACCTCAACAACCTTAAACACACAAGTTTTGCCACCACATAATTTCACCTCCTCAATACACCGAAAGTCTCATTAAAACCACACAATTTGCACACAAAAATCACCCCCTTATGCTCTTTAACATACTTACATTCAGCATAAGACCCCCTTACGACAACCTATAATCACTCTTTGTTCTCATAACTCACTCCCTTTGTCATATGGCTTCTTCTATTCCTCAATTACAAACTCAAATGTATTTTATTAAACATTCACACCATTGTATCATTCATACAAAATAGCAAGCTGTTCTTCATTGCATATGTTTGTGTTCTTAGCCAGGTTTAATCAGTGTCTATGCATTAATCATCATGAGCTTGTCTTGTCTTTATAAGGTTAATGCATTTTCTGTTTGTGTATATGAATTTGCATATGTTACTTTTTCAGTGCTTCAGACTCCTGCACAATTCTCCACTTAAGCCGTCAGTTCTCTTTCCCAAATTTGCTAACCCAAATTTTAAATTCCCACCGTATTAACAGCATTCCTGCTCCTCAGCCAGAAGTTAGGGCTCCACTTGCCACTCTCCCCCTCTGCCTCAGCCCAACGGCTTTACCCTTGAAGTCCCGTCTTCTTACTGAGGCCGAGTAATCGTGACTGTGCCTGCCTTAGGTTGTCCCAGGGTTTCGAGGTGGGATCTTACCCGTCATGGGCTATCCAGCCTTCCATACTCGCCTGATACGGGGGCCAAGTGGGCAGGGGTGCTATGAGCATAGGGAACACACTGGCTCTGGAAATTAAAGGAGTGTAAGCTGCTTCCTTCATTGCATCTTATATTAAACTATCTCACTTTTGATTCTTTCCTCGAATAATTTCACATATGGCACTTTGTGTATGTGTGTTTTCTATTCATTAATGTGATTGTCAGTTATTTTCTCTCTTCATTTTACTTTTTTATCTGTTTGTTTATAACGTTCTACTTTAGTTCTACTAAACCTTGATGTAAAAACAATACCCCCTCTTTCACGCACACACTTCTCTCTCAGACTTCCTTTTATGGGCATGTAACTTCCTGTCACACACACACAGCTTCTCAGAGCAGCTCAAGCTGCTTTTCTGTTTCTGCAGGCTAATCAAACTTATTTTGTAGTTACAATCTACAAACCCTCTGTAATTCTACTAACTTTTGATCTAAAATGTAGCATCATTCACACAATGATTTCATAATCCTCTCACACACACCTTTTTTAAATAAACTAAACTCTTTGCATTTGTCAGCATTCACATCACAGCCTTCAACTCAAACTCAAAACTCAAAAAGAAACTCAAACTCTTATAACATCACTCATGACTCTCTCAAATTAAAAACACTTTCAAACTTTAAAACATCCTACTTTACATCACCAAAGAAATACCTCTCACACCTTTATTCATCATTCAAAACCTTCTAGTCACCGCATTCACACACTTAAACTGTGACCAGAGTTGACGAATATAACTCAAAACACACTTTCCTAAGAGTATTTTAGACATGCTTGTCATAATCAAAAAGAGCAAGTAAAAAACAAACAAACAAAAAATTGAAACCTCCATTAATTCTCACCGCACACACAAGAAATTGAAAAAATAAAACACACCAGCAACTATTGCTGGAGAGAAGTTACTACTGAAAGTAATATGTTAATCTTAAGTATACACAGTGCACTCAATATATTTATATATCTACATCCAACTTCAGTCAATTACTATACATCCCCTACGGCAACTCAAAACTTTATTTATAGTCCTCTAATAAACATAAATGGCATTTTAAACACACACTCAACAATGTTTGCAGCAGTATTTGTAAAACCAACTGTGGTTTAAACAGTTCACTGCTTACTCATTTGCATTTTCACACTCACACACACTCCGTCTAAAAATAGCTCCAGCATTGCCTCAGACTCCTCTCACACAGAGATCTCTTATTTTATATTTACAAAGACGTCTTATATTTACAACTGCACAGATTTTAGGCCTTTTAACACCTACCGAATTTCGACAAATTTAACATAACAGTCTAACCGATAAACTCCCTGAGTTTTTTGCGACCAATTAACCAGTATCTGTCCAACAGTTTCTGGCCTCATCTCTAAAGTCCCTAACACAATTTAAGAGTGTCCAACACCCAAGGTCCAACCTTTGCTGCCCAAAAAAGCGCAGACTACCGTTCCAAATGGTAGAGTGGTCCAACCACTAGTTATTCTGGAGTGCCCCAAGCTCCACAGTGACCAACTGACTATCCCTCTTCGAGGACAATGCCTAAGCGTCCCTGGCATTGGCAAGCGTTACCTCTGAGCACTGCGCTTCCTAGAACCCCCACGGTTCCGTTCTAAAATAATTTATAATACTTTGAAACAACAATCGACACCCAAAACAAGTGTATAACTGAAGCAGGTCCAACCTTATAACCAAAAAATAAGCAAATTCCCTAACATACTAAAATCATTAAGCAGTCCAACTGCTTCCCACGGTCCAACCGTATTAAATCCTTTTAGCGGTCCAACCGCATTCAATCATTACCAGCAGTCCAACTGCTTTAAATCCTCAGTACTGTCATGAGATTCTCATCAAAATCAAAGCAGACATTTACCGGCAACTTTTACTGAACAGACATTTAATTTTATCATCCAATTCAGCACACTTCGGATAAAATCAACAGGCCTGTGCCTACCTCTTTTTTAAAGGCGCCTGTCCCCTCAGTTTGGTTGCCGGGTCACGCCTGCCTGTCTGACCACAACGGACCACCGAATACATCACCGTCTACACCTCCAATCCTCCCTCCTCAATTACCGGACGAAGCCCCCAAAATGTTAAGGTTCAAAAATTGAGGAAGGAGAGTACAAACCACCATGGTCCAGTAGCTCTTTGGTCAAACAATGATTTTTAATGACTTCACACGTGTGGGAAGAACAGGAATTGATCTTCAACTTAATCAGAGCATACACAGATTTTTATAGCATCAGGGTTTGATTTACTGACGCCCCCTTCATACGTCACAGACAGGATATATACATACGTCAAATCAAAACCACAATGACCTTTTAACACAATTTAAAAAGAACATCGTCTTCCATCTTCATAACAGGTGCATCCTGTCACTGCCGGATGCTCGCTTGTCATCTTGACACCTCAGCAGCAGTTCGGCGACAAACTGCTTTTTGCAACCCCAGCAAAACATAATCAAACTTTCCCCTATAAATGAATCTAACTAAAAGTGTGTGTGTGTCTGCGTCTGTGTGCTAACCACAATTGCACCCTGTTTCACCTCGCGACTAGCTCCTGACCTCTAACCAGACAGAGAGACAGAAACCACTCTCGTATATGTAATAATCGAACTGAAACTATGGATATGTCATCTACTTAAATAAATGTTTTAATCAAGAACCTCTACTAAAGCTTAATACAAGAATATAAAAGTATAACAGAATCTTTTAAATAACCTAGCAATTAAAATAGCCTCGTCTAGCCTGCTCCTCAGAATAACTGTCTGCTTTCACTTCTGCAAACTCTGCAACTTCCTGTCAGCCTGCAACTCAGTCTTTCTGAAAGAGACACTGTTTAAACCTCTAAATGCACTATCAATGCTGCAGCTTATATTTTTAATGCAATGGTACTGATGACAATTATTTAACAATAGCAGTAAAATAATTTCCTTGCTCCACATCACCTACAATAATTATTTTATCTGAGCTGAGAACTAAATTAGATATAAAGTCTGAGAAATCAGACAGAAACTCAATGTAAGGCCCAGGTGGACGATAGATGATAACAAGTAAGACTGAGTTTTACAGCTGGGGTGGACAAGGTTAGGCATCAGGCTTTCAAATGAATTAAAAGTCTGTCTTGGTCTTTGGTTTATTAATAGGCTGGTGTGAAAAATTGCTGCCACACCGCCCCCTCGACCTGTGGTTCGAGATTTCTGGTAGTTAGAATGACTCGGGGGTGTTGATTCATTTAAACTAACATAATCATCCTGCTGCAACCAGGTTTCTGTAAGGCAGAGTAAATCGATTTGCTGATCAATTATTAAGTCATGTACTAACAGAGACTTGGAGGAGAGAGACCTAATATTTAATAATCCACATTTCACTGTTTTACTCTTTGGTTCAGATGTGGATACCGTGTTGTTCACTCTTTGTGATTTTTTATGTTTACGTTGTTTATTGCTGGTTTTTAGTTTGTTTCTTGTCTGTTTGGGAGCTGACACAGTCTCTATGGAGAAGAGTTTCTTCTTTTTATTTGTGGGAGGGGGGGGGGGGGGGGTTGTAGCAGGAGGAGAGAAGCTGCAGAGAGGCGTGTAAAACTGCAACTCTGCTTCCTGGTCCCAACTCTGGATAGTCATATTTTGGGGGGTTTAATAAATTTGTCCATATTTCTAAAAATAAGAGCTGCTCCATCCAAAGTGGGATGGATGCTGTCTCTCCTAACAAGACCAGGTTTCCTCCAGAAGGTTTGCCAATTATCTATGAAGCCCACATTGTTTCTGGGACACCAGTCAGACAGCCAGCAATTTAAGGAGAACATGCGGCTAAACATGTCACTCCTGGTCTGATTGGGGAGGGGACCAGAGAAAACTACAGAGTCCGACATTGTTTTGGCAAAGTTGCACACCGATTCAATATTGATTTTAGTGACCTCCGATTGGCGTAACCGGGTGTCATTACTGCAGACGTGAATTATGATCTTACTGTATTTACGTTTACCCTTAGGCAGCAGTTTTAAATTTCGTTCAATGTCGCCTGCTCTGGCCCCTGGAAGACAATTGACTATGGTTGCCAGATTCTCTAGCTTCACATGTCTGAGAACAGAATCACCAATTACCAGAGTTTGACCCCCGGCGGGTGTGTCGCCGAGTGGGGAAAGACAGTTAGACACATGAACAGGTTGGTGGTGTACCTGGGGCTTCTGTTTAAGACTATGCTTCCTCCTCACCGTCACCCAGCCGCCCTCTTTCCCCAGCTGCTTGGGGTCTGCCGAGGATCAGCTAGCGGGGCCTACGCTGTCTTCGGCTGCACCATCTACAGGGGCCTGGCTAGCTACGGGTAAATGAAGCCGAGTCTCCAATTCAGTAATCCTGGCCTCCAGAGCTGCACATATGCTACATTTGTTACAAGTATCATTACTGCTAAAGGTGGCCGAAAAGTAACTAAACATCTGACACAATGAGCAGGAAAGTGCAGGAGGGACAGGTGAAGTAGCCATGATGCTGGCGAGTCGGCTACAAGCTAAGCTAAGCTAGCGCAACAGTATAGACACAGTGAGTGAATACTTTGGTTATAAATTACGTAGTGAGTACACAAAAAGTGTGCTTCGGATGAAGCACGTGCAGATTATACTATGAAAAAAGAATGTATCTAACCGTTTTTAGTTAAATTGCTAAGCAGATAAGCTACTCAAAATCACCACTGTGTTTGAGCAGGAAGTGATACTTTACTAGTGATGCGCGAATAATGAACGAATCGTTCAATACTCGAGAATCACTTTGCTGACTCATGAATCATGATTCACAAGCCCAACTGACTCACTGACTCATCCCTGTTGCTGTTAGCAGCAATGTATCTAGCTTATAATTAAAATTGTTGAGAAAAACACAACATCCAGTATCTTAACAAGCCATAGTAGAGCCAGTGTTGCCAACTCCTCAGCAAGGAAAATCGCTATTGGTTGTCCTAAAAGTCGCTAGAAGTCGCTAAATGACGTCATCACCTAATTTGTATAATTGGTCATGCTAATGTAATTATAACCTAGGTTGTTGGAGAGAGAGATAACATCGTGGAAGAGACAAAGTGAGTAAAATACGTCCTCAATGCTTTTAGAATTTATTTAGAACTACAAATTAAATTTGTTTTAGCAATTATTGTTTTTTAATGTCACAATTGCAACCCTTTATCCAGGCTTGGACCGGCAAAAGTGACACGAAATAGGCACTCTGGTGGAGTTACTTTGTGTGTGTGTGTGTTTATAAGTAGTTTTAACCCTTGTGATCTGCAAAACAGCATAACAGTAAAAGAAGAACTGACTGCGTTACAGTCAGTGCGGGAACAGCGGCTTCGCTCATGCGCGATTTTTTTGCAGTTTGGATGCACAGGTGTGAGCATCTGCAGCGGGGGGAGGACTATCCTCCGCCTGTGAGCAGCTGTTGGTCTCTCTGGAGACTACTGGCCGTGGCTGGGTAACCATGGTTACCTGGGAGTTACAGTACACGATATTAATGAAGAGTGGGAGCTGTGTTCTATAGCAAGCAATTTGTTATGAGGTAATGAGCTGATCTTAGTTTAACCGGAAGCCCATCACAATAATTGCAAAGCCTTTATTTTGTCCAACTACCATCAGTTCGTCTGTACTGACGGTAACTTCAAGTCACACTAATGCTGTTTAGTTTGTATAGTGTAAGTAGTAGAAGTATACTACAGTACTCTAATCACTGATAGGATAGATTTATGTAGATATACACCTTTGTGTTTAACATTACTGCATTATAGCACTGTGACCTTTGTCCTTATATATGGTTATGTTAGCTATACTGACGTATGCATATAACTGGATATGTAACTTATCTATTCTTCTTATTTGTCATGTATTTGTATTGTGTACTTCCTTTTTGTAAGAAACCACACATGTGATCACAGTCAGTGAAAGAATAAAGTGCCTCAAACCAAACCTTAAGCTCCTTATTCCACATGCTGGGATAATTTGGTCTTCAGTGGTGTTCTGGCTGACACACCGGAGTGACCGGAATGCTAAAGAGTGAATCAGACACACCAGTGTCATCCCTGATATCTCCACTACATTTAATCGTCCTTCAGCTTGTGGCTGCAGTTAGCTGGTTTGCTAGTTATCCAGTTTGCTAGTTAGCTGGTCTGCTCATTAGCCAGTGTGCTAGTTAGCCAGTATGCTAGTTAGCAAGTTCGCTAGTCAGCTGGTGTGCTAGTTAGCCAGTTTGCTAGTCAGCTGGTGTGCTAATGTTACAATCCCTGGCTAGTCTAGGGGGTTTGAAGGGACGAACATAAAGGTAAATAGTGAAGGAGGAGCCAAGATGGTAATTTTAAAAGGTTTATTTCATGCCAGAGTTGAAATTCTGGTTCAGACTGAGGGTTAACTTCAGGGAGAGCCAAGGCCAACATACCGTATTTTCACAACCATAAGGCGCACTTAAAAGTCTTAGATTTTCTTCAAAAAGTACGGCGCGCCCTATAGCGCAGTGCGCCCTGTGTGTTGTAATGAGGACGTAGTAGAGAACACAATGAGAACGCTAAAGGGAGAAGCGTTTCGACGGTCACCATTCGGCTAAAAGCAGTTTCACTTTCACTTTTTATGAAACGGTGCCATTTTTCCATCCGGACCAGGACTACGGTAGCGCAGCAACTTCCAGCGGATTATAAGGAAAAGCTGGCCATCTTCCGCTCCTACTGCAGCAAACACATCGGCGACAAACACATCCAGCGATGGATGACCGATGGAGACCACAGTTTCACCAAGAGTGGAAGGCAGCGCCCGGCGAGTTACGCCACAATTTGCCAATGGATTGTAGATGCTTGGGCTAACATGTCTGCTGGCACTGTTGTTCGAGCTTTCGCAAAAGCCGGCATCATTTCCGAGGAGCCGCACGGCACGGAAAGTGACTCTGACGGTGAAGAAAGTGAACCTGGAATGTTTGATGGAGATTTAGCGCAGCTGTTCAATTCAGACACAGAGGATGAGGACTTCGATGGGTTTGATTGATGATAAAAATGTGAGTACCAAACTTTGTTTTGCTCCTGCTTTATTTTTAAATACGCACACTTGTATGCTTGTGTGTTGTTGATGATGACGATTACTGGTAATAAAAATGTGAGTAAGGTACCGAACTCAGGTTTGCTCCCGCTTTATTTTTAAATACGCATACGGTACTTGTATGCGCCCTATGATCCAGTGCGCCTTATGTGTGTGTTAAATACAGTAATGGCACACATAACTGAGACTGCACCTTTTAGCACAGTGCGTCTTATGGTCGTGAAAATACGGTAATAAACAAAACATCCCTGATATGAAAATAAAAGAAACTTACCTAACTCCAAAGTAAACAAAATATACAACATATAGCCATAACCTACCTAACAGCACATAAACAGGAGAAAACAGGGTGTCAAAACATAAGCCAGCTCTCCCCTACAGGCAGTCTGAACATGAAAACACAAAAATGCACATACAAGTCAAAGGCATGCAAGGCTGCACAGGTATGACAATGAAAATGGCCAAAGGGCCCAGAAACATAGCTCCACAGGCCTTAAGTAGTGCTCTGCTGATTAACAATTAGCTGGAATCTGAGCAGTATCCAATCAGAACAGAGGTGGTGGAGCCTAGACAAAACAAAGAGTTAGTAGGAAAAAGAAACATCCACCTGGGGGATGTAACAGCTAGTTAACTGCTGTGCTAGTTAGCTGGGCTGCTAGTTAGTGGTATGCTAGTTAGCTGGTGTGCTAGTTAGCCGGTTTGCTAGTTGGCCGGTCTGCTAGTTAGCTGGTGTGCTAGTTAGCTGGGAGCTAACTCACTAGAACATTTGATGGCAGCTTTCAATTGAAATTTGAGTATTTTCATTTATCCAGGGATAGAAATTTGAAGAATGGACAACACTTTGCTTCAGAGGTGCCACTGTATCTAAATAAAATGGAGAAAGTGTTGTCTCCAGGAGTTTAGCTGATTTAGAGTGGCGAGTGGTGGGTGTGTTCCAGTTAAAGAACACGGAGGCAGACCTCCAAGTTCAGGTGATTTATTCGGTCTGTTGTGATGATACTTTTGTAATCGTGGATCTATGTTTGGGTGCATTGAAGGTTTGACGCATGCTATCCACAGTATTTCTGATTTCGCGCCATTACCCCGATTCATAGCGGAAGCCGGTTTTTTACTTCCGCTTGCGCTGTTGTTGACAGTTGCGGGGTTACACCTTCACTGTTGATAAAGATTTCTCTCACTGCAGTTTGTTTTACCTGGAGTAAATGGCAACACATCGAAGGTGGATACACAGTAAAGATGTTTTAAAAAGCAGCGAGGACAGTTCAGTTGCAGTGCCTCACCCGTCACTTCTCACGGAGTGGGTAGATGACATGAAACTATGGCCCGATGTTAGCTACATCGACATTATTAATTACCTTGTATTTTCCGAAGGCGTTGATGGCGAGGAATTACGTAATTACAAGAGCACCGAGGCGTATAATTACCTGCACAGCAACAAAATTGATAAAGTACTGCTCAACAAACAAGGCGACTTTATTTTTCTTAAAGCAGCTGTAGAGCCGAGCCAGAGTATTAATCAAGCGAAACACTTAGCATGGGCAATGCTAAGAGAAAGTGGAGTAGTGGAGACAGTCGGCTGTTCCTGTATCGCCGGATTAGGGAGATCATGTAGCCATGCGGCTGCTATTCTGTGGAAGGTATATCACTTATCTGGATATCACAATGTTTAAATCACTGAAACAGAAACACTGGACTGGTCAAAGGCTGTGATTAAGGAGTCACGCTACTGCCATCTAGCCAAGTATTACGTGGAGCACTGTTTACATGTGAAAGCCACTCGTTAACTTTGTGTGGGCTGTATGCTGTACAATCACATGAAGATAAAATATAAAAAAAATAAAAGACTGAACATTAAGGTCAAATTTACAAGACAAGAAAAACTATAGTTATAAGAAGTGACACAGAGTAGTATAATACATGTTTGTTTATATATATGTATATTTGTACACACACACTACTTTGAAAAAAATTAGACTGTGGATGTATATTTCTGCATCAAAAAGTAACTGACTATTAATATGAAATGGATAATATGGGTGACTTTGCCAGTGTTTATATCTGTTTTGGATATGATTCAGGTGTATTGACCCAGGGTCATATCTATAACATGCAGGACACCAACCGTGTACTGCTTTTGTTAGTGTAAACTTCCTCGTTATGTTAAATCTTGAGTATTGACAGTGAGAAAAAACTATTAATGTTTGTTACAGGTGCAGAATGCTGCGATCAGTGGAAAGACAGGGCTTGCGTGTACAGACGAGCAGCGCAGGTGGAATGCAGGGACAGCAAAGAACCTTGAACCTAAACGTCTAAGCCAGATAAACTTCAGACATCACAGGGCAGAGCAGCAGTACGATGTGAACTCCCGGACTGCAGTGACACAATCTCTCCCTAACACACCATATCACCTTACACATCAAGACTTTATTGACAGTGTTAGCAAAGCACCAGTGAAGCCACTTTTCCTCCTCAAGAACACATTAATTGGAAAGTGTTACAATGCCTCGCCATCTGCAGGTCCTCACCGCAACAGTAAAGTTGATGAGCAATTTTTTCAGCCACACCAAGCACACAGTTACAAACTAAGCTGTAATCCATGCAGGGCATTCTACCAGGCATACATTCAAGTTTCTGAAGAGCAAGCAGAACAATTACAAGAAGAAACAAAAGAGCAAAGTGCATCTGATTTGTGGCACAACTGCAGGAAAATCAGACTTACAGCAAGCTCTGCTAAAAAAGTTCCAGTACGTGCCACCACAAAAAATGACAAATTTTTATCTGAGCACATGTACCCTTCCTTTCGTGGGAATTATGAAACAAACTATGGTAAAGAAAATGAAGTTAAAGCTTGTCATCAGCTGAAAGAACAGGGTATGAACATCCTTCACATGGGTAGTGTTATCAGCATCCAGGAGCCATGGCTCTCTGCGAGTCCTGACGGGGTCATTGACTCAGATGTGCTTCTAGAAATAAATGTCCTGTGCAGACTTATCCTTCACTCACGGAGCAGCTTACCCAGAAATGCAGCGATATCAAACTGGTAGATGGAGAACTGCAGCTGCAGAAAACTGGCAGCAGAGGCTATTACATGCAAGTGCAACTTACAATGTTTTGCACAGGGCTCAAGACTGCCACACTTGTGATCTGGACACCTACTGAGCATGTTTCATTTACAGTGCAATATGATGAAGCATTTGTAAAGGAACAAGTAAAACGCTTGAGAGGGTTTTACTTCTCATATTTCTTACCTCGACTTGTAGAGGAGTATGCAGCAGGACGGTTTCAGTTAAATGAGAGATACTTGAAGATAATGGGCAAGCTTTAATACATGTTACAACTATAAATGGGACAGTCAGACACCAACATGTCTGCAGAGTTTGGTCTCTGTCTTGTGAATGAAAGGAGACATTCAATATGAAATCTGTTAAATATTTCAATACAACTAAAATGTACGTAGTTGTAACATATGGTGGGAAATGAATGACAAACTGACAACATTAAATGTTGTGAATAGTTCTGTATTTCTGTAATCTTCCAACACAAAAAAATGTCAAGAATGCACAACTAATTATTGTAGATTTGAGAAAAACTTTTTTTTTTCATTTAAGAAATTTATCACATTGTGGTTGAATAAAAAAGTAATAATTGTTCAATTGATTGATTGCAATTGTTTTATATATACACATACATACATACATACATACGCACACACACACTGTATCACATAACCTTTCATCTAGAACACAAGATAAAAAAGTGAGACCTGGAATTATTTACTCTCTACATATATGTACATCAAATTTTAAAATAATTACATTACACTACGCAACTTTATGTCCTGAGTAACCATCTTAATATCCCCGAGTCCACAATTGTTCATAACATACACAATTATTGTGTATCACGAATGAGATCCTCTCTTAAGTTCACTAGAGCAGCACATATTCTCAGTATCTTGTCTACTTTAGGAGCCATGCTTATAGGAACAATTTGTGAAAGTATTTTGTAGACTTTCAAGCGTCTGATTGCTCTTTCAACATGGATTCTTACATTTGCAATCCGACGTGTGTATGTTACTTGTTCCTCAGTTAGCTGTCTACGTTTTTTTGTGAAAGCGGGTATTACTAATCTAACTTTTCTCTCAAAGAGTAAGTCTTTAATTGTAAAACCTCTATCTGCCATGACTTCATCACCAGGTTTTAGGTATGTTAATATTCCAGAGTCCATTGTGATAAATTTGTCACTACATCGGCCGCCATATGCCGCAGACACAAACATGATTAGTCCACATGGTGCAACAGCAACCAAATATTTGACTGTGTTGTGTGAATAATAATGGCTGTATGATTCCCCTCTTGAGCCCAGATTTCTGGGTTTCTGTAAAAGGGTCTCACTGCAGTCTATAATGCATGTACTATTTGGAAAGTTCTTCTTGAAGGCTTCAGGCATAGTTGCTTGAATAGTTTCTTTTGGCAGCCATGGAATTAATGGTCGGAGAACTTCCTCCAGCTTGTCTAACCAGTGTGAGATGATCTTGCTGGCCATGCTTTGTGATATATGAAACTGGCGGCTTAGGTCACCTATTACACGGTTACTCTTTAATTTCATAAGTGTCATGAGGACTTGATCTCGGACAGGCATGGTAAATTCATTGTTGTCATATCCTTCCAGTGTCGACACAAGTGTGTTAAATGTTTCTAAGGCTATCCCAGTGTACAGCAAAGCGTCTGCATCATTTTGAAGAATGAAATATGCAACTTCATCACACTGAGTCATCTTATCCTGCACATCTTTTCTGCGAGACCTGTTGCAGTATTGATGGTCTTGTTGCGAAGGATCCTCCCACTGTGTGTGGACTGAGTGCAGATGTGGCTCAGGGGGTTGTGTGGAGATGCTGGCCTGGTCTAATTCCACTGAACGTAACACTGTGGAGTCTGAATAAGACAAAAATATGATCAGATGTACAGTCAAACTGTTAGCATAAGAGAAACTGTAAAGTGTCACTTAGCTTATTATATTTGAGTGAAATTTCTCATTCTACATTTTTTCACACAAATGCAAAATCATAAATGTCAACATAAAATGTTCCTAAGTCCCCTAAAAATTTGTCACAATTTTATTCAATTAATGTGATTAGATTTTATTTTACATTCTAAAAAAAGTCACAACTGTTGGTATTTTTGCAAAGGTTGCCTTTAACTTTTTTACTTGAGTTTTCTCGACTTGAAAAAACATGTTCTTTATAAACACAAACCTAAGACTTTTACAGCCCTTGGAGCTAATCTTTTGGCATTATTATTATTATTATAAACTTTTGTTAAAATTTAGACTTTGCTGCTAATAACCAGCTAGTGCTGATACTAACGCCATTCACCATAGGCTATTATTTAGTAAAAGTAAAGAATTGCGTGTTTAAAATGCGAAACGGTGGCAAACCACATTTACACTTTCACTTACCGGGTACAGATTCTGTGTTTTTGTTCGTATTACTGGAAGCTGTCACACTCAAAGTGGTCCGAGTGAGCCTTCTTCTTTTCTTCGGTGGGGGTCGGTCATAGCCCAGATAAAGCTCCGGGTCGGGGTGTAGCTCTGTGGGCTTTTTATCGATAAAATGAAAGGAGCAAACATAAACTCTCTTTGGAGGGTGTTTGAGTCTTAAAGCTGCCAGCCACGCCAGTTTCCGATCCTCCTTCCGCGGCATAGAGTGCAGTGCGTAGGGCGGTGGGCACGGACAGGCCTTTCTAAGTTGTTGATGCTCAAGGCAAAATGTTTCTAATGCGTTTTTCAGTTTTCTTGAATTATTGTGGCAGCCGACGACAGCACACGTTGAACCCGAGCTCATCTTCGAACAGGTAAAGCCACTTATTACCGCACAAAGTAACTGATTTTGTTGTTAGCAACGACTGAACGCTGGGTCTCGCTTTGAGTAACCGGAAGTATAAAACCGGACAACGGAAGTAGTGGTCTGTCATGGCAGCCTACGTACGCTCTTACAGAAACCTGTGGATACTGATGGTTCACTTTATGAAAACTGTACTCAACACTCACAGGTACCAACACCTCAACAATCACTGCACACAAGGTTACAACTAGCATCAATTAGCTTAGTAGCGCATTAGCGTAAGATAGCATTAGCATCCTCACAAGTGAACAAACATAATCAATAACATTTGACCTACACAACATCATACAATCAGAACGCACCTTCTGGCATTCACACACGACAATAAACAAAGGAAACACAGGTTGGCGGTGAGAGGAGAAAAAATACTGAGAGTGTTGCCAACTGCTCAGTAAGGAAAATTGCTATTGGCTGTCCTAAAAGTCGCTAGAAGTCGCTAAATGACGTCATCGCCTAAGTTGCATAATTGGTCATGCTAATCTAATTGTAACCTATGTTGTTGGAGAGAGAAATAACATCGTTGAAGAGACATAAAGTGAGTAAAAAACGTCCTAAATGCATTTAGAGTTTATTTAGAATTACAAATTAAATTTCTTTTAGCAATTATTGTTTTTTTTAATGTCACAATTCCAACCCTGCTCCTTTACCCGGGCTTGCACCGGCAAAAGTGACCCGAAATAGGCACTCTGGTGGAGTTACTTTTTGTGTGTGTTTATAAGTAGTTTTAAACCTTGTGATCCACAAAACAGCATAACAGTAAAAGAGTAAAAGAAGAACTGACTGCTTTACAGCACCCGCTGCTTGTTGAGAGTAAAAGCGATACGCGCTTTCACGTCTTTTTTTAAGTTGGCAACACTGGCCACCACATGGCCTCGAGTACCTATGTGGTGCATTCAAGGAGCATCAGTTTCTACGGCGAAAATACTATCAATGAATGAGCCATAACATTTTAGCCATGTAAACAACATGTTATCAGTGGGCTTTCTAACAATTTACATTGACCATTAAAAGACAAAATACGTAAGTCGAGGTCACTACAAGCCATGTGAGGGTCAAACATGGCAGAGAACCTTCCAGCAGCATCTTAATCCGCCTTTTGATCATCAGTTTAGCAGATGAAGGATCCAAGTAAAATAACAAATTAAAAAATATGCAGCTATGGTCACTCACATGGACATCCTCCACACATACATTGTGTATATTTAAACCCAGGGAGAAAACGAGATCCAATGTGTGACCCTTTGTATGTGTGGGGCCAGAAACATGCTGCCTAAAGTTAAAAGACTCAGTGATAGTGATGAGCTCATCAGTAGTGTTACAGGATGCTTCATCAATATGAAGGCTTAAATCTCCCAACCTTCTCCAATGTAATGATGGATGTCAGAAGGTCGTTAAATTCAGTTAGAAAGACCCCATCAGGTAGAATAAAATACAATAAATGGTTTTTAGGGAACTGACCATCATCTGTGACTCAAATGAAGAAAAGGAGTCCGAGGTCATCAGACTGCATGTGAATCTGTCCTGGTAAACAACAGCGAGTCCTCCACCACATCCTAAAAGACGCGGAGTTCAGATGATAGAGCAGCCAGTCGGACAGACTTCATTCAAGTGGACATAATCAATGTTCCCTCTAAGCTGCGTGCATGCACAATCGCGCACCGCCGACACGGTCTCTGCGTACAGAAAATCTGCATTGCGCACAGAAGAATAAATCTAACCTGAATTGAAATTACAATAAATACGTTAACAATTCTGTTTTGGCAGTGTTAGTCAGTAAGTTACTGGCTGCTCCAGTTTGGAATTAGAACGATGCCACCTTATCCCATAGTCCAGCCAATGATGCGATTCAGATTTGTATATACGCAGCTAATCAACGTCGCTGACAGGCTATGACAGCGTCCTCATGTGCCGACACCGGTGTTTTAGCAAGCAAAGCGGCGTGGCTGATGTGGAGTGAAAAAAATTATTGCACTAGCTTATGTGGTTGCAGATCTACAGGCATTTAAAAATAGTTACGCAAAACGGAGCGTTCAGCTCTGAACGGCCGTAAAAGGGTTAACAGTATCTCCCAATCATAATTTAAAGCAGCAGAAATTAAGTCAGAACACAAAAGAGCAAAAATGACATAACAAAAAATGATTGACAACAGTGAAATACTACATTGTTGCTTCCAGCGAGCTGCAGCAGCGGCAAAGCCAAACACAGGCACCATTTTCCTTGACAGAAGAACTTAGCACACAGCAGCTACAAGCATAGAGTGCATCACTATTGTTCAAATGGAAGAAATAGGAAACACTCAATAAAAACTTCGACAGCTGAAACTAATGTAGACAATGTCAGGGGAGGAAGTCAAAATAAACTTATGACACCAGGCACAATAACTACCAAAATAAAGCGGGAAAAGTAAACTAAGAATCCCTAAAGCAACTAAACAGAGGAGCTAACAATAAACAAGAAGTTGAAAATACAAAAACACAGAAGCTAACATGGCTAACACTAGCATCACTGTATGTAGCCCGACTCTTCCCACAGCAACATACAACTGTCATGGCTAGACATCTCATTGACTGGCTCATGTTAGCTTGTGAAAATATAAAGTCCCAGCATTACTAGCTGTTTTATATACTGTTTAAAATAAGCTAAATGTGCTTATAATGTGTAAATAAAGGCTTAAGCAGCTAGCATGGTTAGCATCAGCACCAAGCCCTATTATATTTATACACTGTTAGAGCAATGGCTCCAATCTACAGCCTTTAAAATAATGATTGAAATGCTGTGATTGCAGCCATTCCCCAACTCTCTGTGAATGGTTCTCATGGCCATTGATCAGTGGGCTTTGATCAGTGGGTTTTGATGAGTGGTTGTAGATCAATGGTCATGAGAATTTGTATAATTTTGATTAAAGAACTGACCTCCCAGCCCATTGTTCCTTCGGTGGGCTGGTTTCTGTCATTATGCAAATGTACTGTTCATAGCGTTGGAAACCTGCAGTCAGCTGAGATTGAAGAAGTCACTTGGATGAGTGATGAAACGTTTCTCCCAGTGAAAACGCTACATCCAGATGAACAGAATCAACTTTTGGAGATTTACTTACCTGGATGACTGAGCATCAATCATCCAGTAAATAAAGGGTGGCTGTAGCTCAGGAGGTAGATGTTTCTTTGCAAGGAAAACTCAAACACTGAAACAATACCACCAGTAACTTCCTAAATATGGAAATGTGGGGTCATTAAAGACATAATAATTTCATTAATACCCAATATCCAGCAAAATATGTAATTTGGACATTTTATGCCAAACGAAATCAAATGTATATATTGTGGAAGATTAGCCAAATTTATGTAAATTGGCCAGTACATGATTTTTTTAAAAATAAACAAACATATGACATATTTTACACAGTAATTCAGAGTCTAATAATCCACTCAAATGTAAATATAAGTTCAGCTAAAAGCTCTATTGATAAGTCAATCAATAATATAATTCACATTTTAAATGATCATATGTGTTAATGTTTGAATCCTGACCTGAGAGTTTCCACTGCACACTGTGATCTCTTTAGTCCAGCAGACAGAAGCGTCACTCCTGAATCCTGCAGGTCACAGTTACTCAGGTCCAGCACTCTCAGACTAGAGGACTGGGAGCTAAGGACTGAGGACAGAGCTTCACAACTTCTCTCTGAGAGGTTACAGCCACTCAGTCTGAAAAATAAAAGATAAATCTATAATACTTATGTAAAGTTTGTCATTCTATTATTATATTACATGCCATCTTTTTATTTTTGAAGGAAACCTTAACATACTAAGATACAACATCATATGGATGAACTTGAATAAAATGTTTCATTGATTCATTTAAAAAAAATGTCAATTGATCTGACCTCAGAGTATTTAGTTTACAATTTAAACTTTGTAGTCCAGCAGACAGAAGCTTCACTCCTGAATCCTGCACATTTTTGATACTCAGGTCCAGCTCTGTCAGAGTAGAGGACTGAGAGCTGAGCATTGAGGACACAGCTTCACAGTTTTCCTCTAAAAGTTCACAGACGTTGAGTCTGAAAATGAAAACATGAACAAAGACTGTCGTTAAAGTGTAATCAGGGTGCAATAACTAATCTTATATTTTAAATTAAGATTATTAAGATCATTAAGATGGCGGCGCGCACGGGTGCAGCGGCTCTTAGCTCTCCAGTTTGGTGCTCGTTTTTACTTTTAATGTGGATATTTTTGAATGTTTGCAACGCCGCCATCTCTTACAGTCGCCAGAACCTAATTGACCTAGGTTTTAAATATAGTTTGTTTGTTTATGGCGACTATCAGTGAACACAGAACATCCTGGTGGAGATAGCGAGACCGCCAGGGTCACCATGGATGGTCTGCCCGCCCAGCAAGCGTAGAAGGCGACGGAGGGAAAGAAAGCAGAAGAGGGGATGCCGGTCGGGCTCAGACGCTAGGCTACGCAAACATCCACACCGGCCAGCACTTCCGAGCGTTTTCCTATCGAACGCCAGATCCATCACCCACAAACTAGACAAATTGGAGCTACAGATAGCCAACACAAGCTTTGTACGTAACTGCAGCATTATTCTTATTACGGAGACGTGGCTTCACCCGCTGATTCCCGACGCTGCAGTCGAGTTAGCAGGCCACAAGCTACACTGGCATGACAGAAACAGCAACTCAGGTAAAAGCAGAGGAGGAGGGCTATGTGTTTATGTGCATAACGAGTGGTGTTGTAACAGCAGGATCATTCACACACACTGTTCTCCTGATTTGGAGGTTCTGGCAGTCTCGTGCAGACCTTTTTACATCCCGAGGGAGTTTACAGTAGTTATTGTGATAGCTGTTTATATACCGCCGGATGCTAACGTTAGCACGGCTCTCAGCCTCTTGCTCAACACCATAAACAAACAACAGCTTGCCCACCCCGATGGGGTTTTTATTGTCGCCGGAGTCTTTAACAGAGCGTGCCTAAAGACTGTGCTTCCTAAATTTGTCCAGTTTGTGGACTTTGCTACGAGAGGAGAACACACTTTGGACCATGTCTATTCAAACATCAGGCATGCTTTCAGAGCGACACCCTGGCTGGATCTGACCACCTCTGCATGTCCCTCACCCCCACCTACACCCCCCTGCTGAGAAAAACAAAGCCCCAGACAAAGACAATAAAAACCTGGCCTGAAGGAGCCCTTTCTCAACTGCAGGACTGCTTCTCAACAACTGTATGGGATTTATTCTCCAGCCACAACCTCCAGGAGTACACGGACACTGTACTCTCGTACATCAGGAACTGTGTTGACAATGTCACCGTCAACAAAAGGGTCAGGGTGTTTCCAAATCAAAAACCCTGGATGAATAGCGAAGTGCAATCCCTCCTAAAAAGCCGCAACACTGCCTTCAAGTCAGGGGACAGGGCTGCGTATAGGGCGGCCAGGGCAGACCTGAGTAGAGGCATCAGGAAAGCTAAGGCTGCCTATAGGAGGAGGATTGAAGATCACTTTGCTGACAACGACCCCAGAAAAATGTGGCAGGGGATCAATCACATTACCAACTACAGAAGCAATAATCAAGCAACATCTAGGACTGATGCCTCACTGGCTGAGGATCTAAACCGTTTCTTCGCCCGCTTTGAGACGACCAGGCCCTCAGCTGCCACACCACTTCCACCCGCCCCCAGCACTGGCACACTAACACTCAGGGAGCATCAAGTGAGGTGTGTTCTAAGGTCAGTGAATCCCAGGAAGGCGGCAGGTCCTGATGGAATACATGGAAAGGTTCTCAGAGCATGTGCTGACGAACTGACCGGAGTCTTCACTAAAATCTTCAACCTTTCCTTGTCATCAAACACCGTCCCGCCCTGCCTCAAAACCTCCACCATCATCCCCATCGCCAAGAAGACAGCTGTGGTCAGCCCAAATGACTACAGGCCTGTTGCATTTACGCCTGTAGTGATGAAGTGCTTTGAGAGACTGGTCTGTCAGCACATCAGGGCCGGTCTGCCTCCCACTCTGGACCCCCACCAATTTGCCTACAGGACAAATCGTTCCACCAAGGACGCTATCACCATAGCGCTCCACACTGCGCTGAGTCACCTGGAGCACCAAGGAAGCTATGTGAGAATGCTCTTTCTGGACTTCAGCTCAGCATTCAATCATATCATCCCGGAGATCCTGGTCCAGAAACTGTCTCACCTGGGACTCTCCACCCCCATCTGCCTCTGGATCAAGGACTTCCTGACAAATAGACCACAGTCTGTCAGACTCGGCCCCCACCGGTCCAGCACCATCACACTCAGCACCGGGTCTCCACAAGGATGTGTTTTGAGTCCCCTCCTGTTTACGCTCTACACATCCGACTGCTCCCCTACCCATCTCTCAAACACCATCATAAAGTTCGCGGTTGACACCACAGTGGTTGGACTCATCTCAAGGGGGGATGAGTCAGACTACAGAGATGAGGTCAACAGACTGACTGAGTGGTGTTCAGTTAACAACCTCCAAATGAACACCACGAAAACTAAAGAACTTATCTTCGACTTCAGGAAGGGCAGAGCAGACCCGGCCCCACTTTACATTCACGGGAACTGTGTGGAGAGGGTACACTCCATGAGGTTTCTGGGCGTGCACATCTCTGATGACCTCTCCTGGACTGCAAATACTACGGCGGTGGTTAAAAAGGCCCAGCAGCGTCTCCACTTTCAGAGAGTGCTCAGGAGGAACAACCTGGAGGAGAGGCTGCTGGTGACATTTTACAGAGCCACCATAGAGAGCATCCTAACGTACGGCATAACAACATGGTATGCAGGGTGCTCAGCTGCGGACAGGAAAGTACTGCAGAGGGTCATCAACACAGCCCAGAAGATCACTGGCTGCTCTCTGCCCAGCCTGGAGGTCACTGCAAACTCTCGGTACCTCAGCAGAGCTGGCAATATCATCAAGGACCACTCTCACCCCAGCAATCAACTGTTTGAACTATTACCGTCAGGCCGACGGTACAGGTCACATAAAACCAGGACAAACAGATTCAGGGATAGCTTCTTTCCCAGAGCTATCACCGTAGTAAATAAGCACAAAAACAATTGAACCTATTCCATACCGTCACTGTCATTATATTAATGCTGCTATCCTGTATATATTGTACATACTATTGTTTGAGTACTTACGATTGTTTTTTTGTACTTTTTATATTTTACATTTATATTTATTATTGAAACTTGCACCAAGGGAGTGGCACTCCAATTTCATTGTACTCTGTACAATGACAATAAAGGCTATTCTATTCTTATCTATTCTATTCTAAATATAATGTGGTGTCATGTGTGATCAATGTGGTCCTCAAAAAGACCCAGCAGAGGATGTACTTCCTGAGGCAACTGGGGAAGTACAGTCTTCCACAGGAGCTACTAATCCAGTTCTACACTGCGGTCATTGAGTCTGTCCTGTGCTCCTCCATCACAGTCTGGTATGGAGCAGCCACTAAACAGGACAGGAGCAGACTGCAGCGGACTGTACGGGCAGCAGAAAGGATCATCGGCACCCTCCTGCCCTCCATCCAGGATCTGTACCTCTCAAGAACCAGGAAATGGGCAGGGAAACTCATCACAGACCCCTCACACCTTGGACACAGACTTTTTGATCTGCTGCCCTCTCGCAGACGGTACAGAAGCCTGCAGACCAGGACCACCCGACATAGGAACAGTTTCTTTCCCCTCGCCATCTCCCTTCTAAACAGTTGACTTGTCACACTGATCCCACTGCCAGAATGCAACTGCACCTTATGTACATTCTGTAGTATTTATTCCACCTCATTTCATTTCTGTATTTTATGTATATAAGTTTAGATTGGTTATTTATAGTTGGTTTACACAGCTTTGTGTATGTATGTGTATGCATGTCTGATGTATATATAGACATGTGTGTGTGTGTGTGTGTGTGTGTGTGTGTGTGTGTGTGTGTGTGTGTGTGTGTGTGTGTGTGTGTGTGTGTGTGTGTGTGTGTGGGACACCGGCCTTGCACATCTCCCCTTCTAGAAGATGCATGCCGGTGCCGTCTCTGGATGCCCGAGGAATAAAAAGAACCGGGGTGAAACTGATTTCGCAACAATAGCTAGCAAAATAATAATTGGAATGAAAAAAATAGCAGGTGTAATGTACATGTACTGGAAAATTATTTACTAGCAAACTCTGCCACTGTCGTTTTCCATCAAACACTCATTAAAACAGCAACCTACATGTATGTTAGCGCATTCATCCCGACTGCCCGGGGGAAGAGTGGGGTCACACATTAAAACAGACAGCAGTGCAAGGCAGCCCAGGCTGAGAAATTTTTCTTTTACATTTTGCGACTCATTTTATTTCTCTATCTGAAAAGAAAACTATTCAGTCAGATAGTTATTTGTGGTGAATGAAATACAGCTACACTTTCAAGGACTTTTAAGCACCACATCTGAAATTAAAGCACTTTTCAAACCTTGAAAACACAATATTAAAATTCAAGCATTTTCAAGGATTTCAAGTACTCGTACCAACCCTGTCTACCGTAACCAAATTCCTTGTATGTGTCTGCACATATACTGGGCCAATAAACATGATTCTGATTCAGAATCCTTGTTGTTTTATGCTGAGAAGATTAGTAAAACTTCACTTTAACTTAAAAATTACTAAAAATGGTACGAAACACAGTAAATTGATAAAGTTTACCTTTACTGGTTAAATTGCTTGATTTATTTTCACAGTTAAAAAATAAAACAAAACAAACAAACAAAAGAAAAAAGAATACAAATTGATCTGACCTCAGAATATTCAGTTTGGCGCGTGGACTCTGCACTACAGCAGACAGAAGCTTTACTGCTGAATCATTCAGGCTGTTGGTACTCAGGTCCAGCTCTCTCAGACTACAGGACTGGGAGCTGATGACTGACAACAAATCTTTACAGCCTTCCTCTGACAGGTTACAGCTGCTCAGCCTGAAAAAAACAACAAGAACAACAAAACAATAATATTTATTATCAAATAAAATCTCTTTATATGTTGAGCCTAAGTAATCAAATGCGTACAAAGTACAAGTACGCTACAATGCACAATTAAATAAAAAATGTTAAAGAATGTAAGTGTAACAGAAGAAAAATATTTCAAATTAAACACAATTATTCCAATGTATGTAAATGGAAACCAGTGAAGTACAGGTTAATTTAATGACACTAGTTTAGTGTCTGCTGACACAGGCCTGTGAGTTATACAGTATTACAGTTACTACAGTACTGCTGGTCACTTTATTAATTCTAATATGTGTGAATGTAGTTGTAAATAATGTATCACATCCTAGACTTGGTGCAGACTCTCATTTCATTTTCTGTCTAAAAGCTGCTTTGACTCATTCCCCTTTAAAGCCCCGCTCTCCCTAAAGGCCAACTTAATTTTGATTGGATGATTTCATAAAGCATGCTGAAGGGCAGCAGCCAGTCATCATGAGCTCCATCTCCTCCACCTTCTGGTTTAGAAATTATAAGAAACTGTAAATCTCATAAATACTTGTCTTGATGCATGCTCAGTCATCCAGGTTAGTAAATCCCAAAAGTTGATTCTGTTCATCTGGATGTAGCGTTTTGTGGGAGAAACGTTTCGTCACTCATCCAAGTGACTTCTTCAGTCTCAGCTGACAACAGGTTTCCAACCCTATAAACAGTACATTTGCGTAATGACTGAAACCAGCCCACTGAAGGAACAATGGGCTGGGAGGTCAGTTCCTTGACCATTAATAATAATAATAATAATAATGGATTGGATTTATATAGTGCTTTTCAAGGCGCTTTACAATTCCACTATTCATTCACTCTCACATTCACACACTGGTGGAGGCAAGCTACAGTTGTAGCCACAGCTGCCCTGGGGCAGACTGACAGAAGCGAGGCTGCCATATCGCGCCATCGGCCCCTCTGGCCAACACCAGTAGGCGGTAGGGTAAAGTGTTTAGGTTTCAGTCATTATGCAAATTTACTTTTTATAAGATTGGGGAAAGCTGCAGTCAGCTGAGCCTAAAGAAGTCACTTGGATGAGTGACGAAACATTTCTCCCACTGAAAACGCTACGTCCAGATGAACAGAATCAATCTGTGGGGGCTCATAAAACCATGATTAGAAATAAATCTTCTCAGATGTATTTTTACATTTTAGATCCACAGCAACAAAGTTCACAGCACGACGTCTCTGTTCAGTAATTATTATTCCCGTAAACACTAGCTGTCTGAAACTTGTCTAGAAACCTTGGACACTGGCGGGCTTCTCTTGCTTACCTATCTGCTCATCCTTTTTCTTTCGGCTCGCATGATGATTTCCTGGTTGAGTTTATAAAGACTTTTGCTCATCCCATTTCTGAGGGTAGTTTGGGGAGAAAGTTACTGACTCTCCAGCAGGGCCGTTACAGTGTGGTCAATTATGATTTCCCAACAGCCACTGCCGAGGCAGGCTGGCCGGATCAAGCTCTGCAGGGTCTATTTTCCATCCATCCGCCTCCACTTTTCCTTTTTAGGGTTGTGGGGGGCGCTGGAGCCTATCCCAGCTGTCATAGGGCGAGAGGCGGGATACACCCTGGACAGGTCGCCAGTCTGTCACAGGGCAAACACATAGAGACACAGACAACCATTCGCTCTCACATTCATTCATACATTTACACCTACAGTGGGGCAAAAAAGTATTTAGTCAGCCACCGATTGTGCAAGTTCCCCCACTTAAAATGATGACAGAGGTCAGTAATTTGCACCAGAGGTACACTTCAACTGTGAGAGACAGAATGTGAAAAAAAAAATCCATGAATTCACATGGTAGGATTTGTAAAGAATTTATTCGTAAATTAGGGTGGAAAATAAGTATTTGGTCACCTCAAACATGGAAAATCTCTGGCTCTCACAGACCTGTAACGTCTTCTGTAAGACGCTTTTCTGTCCCCCACTCGTTACCTGTATGAATGGCACCTGTTTGAACTCATCATCTGTATAAAAGACACCTGTCCACAGCCTCAAACAGTCAGACTCTATACTCCGCCATGGCCAAGACCAAAGAGCTCTCGAAGGACACCAGGAAAAGTATTGTAGACCTGCACCAGACTGGGAAGAGTGAATCTACAATAGGCAAGCAGCTTGGTGTGAAAAAATCAACTGTGGGAGCAATCATCAGAAAATGGAAGACATACAAGACCACTGATAATCTCCCACCATCTGGGGCTCCACGCAAGATCTCATCCCGTGGGGTCAAAATGATCATGAGAACGGTGAGCAAAGATCCCAGAACCACACGGGGGGACCTGGTGAATGACCTGCAGAGAGCTGGGACCAAAGTAACAAAGGTCACCATCAGTAACACACTACAACGGCAGGGAATCAAATCCCGCAGTGCCAGACGTGTTCCGCTGCTGAAGCCAGTGCATGTCCAGGCCCGTCTGAAGTTTGCCAGAGAGCACATGGATGATACAGCAGAGGATTGGGAGAATGTCATGTGGTCAGATGAAACCAAAGTAGAACTTTTTGGTATAAACTCAACTCGTCGTGTTTGGAGGGCGAAGAATACTGAGTTGCATCCCAAGAACACCATACCTACTGTGAAGCATGGGGGTGGAAACATCATGCTATGGGGCTGTTTTTCTGCCAAGGGGACAGGACGACTGATCCGTGTTAAGGACAGAATGAATGGGGCCATGTATCGTGAGATTTTGAGCCAAAACCTCCTTCCATCAGTGAGAACTTTGAAGATGAAACGAGGCTGGGTCTTCCAACATGACAATGATCCAAAACACACCGCCCGGGCAACAAAGGAGTGGCTCCGTAAGAAGCATTTGAAAGTCCTGGAGTGGCCTAGCCAGTCTCCAGACCTCAACCCCATAGAAAATCTGTGGCGGGAGTTGAAAGTCCGTGTTGCTCGGCGACAGCCCCAAAACATCACTGCTCTCGAGAAGATCTGCATGGAGGAATGGGCCAAAATACCAGCTACTGTGTGTGCAAACCTGGTAAAGACCTATAGTAAACGTTTGACCTCTGTTATTGCCAACAAAGGTTATGTTACAAAGTATTGAGTTGTATTTTTGTTATTGACCAAATACTTATTTTCCACCCTGATTTACGAATAAATTCTTTACAAATCCTACCATGTGGATTCATGGATTTTTTTTTCACATTCTGTCTCTCACAGTTGAAGTGTACCTCTGGTGCAAATTACTGACCTCCATTACCATTATTCCACCCAGCACAGGGATAAACCCTGCAGGTATGACAACAGCAGGTGTATCACTCCTAACGTTTTCCACCTGGAGACAGCATTTACACTGGAATCTGCCTTTGGTGGCTTTTTTGCAGCAACTGTGACATTCACTAGTAGAACTGACACACAAAACAAAACAACAACTACACTACACACTAACTACACACCAACTACACAGTAAGTACACAAGACAACACACTAACTATAGACTCCAAACACGGTAAACGTCAAGTCTCTCAGAAGTGAAAACTCACTCTCTTTCTTTCTTACACTCGCTCTTGCCGGTGTCACTCCTAAAACCTCCCCTTCTTCCTAAACAACCAAATGTCACGTTTCCATATATATGTTTGATTGTTTGACACAAACAGGGAAGGGAAGGCTGTTTTTTTTTTCCTTTTTTTGCTTACAGGCAGAGAGTTTTTGCTAGCGCCATTTTTACTGTCTCTCCCTGTAGTAAATGCTTTGATAGTGTGAGTACAAGAAAATAACTTGTATAATATGATGTGTTAAATGTGTTTAGATCAGAGGAATAGGGAAGGATTTGTTTGTCTGTGTTTTAGTTTGGCTTAGCTGTAGGCCTGAGAGTGTGTAATTGTTTAGAGAGAAAGGAATTTATGGACACTGGGGGTCTGCCTGCCATAAAAGGAGACAGGAAGCTACAGTTGGGGGTTGCTGATGCTGATGCTTGTACCTTTAATAAAACTCATAATTGTTATAAACTTAGAAGTAGGTTTGCAGGAGACTCTCCACATGATCTGTAAATGTAAGACAAGAAGAGGCCACTGGCCCAGTGGATGCAGAGTGGGAGTCTATTTTTTTTAAATATGTTAACTCTGTTTTGTATGTTGTCTAAAGGAATTTGGTGTAGCTTAGGTGAGGAGATTACTGTTATGACCGTCAAGAAGTCACCTACACAGACACACACACACACACACACACACACACACACACACACACACACACACACACAGTGCTTAAACTGTTACACTCACACTCACTGGCGTGCACTCACATAGATATACGGGTACGCACACACACAGGCACTCACGTGCTCGTGCATACACACACAGACACAGAGTTTTCAGCATGGGGGTTTTATGATGGGGTCACTTCTATTAAGCTGGTTGTAACAGACAAAGGAGTGAAGATCTGCAGAGGGACCCCGGCTTTGCATATCTCCCCTTCTAGAAGATGCATGCTTAAATAAAATTGAATAAAGGTTTTTGTGAAAATGACTACTGAGTTCCGGTACGTCTCTGGATGCCCGAGGAATAAAAAGAACCGGGGTGAAACTGATTTCGCAACAATAGCTAGCAAAATAATAATTAGAATGAAAAAAAAATAGCATGTGTAATGTACATGTACTGGAAAATTATTTACTAGGACTCACCTAATGCGACTGGAGAAAGCAAACTCTGCCACTGCCGTTTTCCATCAAACACTCATTAAAACAGAAACCTACATGTATGTTAGCGCATTCATCCCGACTGCCCGGGGCAGGGGCGGGGTCACACATTAAAACAGACAGCGGTGCAAGGCAGCCCAGGCTGAGAAATTTTGCTTTTACATTTTGCGACTCATTTTATTTCTCTATCTGAAAAGAAAACTATTCAGTCAGATAGTTATTTGTGGTGAATGAAATACAGCTACACTTTCAAGGACTTTTAAGCACCACATCTGAAATTAAAGCACTTTTCAAACCTTGAAAACACAATATTAAAATTCAAGCATTTTCAAGGATTTCAAGCACCCGTACGAACCCTGAAAAAATGTTTGTAATCATGTATGATTTTTGTTCCACTTCTCACGTGTACACCACTTTGTACTGGTCTTACACGTGGAATTCCAATAAAACTGATTCATGTTTGTGGCTGTAATGTGACAAAATGTGGAAAAGTTCAAGGGGGCCGAATACTTTTGCAAGCCTTCTGTACTTACAGAGCTTTGTTGGAGGCTTTGATCACTGGCAGCAACCTCAGAAGAGCCTTCTGTGAAGCAAAGTATTTCTTCAGGTCAAACACATCCAGATCTTTTTCTGATGACAGCAAGATGAAGACCAGAGCTGACCACTGAGCAGGAGACAGTTTATCTGTGGAGAGACGTCCTGATCTCAGGGACTGTTGGATCTCCTCCAGCAGAGAACGATCATTCAGTTCATTCAGACAGTGGAACAGATTGATGCTTTTCTCTGCAGACAGATTGGTTCTGAGCTTCTCCTTGATGTACTGGACTGTTTCCTGATTGGTCTGTGAGCTACTTCCTGTCTGTGTAAGCAGACCTCGTAGGAGATTCTGACTGGTCTGCAGTGAAAGACCCAGGAGGAAGCGGAGGAACAAGTCCAGGTGTCCATTTGGACTCTGTAAGGCCTTGTTCACAGCACTCTGGTAGAAGTGTTTCTCTGCAGATTCTCCTGTTTCAGACTTCTGGGAGGTTATTTGGTCTTCCAGCAGATTGAGTCCAGAGTTGATGAAGGTCAGATGGGCATGAAGAGCAGCCAGAAACTCCTGAACACTCAGATGGATGAAGCAGAACACCTTGTCCTGGTACAGTCCTCTCTCCCCTTTAAAGATCTGTGTGAACACTCCTGAGTACACTGAGGCTGCTCTGATATCGATGCCACACTCTGTCAGGTCTGATTCATAGAAGATCAGGTTTCCTTTCTGCAACTGATCAAAAGCCAGTTTCCCCAGTGACTCAATCATCTTCTTGCTCTCTGGACTCCAGTGTGGATCTGTCTCAGCTCCTCCATCATACTTGACCTTCTTCATTTTGGCCTGAACCACCAGGAAGTGGATGTACATCTCAGTCAGGGTCTTGGGCAGCTGTCCTCCCTCTCTGGTTTCCAGCACATCCTCCAGAACTGTAGCAGTGATCCAGCAGAAGACTGGGATGTGGCACATGATGTGGAGGCTTCGTGATGTCTTGATGTGGGAGATGATCCTGCTGGCCTGCTCCTGATCTCTGAACCTCTTCCTGAAGTACTCCTCCTTCTGTGGGTCAGTGAACCCTCTGATCTCTGTCACCATGCCTACACAGTCAGGAGGGATCTGATTGGCTGCTGCAGGTCGTGTGGTTATCCAGAGGCGAGCAGAGGGAAGCAGTTTCCCCCTGATGAGGTTTATCAGCAGCACATCCACTGAGGTGGACTTTCTAGGGTCAGTCAGGATTGTAGTTTTGTGGAAGTCCAGAGGAAGTCGACACTCATCCAGACCATCAAAGATGAACACAACCTGGAAGTCTTCAAAGCTGCAGATTCCTGCTTCTTTGGTTTCAGTAAAGAAGTGATGAACAAGTCCCACCAAGCTGAACTTTTCCTCTTTCAGCACATTCAGCTCTCTGAAAGTGAATGGAAACATGAACTGGATGTCCTGGTTGGCTTTGTCTTCAGCCCAGTCCAGGCTGTATTTCTGTGTTAAGACTGTTTTCCCAATGCCAGCCCATCCTTTTGTCAGCACTGTTCTGATTGGTTCGTCTCTTCCAGGTGAGGCTTTAAAGATGTCTTCTTGTCTGATTGTTGTTTCTGGTCTGTCTGGTTTCCTGTTTGCTGTTTCCATCTGTATGACCTCATGTTCATCATTGACCTCTGCAGTCCCTCCCTCTGTGATGTAGAGCTCTGTGTAGATCTGATTCAGGAGGGTAGGGTTTCCTGCTTTAGCGATGCCCTCAAACACACACTGGAACTTCTTCTTCAGGGCAGATTTAAGATTACGATGACAAACTGCACCTGGAAGTTCTGAATAATAATAATAATATTAAAAATACAACTTCAACAATTGTATTTTACAAAAGGCTGATGACAATTTCTGACCCACTGAGAAATGACTGAACACACTGGTATCATGAGTGTCTCATTTATCCAGCAGCTTAAATCTTTATAGAAATCCTCTTACTGCTCTGCAGACGGTCAGCCAGCTCCTCCTGCTTCATTCTCCTCAGGAAGTCGACTGTGATCTTCACAAATGCCTCTCTGTTCCTCTGCTCATCATCCTCCCTCTGAAACTCCAAGCACTGGGGCTTATTTGGATGCAGAGCCTTCTGGATCTTTTTCAGCTCGTTCTTCACAAAAGTAATGATGTTGTCCTCCAGCAGCTGGAACAGAATACTTTATGAATGACCCACCACTCTGAACTTCAGTCTACACAACATCCACTTCTTTACGATCAAGGGGCACATCATAAACGATCCCTCCACCAATTATAAGTTTGACTTTATCTGATTAACTGAGACTTTGTCCACAACTCCATGATCCCAAAACATTGATTCTGTTGATATGGATGCAGTGATTTCAGTGGGAGAAACATTTCACTGGTGTTCAGAGCTGAACGACCAACAGGTTGAGAATCAAAGCCAGAAACTTGTAGGTGTTATAGGTGACTGAGTTGATCATACAGACAGCTGGTCTTAAAGGTTCACTCTGTTTATCTGTCATCAGGATGCTACAACACAGAACAAACACCATCCCCACAGACACAGCAGCCAGGGAGGCAGAAGAACATCACATCAAGAAGGCCCTGAGTAAATGTGAACGCTGGTTTGAGGGCGGAGTCAAGGAGGCCATTTATGTGAAAAGGGAAAGACCATCTCTGAATGGAGGAGGGGCCTAAGGGTACATCTGACACCATCTTACAATGCTGTGATTGATCAGTGGTTGTTGATCAATGGTCCTGACAATATGCGTACCAATGATCAATGAACTGACCTACCAGCCCATTGTTCCTTCAGTGCTGCTGGTTTCAGTCATTATACAAATGTGCTGTTTATAAGGTTGGAAACCTGCAGTCAGCTGAGACTGAAGAAGTCACCTGATGATGATGAAACGTTTGTTGCACTGAAAACGTCCAGGTGAACAGAATCAACCTTTCTGGGATTTACTTACCTGGATGACTGAGCATCAAGACACAACTCTGTGACTTTTCTCAGTTGAATCCTCTCCTCCAGGTTTGTTAACATCTACCAGACCTGTGGTGCTGCCCAGGGACAATAATCTATGTGAGAGGTGGAAAGTCATACAGGTGTCTGCTCCTGCCTTTAGTTATTTTTATTCTACTATGTGTCAACTGGCTGAACCTACTCCAACTGTCTACCATCCCCCTAAACTCAACAATGACTTAGTGATCTATCCATTCTCTGACCAAACAAATCCTGCCTCAGGATGTTAACATAGCGGCACACTGATGATCCCACTCACTGTGAACAACACATTTTGAGCTGATTTGCTGCTCTGGTTTACACGTGAAGTTTGATTGCTGTCACCAACTTGAGAGGCTCTACAGAAAAACTGGACTTGTCCACAAAAAGATGCATAAAAATCCTAAACTACATTACAAGGACAGCATTGCTCAATCAACTCTAATTACTATTGCCATGCTATCTCTTCTAATTAAGGTACAGACACTCAAACTTGCTACTGCATGCACCTGTAGAGGGCCACCAACAGATGGAGATTTCTTAAACAAATCCACTTGGATATTTAGCTGTAGATGATTTTCTCAATGTGATTGTAGGATTTTGAGTTATTCTTTAGATTTATTTAAACTCTTATATTGTGCACAAGTGTTAAGATAAGATAAGATAAGATAAGATAGAACTTTATTAATCCCTCAGGTGGGTTCCTCTGGGAAATTCGACTTCCAAAAAAAGCACAGCAACGACCGAAGTTACAGTTACAGAACTGTCACTGTAAAAAAAGTCAGTAAAATATACATCAAAACACCGTCAAATTCCAACGGTAATGGAGCGTAAAACCAAAAACTTCCTTTTACTGTATTAAATAGATTGAATAACCGTTAATTGTGAGACTGGATAAAACTTTGTTTTTTACTGTAATAAAATGTTGAAATTATAAATATTTTCTGTGAAAACAAATAAATATGCATACATTTTACAATTACATATTGTAATGTTGAAAATGTCTGAAAAACTTAGATTTTACGGTATTATTTGAGTAAAACTACATCTTTTGGGGTTGTGCACATTGGAATTCACAGTATAAAGCTGTAGATTTTTAAGCAAACAAAAACATTCATTTTTACAGAAGCAAGATGTTAAAAAATAGGGTCCACCGTAATAAAACAACCAGTACATACCATTAACAAAAAAAAACAAACAAAAAAAAGAAGCAAATATCAGCAGTGAAAGACAATAAAACTGATAGTATTTTTTTATTTTAAAATTCAGATACTGATATACAGATTAAAAGTTAGGCCTGCAGTATATCATTGTTAACCTTCTGATAAAAAAATCAACAGCAAAAGAAGATGTTAAAAATAAAGTTCATGGTTGTGAATAAAATTGATTTCAATAATCTTTTTTAATTATTATTTTAAAACAACTATATGTTGTTGTGTTTCACGCCATATTATCAGACCACCTTAAGTGGGTCCACCTTAAATTTTGAGTTTGTGTGATCGCTGTTGATTGGTAGCTAAACTGCTGGTAAACTGTGTGTACAGACGTTTTACGTTCGAATTGCAGAGAAAAAAAAAATCTGGTAGCAACATTGTGCAGTATGAGCGAACCATTTCACCAAAAAAAGGGGAAGCAAGGCAAGACGTGGCTGCAGCGGTCTGCAGACGTGACTTCTGATCAAATTCGAACCTCCTCCTAAAGAAACAAAGAGCGACGTTACATTGCGGGATAACGTCACCTGAAAATGACCAATAGCGCGGCGCGCTGCTGAGCTGTGTGCCAACCGCTCTTTTTTTCATGCAGGAGACTCAAGTTGGCTTCACTAACGGACACAGTTTTGAACTCGCAATTTAGCGCCATTTATTGCTGCTTGGACCACAGCATCTTCAGAATTTGTAGACATCCTGGCAGCTTACAATTAGTTCGAGGTGAGGTGAGTACATGCAACTTCAAGTTATCTCTGTTATAAAAATCCACCAGCCCAGCGTTTATAGATAATTTTAGCAGTTCGTTTTTTTATGAGTGAGGTTGTGAATTTAGTTAGCATTTGTGAGTTGAGTTAGCATTACTGTCGCGAGGGAAGCATTGCTCTGGATTAGTTTCTGTATTTGGCGTGCTTAATTCGCTAGGGAGGAATTACCAAAGTACTTGGAGTTATGTTAATGTGTAATTTCTGTGGTAAGGTAGTTCAGTCATCAAGGGGCTACGTGCTTCATTGTAAACTGCATCGGAATGAGCCACGTAGTTTCTTTCGGTGTATTGAAGCAGGCTGCGTTTAAGGCTCATTTTTACCGAAGACACTCTGCCCCCACCCATGTCACTGGTGTGGCGGTGGTTTCTTCGTTTACATGTGCAATGGCGATGTGTGAACGTCAGTGTCAGAACTCTAAAGAGTTAATAGCTCATCTGAAGAGCCATATTGTGGAAGGACACGTGGTCACTTGTCCAGTAAGAGGATGCACAAATACCTTTAGAGTTAAATCATCTTTTACTGCTCACATGTCACGTAAACACAGAGAGTTTTCAGACAGCAGCATTGGTGATTTATATAGACAGTCTGCATGTCAATCATCATCTGTTCCAACCACATCAGATGACTTTGTACCCTTGATTTCCGAGCCTGCTGCACAGTCTATTACAGATGAAGATAATATGGAAATGCCCCCTGAATTCTGTGATCTTTTTCTGAGAAACGTTTCACTATTCTACTTAAAATTGCAGGGTCAGTTTCTACTGCCTGCTTCAACCATACAGAACATTGTGGAGGAAATGCAGAACATACATGAGTTGGGACAGACATACAGTTTGGGTAAACTTGCATCACTGTTAAAAGATGACACATCATTATCAGAGGAGGACATCAACAAAGTCTGCGAGTCTGTCAAAAGCTATGATCTTTTTTCTGCATGTCATACCGGGCCATTGAGGACAGTGCACTCCAGAGCTCAGATCTTTAAAAAAGCCTTCAACTATGTGGAACCAAAGAAAATATTTTTAGGGAGAGATGAAAACAGAAAAGATAGGTTTGCCTATTATGTGCCTTTAAGAGAGACTTTGAGATGTCTGCTAGAGTCTGATCTGTGGCAGAAATCAGAAGAGCCCTCTACTGAGCCTCCTGTTGATGTTCTGTGTGACTTAAGTGATAGTAAGCTGTTTAAATCAAATGATTTTTTTGGTCAAAACCCATCATGTCTCAAGCTAGTACTCTACCAGGATGCCTTTGAAGTCGCTAACCCTTTAGGCTCTGCAAGGACAAAACACAAGGTATTAGCTGTATATGCATCAGTGGCAAACTTGCCACTTCATGTACGCTCAGACACAGATCACATGTCTCTTGTCTTACTGTGCAGGGAGAAAGATTTTAAAGAGTTTGGTCATGCTAATGTGTTCTCTGAATTACTGGCAGACTTGAAAGAATTGGAGGACAGTGGGATTGTTGCATCAGATGAAACTAGAGTCAAAGGAACTTTGTTTTGCATTGCTGGTGATAATCTGGGTTCTCACTGTATTGGTGGCTTCACTGAAAACTTTAGTTCTTCAAAGTACTTCTGCAGGTACTGCCTGATAACGAAATCTGAATTTCAGGGTGCTGACCCAAATCTGTGTGGACCAGAACGTACCAAAGAGAACTACAACTCTGCTGTTGATCGCCTCCAGATTGACAATACACCAGACGTCGAAGGAGTGAAGTTCAGGTCAGTGTTCAATTCACTGAAATACTTCAACGTTTGTATGCCAGGCTTGCCACCATGTCTAGGTCATGATATCTTTGAGGGAGTTTTGGCTTATGATGTGGCACTGTATCTGAAATACTTCATAAAGAAAAAAGCATGGTTCACTTACTCCACTCTGAACCGACGCATCAAACAGTTTAGTTACCATGCCTCTGATGCTTCTACAAAGCCATCTGAGGTCAGTCCTCAAGCAGCTAAACTCTCAGGACAGGCTATACAGAACTGGAACTTCCTCCGATTGCTGCCTCTCATAGTTGGTGACACAGTGACAGACCCCACAGATGATGTGTGGAACTTAACTCTGCAGCTGAAAGATATTGTAGACATGGTGTGTGCTCAGAAAATTTCAGTGGCTCAGGTAGCATATCTTGATATTCTTATTCAAGAATATTTAGAGTCAAGAAAAGCTCTGTTCCCAGAATGCAACCTGAGACCAAAACACCATTTTCTACGCCATTACCCAGCACTGATTCTGAAATTTGGCCCACTGATAAGATTATGGACAATGCGCTTTGAAAGTAAGCACAGTTATTTCAAGAGGTGTGCCAGAAATCTGAAAAATTTCAAAAACCTCTGCCATACACTCTCTGAAAGACATCAGATGTTTCAAGCCTATCTTGCAGCAGGGTCATTGTGTCAGTCTGTCTTGAAGGTCAAAGATGGTTCTCCATTTTACTCAGTGCTGTACAGTAAAGCCATTCAAGAAGCAGTTCAAATGTTTGACTTTACTGAAACCAATACAAAGGTCACAGTAGAAATGATGTACAAGGGAACACAGTACAAGAAAGGACACTTCCTTGTCACAGGGGGCTCTGACTCTGTTGAGTTTGGTGAAGTAGTTCTCATTTTGATTAAGAATGACAGTGTTTATTTTCTGGTGTCGGTGCATGTGACAGAATACCATTCTCAGTATCATCTGCACTCAGTGAGAAAGGAAAAAGAAAAGATGCAGTGTGTGAACATCATTGACTTAATTGATTTCTATCCATTAACATCTTACATGAAGTATGGGTACCAAATGGTTCCTTTGAAAAACAGTGTGCTGTCACAGTAATGGTGCTGTTAGTTTGGTATTTACGTAACACTGTATAAAAGTGTAGTATCAAGCAAGATCAGCTTCATATTTTAAGACCAAAGGTACCAACTTGGTGTAAATTGACCTTTATTCACATTCTTTTATCAGACATCTCGGAAATGGGGGACAGCATAAGGAGTTCCATTACTAAGGTGCTGCCGGACCTGTCTGCCTCAATCCTTGAAATTGTAGTGGAGGCACTACAATCATTAGGAGTGGAGACATCTGAGGACTTGCAGTTCATCAGTGAGACTGATCTGAACTCTGTCCTGAGACCAGTTCAGGCAAGAAAACTGCTGGCTGCCTGGAAACAAACCAGTAAGTATTATGATTTCATTGCACAATAGCCATGAAGGGCTTTCTGTTTTTTCTATTATGCTTTGGCCAAGGTCCAAAAAGTACAATTAATCTATTGTTTGTGATATTGTTTTACAGCACCAAATATGGAAATTTCAAGCCAGGCCAGCATATCGTCTCCATCTTCTTGCTCCTCATTTTCTGCCTCCCCCTCACCCAGTCCAATATATTCTCTAGACTGGGTAGATAACTTTAGAATTCCAAGTGAAGATTTTCCAGAAGACTTGATCCAGTGTCTTCAGAGAGAGAAAAGACCAAAGCCTCGATTGTGGAGGGAGATGATCCGCATCATTGTGAAGGAGATGATGAAAGCCTGTGCCTCTCCAAGTAGAAGAGCCTCGACTGAAATTGCAAAAAAACTGGTTGCGTTGTATCCCAAGTCACTGCAGGATGTCATAGAGGGGGATGTGGTAGGACAGGGGTACCACTCTTTGGTAAAACAGATTCAGGCACGAATTGAAAATGTGAAGAGGTCTACTTCACCAGTGTTACAGAAGCGCAAACAGGGAGGATCAGATGACACCGATGAAGTGACACCTGAAAAGCGAGCATCTGTTCAAGACACATATGGCTGCATAAAGTGGGACATGAAGTTTTTGCCAGTCAGTGAGACACTGGAAACCCAGCAGGAGAAGAAGGAACGTATGAAGATTCTCAGTGAACAGACAAGCTTCAGTCATGAAGAAGTAAAAACTCTAATGAAATGCACCTACTACTCTCAGCGCAAAGCAATAAACAGCGGAGCAGACATGCAAACCCTCAAAGAAGAGTGGCCTTTTTTGTTTCAGGCGATTGGAATGACAGTCCATTTTGAAGAACTTACTGGGGTACCGCTGAAAGAGACTTTCCTCACCAGTCTGGAAAAGAAGGGAAAACGGGTTCTGGACTTTCTGAAAACCACTTGTGCAGACAAGAGCAAGCGTGTCTTGGAGGCTGTCATAAAGCTTCGAATGCAGAGGGGACAGCTGAAGGGCTGCTCAGAAGACGTGAAAGATATGATGCTCCTCCTCCTCTCCTATTTCGATGAAAAAGAGGAGACCCTCTTCCACTATGTTGATGAAACATGTCTGGCAAAAGAAGTCCAAGTGGAAAGCCTGCCTGTGACACCATGTGTCATTGTTTGTGGTGAGTTGAAAATTAGTACAGTGTGCACAGAACCTAAGCTAATGCAAGGATACGCTATATTAAATGTCTGCACTTTCACTATTTTAAGACACATTTGAATGGTAAAGGGGGTTTTACAGTTAATTCTTTTACACTTGTATTTCATTCCAAGGATCCTCCTGCTTTGCATCGAGACTGTTCATGCTCAGCATTGACCACAAAGTTGTAAATGACCAAATAACTGACTTCATCTCTGCAATCTGTCTGATGATTGGTAGCTACTACTGCCTGAACATCCACTATCCCCTGGAACTTGGCTCCACACTTGAATTTCTTCAGAGGTAATTCTTTTACTTTTCCCTTGCCTTTCCCTTTTTCTTTTTTTTATTTTCTTCATTGTATAGTGTTTTATTATGGATTATTGTGTTTATCAAGGTGTTTCTTCAACATTAACCCAGAGAAGGGAACAAAAGTTGAAAAAACTAAGAAGAAGACACTGCATGTGAACCCAAGAGTACTCACCCTCATCGCCGATCTCTCTGATCACGAGTGGCGAGAGACCGTTTAGAGACATTTTGAACAGATCGGTACAGTCAGCTTAACTGTACCTTGACTGGGAACTACTGTGTTGTTTATGTTTTCAGTTATCCCAGCTGATATTGAGTATTGTGCTCTTACCTGATTTCTGTTATCACAGGCATGCTTTTCAGAGGTTTTGACCATATATCTTTAAACAATCCCTCTAACTAGGGATTGTTACTGAGAACTCTACTTTTGAGGTTTCAGAGATGTTCTATATTCTATACAACAGAGTTTAAACTATTTGAATTTTGTATTGCCCTAATTAGCAAACAAGTTAAGTGTTGCACTGAACTGTTAACATTGAAATTTAAACAGCACTGTCTGTTACACACATTACTTGACTTTAACTGTTATTATAGCATTTTGTAGCTGTACGTTTCTGCAAAAGTGATGTCACAAGCTTATGTGCTTGTTCAAATTCATGTTTTCCTGACAATGGTTAATATACATTTGTTAGCTGACTTTAAGTGTAGAGCATAAGCAGTTTTGGCTTTTTTCTTTTCATAATGCCAGGACAAGCTTTAGATGCTTGTTTTGCCTTTATTTGTTTAAAGCAATATATTTGACTAGCAGCAAGTGTGTGGAGGTCAAAATATGTTCAAGACAATAAAAATGTCAGTGGAGGACATCTGAAATTTTGTTGCAGTGGTTTTCTGATGCATGTGTTTTAAGGTTTAAGGGTGGTGGCACAGCTAAGACCCAAGAGTCTCTTTCAAGGTTAGTAAAGTAAACAGATTCAACAAGATATTTTACACATTTCTTTGTTGTCTGTCTCTAAATCTAATTTTGTCTTTATTATGATTAAAAAGGTTTGTTTTGTTCCTGCCCTTTTCAGACAATGAATTTGAGCAGAAACCATAAGGATACTCAAAGGACCTGTGACTCTCAGGAAATGGTGAGATTTCAGGTCATAATCTTTTTTCTCCATTAAATTCATTTTCCTTTTTCCCTTTACAATGTTGCTGTTTTGTTTTTGTAAACAGCATCAAATGAGAGGGACAGATGGAACAGTTTCAAGACAATGGCAGGAAAAACATGCTGAAGATTGAAACAAACCTTGGCTGGAAATATTTGGTATGTGTTTTACCGTAAATCAAATTGTTGAAAAACATTCAGCTACACTGCAACACAGGGAAACTTGATTTGCACTTATTTTGTTACTTTAATTTCTTGTCTCATTATTTTTGTCAGTTATTATTGTTTATGGTGTATGCCCTTCTTGTTTTCTTTCTGAATGCAGAAGGTATCTAGCCAGTCCACAATGAAAGCTTCGTTGCACCCCATGAGTCTTCTGGCAGAAATGATGGCGCCTGTATTCTTTGGTTTCCCTAAACATCACACCCTGCCTGTTTATACGAGGCTCTTCAATTAAGTCTGCACCCAAAGATTCAATGAGAGGTAAGCAGTGGTATTATTCAAGTTTTGCTAAAGAAAGATGGACAGGAGACACTAATTTTAATCAGCCGAGCTCAGGTTCATGTCCAGGTGAGCAGTTTCATACGCTATAAAATGTAGATTGAATGATAGGTCTCATCACCATGCATTCAGCCATTAACTTCAAGTTCTATGATAAATCAATAGGAAACTTAAATACATTTTCCAACAAATTATGATTGTGATTAGGGCTGCGTTGTCTGTGTATCACTTTTACAAAAGTAGATTTAAAGGATAACTATTGCCAAAACGCAAACTGGGCTGTTTTTTTTTTTTTTTTTTTTTTTTTTCCCTGTATCGATTTTGATGCGCTCAAATTTATGCCCCGGCCCCCTAGTATTCCCATTCACTGGCTATTGACCACAAAACAAAATCACGGTCAATCTCAAAAACGGCTCGTTTGTCGTAATTATGCTTTTAGATATGTTTGTCTCGTTTACAGTTAAAAAAAAAAAAACCAGCCCATGTTGCATTTTGACAATAGCTATCCTTTAAGAACTGTATATTTTACACTTAAGAAGTCATTTATCATTAGATCTGTTTTTGGCAGCACGTTTTGTTCATTTCTGTGCATTTTGCTCAAGCACTGATCAAACTTTGTCCATTTTTTTGCTGCAGAGGGGATCCTGCCAGTCCAAAGTGAACTCCTGATGGACATTGAAGTACTCCTGCAGAGCTTGTATTTTTGACACCATGCGCATTAGAAAGTCCACTGAGTCCTTTCCTTCACCAAGGCAGGACCCAGTGACTCATTACTGTTGATAGGTCAGGGGCAGGTAATATTTTGTTTCATGTTTATTCATTCCTCCATGGATTACCAGCCATATATATGGACACATGCTGTATTCTCAAGATCTATGCTGTTTTGTAGGAATAGAGAAAATGATATGTTTAGTCTGTTTTCAAATGGTATGTCAAATTTTCTCATTGTTTATCAGTAATATTCTCTACCTTGGTTGTATATGAGCATCTTTAGATTTTTCTATATTTAGCAGTTGCAAATGTAAAATGTACGGTAAACCATTTATGTTCCTCATATTGTACTGTATTTTTAGCGGTAAAATACCGGCAGCTGTGGTTGCCAGGAATTTACCGTAAAATGTATCTGGTCAAAATAAAATGCTGTAATTTGTTATACGATTTCACTGTGTTTTTTACTGTCAAAGGTTTTAATAAGATTTAACATATTTCTGTTATTTTTACAGTTATTTACAATAGTAGGGTCTATCCTATTACTGTTAAATTAACAACAAATTACTGTAAATATTATTATATAACTTTTTTTTTTTACTGCAAATATCCGTAAAAAGCTATGGAAAGTTGCATTTTTTTACATTAAATTGCTGTATAATTGACAAATACATTTGTTTTTTTCTATCATGATTTTGGTAAAATAATACGTTGTCTACCTTAGAAATTAGGGTTACAAAACCAGTATACCGTATTGTCTTTTACAGATTCCACATTTTTTACACAGTATATTCCTGGCAACCACAGCTGCCGGTATTTTACCGTAAATTTGACATTTTTTTTTACAGTATGTATGTATATATATATATATATATATATATATATATATATATATATATATATATATATATATATATACACACACACACACACACATATATAAATACAGAGACAAATATAAATAAAATATACAAAGGGGATAAATAGAATAAATAGGAATAAAAAATAAAAATACAAGTGAATTGCACATTTCAAGTATTGAGTCTATTGCACTGTTGACTATTTACAAAAAGTATTGCACAAGGTATTGTACAGTGAGGTGCAGAGGCACTACAGCTTAGTTGTTCCCCCCTCCTTTGTCCTCCTGTTTCCCCTACCTCTCCCCTCCAGAGAGGAGTTAAACAGTCTGATGGCGTGTGGGACAAAGGAGTTTTTAAGTCTGTTAGTTCTTGTCTTGGGGAGAAGCAACCTGTCACTGAACAGACTCTTCTGATTGTTTATGGCCGTGTGCAGAGGATGCCCAGCATTGTCCATAATGTCCATCAGTTTCTTTAATGTCCTTTTCTCTGCCACTGTCACCAGAGTGTCCAGCTTCATGCCGACCACAGAGCCAGCCTTCCTGATCAGTTTCTCCAGCCTGGATGAGTCCCTCTTTGCTGTGCTGCTCCCCCAGCACACCACAGCATAGAAAAGTACTCCAGCAACCACTGACTGGTAAAACATCCTCAGGAGCTTCCTGCAGATGTTAAAAGACCTCAGCCTCCTGAGGAAGTACAGTCGGCTTTGGGCTTTTTTATACAGGTGCTCTGTGTTGCATGACCAGTCCAGTTTATTGTCCACCCACAGCCCGAGGTACTTGTACTTGTTGACCACCTCCACCTCCTCCCCCTCTATCTGAACCGGCAGTGGACCTTCTCTGGACCTCCCGAAGTCCACAACCAGTTCCTTAGTCTTTGAGGTGTTGAGTTGCAGGTGGTTTGTGTGACTCCATGCGACAAAGTTCCTCACCAGACTTCTGTACTCCTCTTCCTGATCATCCCAGATACACCCCATGATGGCCGTGTCATCTGCAAACTTCTGAATATGGCATAATTCAGAGTTGTAGCAGAAGTCAGAGGTGTACAGGGTGAAGAGAAGAGGGGACAGCACAGTTCCCTGTGGTGCTCCTGTGCTGCTGACCACTGTGTCAGACGTGATGTCCTTCAGCCTGACGTACTGTGGTCTGTCGGTGAGGTAGTCGGAGATCCAAGCCACCAGGCAGGGGTCCACCTCCATCCTGTTCAGTTTTTCCTGAAGCATACAGGGCCGGATGGTATTAAAGGCACTGGATAAGTCAAGAAACAGGATCCTGACCGTGCCTTTTCCCCCATCCAGGTGTGAGTGGGCTCTGTGTAGGAGGTACAGGATGGCATCCTCCACTCCGACACCCACCTTGTATGCAAACTGTAGTGGGTCCTGGGCATGTTGTACCTGTGGTCGGAGGAAGTTGAGGAAGAGCCGCTCTAGAGTCTTCATAAGATGTGACGTCAGTGCCACCGGTCGGAAGTCATTCAGCTCATTGGGCCGGTTCTTTTTGGGGACCGGGACGATGCAGGATGTCTTCCATAGGGCGGGCACTCTCCCCAGTCGCAGACTGAGGTTGAAGACTCGTTGTAGCGGCTCCCCAAGTTCAGCAGCACACGCCTTAAGCATCCTAGGACACACCTTGTCTGGGCCTGCTGCCTTTCTGGGGCGAAGCTTCCTCAGTTGCCTCCTGACCTGATCCACTGTGACACTGGGAGATGTTTGGGAGGAGGGGAGGGGGGGAGATGTCTTGCTGCTGAGAGAGGGATTGGAGGAGGGGGGTGTCATGGTGTCAGGAAGGGGGGGAAGTGAGGGAGGCAGGAGAGTGGGGAGAGGACTCTGTAGTGAAGGTGAGGGTGGGGGGGTTGTGGGCTGGTCAAACCTGTTGAAGAAGTTGTTGAGTTCGTTTGCCTTCTCCACAGTCCCCCCCACTGTGCTTTTCTTGGTGTTGTGGCCTGTGATGGTTTTCACACCATTCCAGACCTCCCTCATATTGTTCCAAGTGTTGATTGACCCATAATCTCTCTGTACTTTTTATAAGAGGAGTCAGACTTTCAGTTAGTTTTTCTTTTTTAAGTGCTCTGCAGGCTTTATGAAGGTGTGTCAAAGTTGTTCTTTGGACATTGGCTGTTTTTTTTTAAATCATTTTCAGTCCTCGTACAGGAACATTCTTCAAGCTAAATCTAAGTGTGTTAGACCAGAGTTAACTTGATAGATATGCGTGGGTGTGTAACTCTTAGAAGAGTCCTTGGTGTTCTGAAAGGGACCTATAAATAAATGTATTATTATTAATATTAATAATAAAAGTAGTTGTTGTACATGTACAGACCATAAATATGGAGTCCAGCTGTGTTTGATGCTGCTGGGCAGACTGACCACTGGGAACCTCTGAGCTCTGCTGATCCACTCTGTGGAGGAACCATGGACACACACACACACACACACACACACAAATGAAGCCAGTTTCATTATTAAAATGTAAATTTAGCCCCTAAAAGCTGTGTTCAATCAGTGTTGCTGCTTCCCTGTGTATGACCTCACGTATGTGCTTCTGAAAGAACCGTTAAAAATTCCTGTAAACATTTAAACCTGTGAAAAAACCTTTTTAGAACAGTTTAAGCTGTTATATGTTGAACTCTTGGCTGACATCATATTAAATGCCGTGGACTCAGAATATGATGTCACTCAAGTTTACATGTGTGTGAAGGCAGACGAGTCAGTATTTCTGGTAAAGTTGCTCTGAATTTATTGATTGATTTCCATGAACACCACTGTGGTTCAGTGTTGTCCTGATGGAGTCTCATTAACAGCAGCCAGTATGATCCAGGCTTTAGCTGCTGGGTCTCTGTGTGACCTCTCAGACTATTTAACAGATCAGACACAAAGAGAATCAGAGCAGCTCTGTACTTTAAAGACAAACATGAACCCACTCAGTTCACACTTTCCCCACAGATATGAGCATCACTGTCCTCAAACAGCAAATGACCAAGTCTAACATTTTGATCTTTTCTCTTTCATTGTTTTCTTTTTAATGAATCTTTGTAACAATCTGAGGATGTTTGAGGTCATATTTATCCAGGAAAACACAAACATGCAAAGGAGTCATCACAGCTCTCTGACCTCATTGGTCCAGGTTCGCCACTGAAGGCTGGAGGTTTATCTTTGGACCGGTCACTCCTCACAGAGGGACAGCTGGATCCTGCAGACTGTGACCTCTGAACTCTGCAGACACAAACATGATAAAGTGATTGAAGCAGCTGTGATCACACAGACTGCAGATTAATACAGCTGTTTCCTGACAGTAACAGTCCTCTTAGATTAGAGTTCAGCTTTTTACAGGAAAACTGGACAAAACAAATTTTTGTTACAAATTCATTTTCATTTCCTCTCAGCTCACAAACACAGTCAGACAATCAACCAGAATCAACACTAATTATAATGTCAGTGCAGAATTATTTATGTTAACTCAGTGAGTTCAGCTCTCTGACCTCATTGGTCCAGGTTCAGCACTGAAGTCTGGATTTTGACCTCTGGACCGGTCACTCCTCACAGATGGACAGCTGGACCCTGCAGACTCTGCTCTGTCCTCCTCTTCTTCCATCATCATCTTCAGTCAGTCTGAGAGGTAAACCACAAACACTCAGTGAGTTCACATTAACAGGAGTAACTGAGTTACAGTCGCTGACCTCTGACCTGTCATGTAACCTAGAAACCAGGTCAATATGTCTGTAGGCTCTCAGCCATCCAGGTCATATGATCTAAGGAGCTTGGAGAGAAAAGAGAGGCTTCTTTAAGTTTCTTGAAGACGTTTCATCCGAGAAGCTTCTTAAGTCCTAACCAAACGGAGGAGAGTCCCAGATATTTAAACCTGAGGGAAAGAAAGAGGGTCGCTGACCCACTATTGATCATGTGATGAGTCACATGATCAATAGTGGGTCAGCAATATAACAACAATATAAACATTTATTTAAAGGAACTGAGAGCCTTTTCACCAGGAGCACAAACATCTGGAGCACAAACATCTGGAGCAGCATGTCGACGCTGTTGGTTGAGATCCTGAAGACTGAAGTCCAGGCAGCTCCAGCAATGATCCACTGATGTGATTTTATTCCATGTATGAATGTTTTTATTGACAGAGATGAAGTTTGTGTGTCATTGATGCAGTGACTGTTGTTGTTAACTGTACAGGCTGGTTAGACTCTATGAAACAGATCATACAATGATAATGACCATGTAACAATATAAAGCTGAGGCTACAGCCCCACAAACCAACACACATCCTATATAACACACGTTATATCTTTCTCTGAGTGTTTACGAACACAAATGAAAGATGAAAACAGCACAAAGAAACTTCAAAGTGATTCTACTGTAGAAACATGAACAGGTAGTATTAAACCCGATTCTTTGATCCCCATGATAGAACAGAGAAAACTCGACTCAGGAGTGGTCAAAACATTTATAATTCTTCATTCAATCATCTTCCGGAAGAGAGAGCCCTGCACAGCCCAAAGCCAGTTGCAGAAGCTCTAACATTAGAATCTAAAAATGTGTCTCATATAGGTGTTATTATCTTACGTCACACATAGTTTCGATACAAACAACTCCTTATATGTTACTAGTTCCTCTTTTTTGTGTCTGGTTTCCTGTATTTATTTATATGCTTGTACAGCTCTACACTAACTTCCTGTTTTTCAGTCTGGCTGAGCAATTAGTTTGTGAGTCAAAAGTGGCCTATCTTTACAAGCCTTTATTATTAAAATACATAAACAATATAATCAAAAAATAAGGACTAAGAATATATGTTTATTCCATAAACCTGCAGCCTGACTGCTCAACACTTTGTTACCTGTTCAAGTTCAGCAGCAGCGAATTTTATCACGGTGCTGGTCTGGGGTCAGCATTTACTCAGCTTTAACATCACTCTGGGCTCTTGGCTAGCTTAGCTTTAGCTTAGTGTTACACACATGTGGTGTGTAAATATTAATCACAGTGACAGTAAAGGACTGTGACGTCATCACGTACTGCGTCCTCTGTGGACTGAGTGAACTCAAAGTACAAACAGAACACAAACACGAAAGTAGCTCAGAGTGGCGGACACACCTCGTTGGTCCAGCTGTGAGTCTGTTACCGTGAACTATGGAGCGGCAGATTTGTGCTGGAAGTAAGCTGCACACAGCTGATGTTAGCCAGGAAACATTACAGACTGACTTTGATGGAGAGACCGGAAATACAAACACACACAGTTTGTTGTGTGAAGAAATCAAACATGAGCTAAACAAACAGTAAAGTTCCTGAAGACGAACTGTTAAAGGAGGAAACAAAGCAAACTTACAGTTTCTTCACACACACCAACAAGCTCCACTCCACACCTGGACACTAAACACAGAAACACAGGTGAGCTACTTCCTGGAAGGAGGCGGGACTTCACCTGAAACTAAACACAGGTGGGAGGAGCTCGGCTGTGTGTGTTGATGTGTTAAAAATAGACTGCTCAGACTGAGTCAGAGTAAAGTTCACATGCTGACGTGTGAAGACATGAAACCTTGTTGTAGCTGCAGGTGTGAACACACTGATCCCAGATCAGCTCTGCTGTATTTGCAACATGAACATTTCTGCTGCAAAGCTTCAAATGTTCAGCATGTTACTCTGTTTCCAGTCTATAGATCCAGTCACACTTTCTACCTTCACCTGTGCAGCAAATACTGAGAGCGGAGCTGAAACCAACAGTCCAATCAGTGAGCAGCATCAACACCTGGGGCCCGTTCTTCGTACCTCGCTAAGTAAGTTAGCTGGATTTGATTGTTGACGATTTCGCGTGATCTTGGATCGTTCGGTTCCCCGAAGCTCATCCGGGACTTGCTGCCATAGCAACAGAGCCGTAAGCGGAAACCTGCTCGGGAGCAGGTTTACTTTATGTAAACAGGATTAGATCGCGGCCACGCAGGTATGTCCGCTTCATTTATACGAAAGCAACAGCGATATTCCACCACTGTTTCACCATAAATAAATAACATCAGTGTAACTAAAGATAATGCAGCACTTGATCCTTTTATTGATGTCACACAGATACATACAGGTCATTTCCTTTTTTTTTTTTTTTTTTTTGTGTCCCGTTTGGATCTTTAGCCATCAGAATTGCTGTCTTGAGGCCAAGAAAGATGCCAAGCGGATTTATTTTACCCAGTGGATCATCATGGCCTTGCCATATTGGTCCATTTGGTTGACCTTTATTATAATTATGAATTTATTTTAATTTCAGTTACAAACGGGACAGACATAACTGTGGGATAGGACAGGGAGAAAGAATGAAAGAAAGAGGGGGAGAGAAAGAAAGAAAACCAAAGGGGAGAAGAGACGGTGAGAAGGGGGGGAAGAGAGAAAACAAACAACAACAAAAAAAACTCCTGGGTCACCTGTATGGAGAAAAAACAAAAAAACAAAAAACAAAAACAGAGGAGACAGCAAACAACAAAGAGCAACATAATAATAAAAAAAAAAAAAGCACCATCACAATAAACTAGCTAGTCATAGATATCAATAGTTACTAAATAATAAACGATATTGTGCAGCACGCAAGATAGACAGCGCACAGTGTGCTTTGAGGCAGCAGCCAAGAAAGCTGTAGTCCGCGTCTGTGAATACCCATGTGTACACCTGTGTGCATACCTGTGTGGATCAGCATGCTTGCATTCCAAAGGTTTCTCCATGTAATGATCTGCTAGAGAGTGTGGGGAGCCACAGCCCTGTCCTTTATGGTATCAAGCAGGTATGGAGGAGATCAAAACTCCAGACATCCAGAGGCCCCCAGAACACAAGAGACCAAGGAAGACCCACAGAGGGGCAGCTGCGCCACTGTCCCAGTAAGAGCTAAGGAGAGTCCCAGATGAGGGCTCATTCAGGCATACAGGTCATTTCCTTAAAAAGGGAAATGTACTATTAATATTCTATTACATGTATGTGATTATTACAGATATAATTCATATTTCAGAGTAGTAATTGTAAATTATTTCGTGTAATCAAGATGAGAGACCGCGGCTATAAAAGCGAAGGTGGATTTGGGAAGTCTGTCGCTGCCATGTCCTGTCCGTATACGCGAGCCACCCATTGTGGAAGGTGCAAGATTGATAAGGAGAGTTTTCAGAATTCAGCGTATATTGCGGGATAGACAGGATCCTTTAGCTCAGCGCGACAGTGTGCTCATTGAGAGATATCGATTTTCCCGTGAGGGTATTATTCACTTAACCAACTTGTTGACGAGGGGGTGCAGGACCACCACCTGTCGTTTTTTTCCTCTGCCCTTTTCTTGGTTGCTGTTATGAACAAACAAACAGATTATTTCAGGGTCTCTTTTCAAGAGACGAAAAGCAATATAAGTGATAAATATTACCATTCTGTAGAATATTCTTATATTTCACTTTTACTTGTTCCCATGTTCTAGTGGGTCCTGCCATGGCTCTAATGTGAAAGGGGATATAATATAACATAATATAATATAATGTAATATAATAAATCTACCCTACCGCCTACTGGTGTTGGCCAGAGGGGCCGATGGCGCGATATGGCAGCCTGGCTTCTGTCAGTCTGTCCCAGGGCAGCTGTGGCTACAACTGTAGCTGCCTCCACCAGTGTGTGAATGTGAGAGTGACTGAATAGTGGCATTGTAAAGTGCTTTGGGTGCCTTGGAAAGCGCTATATAAATCCACTCCATTATTGTTGTTATTATTAAATTACTTACGAGTTTGATTTGTCAGCAACTTTCTGCCAGCCCTCTCTCCTTGCTTTTGCAGCCTTTGCAGTGTTCCCTTGCGTTTTAATTAAACTCTGAAACTCCTGAAATCCCTCAATCAAGAGTTCTTGCTCTGCTGCCGAAAAATACCGAGCGCGCTCCTTCGACATTTTCGCCGACCAATCAGAGGGTTGCCGATCAATGTTTCTACTATCGATGCGTAGCCCCTTTTACGACACCCAGTGATGTCACATTACTGCGACCAGCTGTACTAATCGTCAACAGCAGGTGTGTTCGGAGAACCGGATTAGCGAGCTCACGGTTAGCGCGATGATTTGATCTTGGATGTGTCATTTGATCTTGGATGTAGTAAGCGACGTACGAAGAACGGGCCCCTGAGCTTCATTCAGACTGTGTTATTGAAGATGTTGTTGGTACAAAGTTCATCTGCTGCTCACATGAATCCTGTGATGAAAGATTTATTTCACTGAATGTTTCTTCAAAGCTCATTTCAACATGTTGAAGTCATAAATGAAGGTGAAACAGAAGAAAGAAGAGAAATAAAAATTAAACCAGTGACACACTCCAGGGCCTGATCAACCCTGGCAGGGCCTCCTTGGATGAGGGTGTCTAGTGATAATGGCCGAAACACCTGATGAACCCAAGGTCCACTACTGAGGATGTGTCACAAATTTTAAGTGGTAATCTAGATCGATCTCTAAGTGATTTTTTTTCATTAGCAGAAAACTCTGGATAGACAGAATCCCTAAAAGAAAATGGTCTTGTTTTACACACACCAAGGAGGAGTCAACAACACCTCTAATCAATATTAGTATTTCTTATTGCATATAACCTACAGTGCGCCCACCTCGTACGTGTAAAGTATCCCTTAGTGGAAAAAAAGCGCCGCGCCCATATTTGGAAATCGGCGCTAAATAATTTTATTAAAACACCCCCGGATGAGGTACTGTGGTTTTTGTCATTAGCAGAAAACTCTCAACAGACAGAAACTCTAAAAGAAAAGTGTCTTGTACTACGCACATCAAGGAGGAGTCAACAACCCCTCTAATCGTTATTAGTATTTCTTAATGCCTCCAGCCAAGCAAAGAATTTCATAAAGGCCTCCACTCCTTGTATGTACAAAATAACCCAGAGTAAAAAAAAAAGCACATATTCAGAACTCTATCCCAAATAATTTTATTAAATCACCCCGATGCGGTATTTTGGTTTTGTGCAGCCATTCCTTCTCAGACCAAGTTTTTCTTCATGTTTGAGCCACTTTTACAACAGGGTTTCTCAATAGACAGAAACCCTAAAAGAAAACGGCCTTGTTTTACGCACATCAAGGAGTCAGACGACCGTCGGTTCATCCCGGTCAATTACCTCAAAGAGCTCGAGATACTTCCTCCGTCTGAGCGTGTGAGAAAACCCCCCAGAGAAAATTATTAATTTTTAAGAGAGAGAGAGAGAGCGAATCGATCAAACTTTTCTACAATGCGTTATACCACTTCGGGGGAGGCTGGATGACTACGCCGGATGGAAGCATAACCAGAAGTGTGGTAGGGACTTTCCCTTTGACCTTCATTCAGCTCCATGATCAACCGTTCAATCTCTCCTCAATATTGCTGTAATGTAACAACAAAGTTAGTTTTTTAAGATCAGACAGGTCCCCAAAACATTCCTTTCACATTCCCACAGTCACTGAATAAGCATCTGTGGCACAAATAAGCTTCAGGGACTGACTTCTTTTTTTAGAACCGACCTTTGACACTTGGATGTTGGCTTAATTTTACCCTAATAAAAAAACACGATTGTAGGAGCCATTCTTGGGTTAATACCTTATGTGGTCACTAGAGGTCACCTTTTTTCTGTTTTGATTATGTAATGTAAAGGTATTTAAGGTAGACGCACGTAATCGGCGTCAGGTGTGTCATTGAGAAGGCAAACAGTTTGTGACCGTTGCGCTGTTATGCTATGTCGATACGGAATAAAGACCAAAAAGGACAAGATACATACTGCTGGATTTATTGGACTGTGAACTTAATTCATGCATACCAGTGACATCGCGTCATCCCCGTTAACGACCACCTCAGTGGCTTCAAGCGTAGGCTTAGCCTCTACAATAGAGTCACAAACTTCTTTTCTTGGGGGAAAAGTTTGTGCCAACTTCGCCGCGGTGTTTTGGAGACTCGGCGCAAGCAGGAAAATTAAAGTCTGAGTGATCGATCGCCGCGGAGAGCTGAATGCCGTTTGGAAAGGTTACCGTGGAGGTTTCACGAGGAGCGGACAGCTGGACTAGCGGTCTGTCAGCTGACGACGTGGAATGCTTGGCGAGTGTTCCGTGGATGTTGGAGAGGACTCAGAATTCTTCATCGGAATCAGTACGGCGCCCAACGCAAGGTATGAGTGGTGCTACTAATAAATGGCCATTTATAAAAGTGTGCACACTTATTTAAGAAGATGTAATTCCAATGCATTGGTGGTCAACCCGAATAAAACTGATTTATAAACAAACTTTCGCATGTGCGCAAAAACCCTCAATACTTGCTAAATATTTGAGTTTTGGAACATTTGAACTATGGACACAAATAAAGCTGCTGACAGGCCCCCGGAGCCTGCTGCAGAATCAGCTGTGCAAAGTAGCAACGCCAGCAAGGCTGGGACACATCCAGAAAAGGAAAAACGAGTGGTGAAATTGACTGCTAAGGTACTTGCAGAGAGACTAGACAGGCTGCAACGTGATAGAAAGGCTAAATTAAATAAAGCTAATAATTTAAAAGAGAGTATAAGGGTCTCAATGGAAAAAAATGAAACTTCTATGGTTCAAGCATCATTCAATGATTTTGTTGGTTTGTGTAATGAAGCAAAAACAATTCATGGTTCATTGATGTGTTTGTTACCAGATGATGAAAAAGAAAAGCATGAAACATGGTTTAAAGCAAAAACAATGCATTATGATGAGCTCACTTATGAAGTGAAAGAATGGTTGTCAGGTTGCGAACATTTACATTTAAAGGGTGATCATGGTGTTGATGATGGTGTTAAGCCAGAGGACAGTGTTTCAAATGTTGTTGGTAAATCTTCAGTCACTAAAAGCTCATCTAGTGGTAAAGTGAGCACAACTTCTTCTGCCAAAATCAAAGCAAAAGCAGAAAAAGCAGCATTACTCGCTCGTATGGCAGTCCTAAAAGAGAAGCATGCTTTGGAGGAGCAAGAGCTAAAGCTAAGGAGGAAACGTGAACAACTTGAGCTTGAAGCGTTGCTTTCTGCCTCTTCTGCAAAGTTAGCTGTTCTCCAAGCTGCTGAAGTTCAAAGTATATCTAACATATCGTCCAATGCTATGAATTCATATTATGAAAGGGAAATCAAGAAAACAGCTGCTTCAGCCACAGTCAAGCCTAGTACACCAGTCAATGAAGATAAACCTGCAGTGCAAATAGTACAGACTGAAAGCAAAGTATCTGCAATGATCCTGCCAGGAACGGAAATTGAAAGTGAGCCACAAGCTCAAACGGTCATCACAACACAATTTCACAACGTGGATCCTCCATCGCCCAGGTCAATTCCTACAGCGGCAGAAGGACGGTCGGAGGACATTTGTACCATTTTACAAAGACAAAATGAAATAACTGCAACCCTTGTTCAGCATCAGCGTGCATCGTCATTACCATCCAGGAAAACACCTGTATTCGATGGTGATCCTCTTCAGTACATCTCTTTCATTAATGCGTTTGAACAAGGAGTGGAAGAAAAGGCCAATAAGAGGGACTGCTTGTATTATTTGGAGCAGTTTACAACAGGACAGCCGAGAGAGCTGGTACGCAGTTGTCAACATATGGCTGCAGGACAAGGCTATATACAAGCAAAGCAACTGCTCAAAGAACACTTTGGAAATGAATATAAAATTGCAACTGCTTACATTGACAAGGCATTATCTTGGCCTGCAATTAAAAATGAAGATGTGAAATCATTGCAAGCATATTCCCTTTTCTTATGTGGGAGTTGTAATGTCATGAAAACATTGCAACATATGCAGGAACTGGACATGCCAGTGAACATGAAAATCATTTTGTGCAAGTTGCCATATAAAATGAGAGAGAAATGGCGAGCGTTTGCATATGATATATTGGAAACCTCTAAACACAGAGCTCGGTTTCAAGATTTGGTTGCATTTATTGAAAGGCAGGTGAAAATTCTTTCGGATCCTTTTTTTGGGGACATTCAGAATGTAACGTCAACAATCCCTGTCTCAAAGGTTGACAACATACTGAAGTCACAACCAATCAAACAAATTAAAGGGAACAGCTTTGCTGCTACAACCACACCCATGAACATGAATAAAACCTACAGCACGGAAAGGCTGATTACTACAACAAGCCATGACTTTACAGTAAAGCCATCTTGTGTCTGCTGTACTCAACGACACACACTGGAGGAGTGTCAACAGTTTCAGTGGAAGAAGCACAGAGACAAAATGCTTTTTCTAAAGGAGAAAGGGCTGTGTTTTGGTTGCTTAGGTGCTGGGCACATAAGCAAGGACTGTGCTAAGCGTTTGATATGTAGAACGTGTGGTAAAGGTCATCCCACTGTCCTCCATATTGATAACAATGGTGTAATCCCTGAATGCTATGGAGAGCCCTCCTCTTCAAAGAATGTAAAAACTTGTGGTCATACAGGGGCCGGAAGAGAAAGCGGTTTGCTTTCCATTCTGCCAGTTCAAATAAAGTCTGTTAAAGGTACTAATGTCATACAGACATATGCTTTTTTAGATCCTGGCAGTTCAGCTAGCTTCTGTTCAGAGCACCTCATGCAAAAGCTAAATCTTGTGGGCAAAAGAACTCACTTCCTGTTACAAACAATGGGTCAAGAAAAGGTCGTCTCTGCCCACTCACTTACTGGTCTTGAAGTTTCTGGTTTAGGCAGCAATGCCTTCTATGAACTTCCAGAAATTCTAACACAGGAAAGGATGCCTGTCACCACGGATAACTTCGTAAAGGAAGAAGATCTGATCAGGTGGCCATATCTGTCAAAGGTTCAAATTCCCCACATAATGGCTAATGTGGACCTGTTGATTGGATGCAACGCTCCCAAGTTATTGGAACCATGGGAGGTCATTCATAGCCAGGGGAATGGCCCATATGCTATAAGAACAGCATTGGGTTGGGTCATAAATGGGCCCATGGAAGATGGTAAAAGCAACTTGGACAGCGAGCACCCACCAACAGTTGTAAATAGGATATCTGTTTGTAAGCTGGAGGAGATGTTGAAAAGTCAATATAACTATGACTTTAATGAAAGGGTTACAGAGGAAAAGGGTTTGTCAAGGGAGGACCTTAAGTCAATGAGGGATAAGAAAAAAGGACCGCAACCTTACTCAGATAACCCAATTTGTAAAAGTACTACAAAGGAGAAAGTAAAGAAACCGCAGCTGTACAGACTATCTTCAAAGGATCTTCTGAAAGCTGAGCTTGCCATTATTAGATTTTGCCAGCAACAACGATTTGGAGAGGAGATTGCTACATTGTCAAGTGGGAAAAGTTCTGTGAGCAGGCACAGCTCAATTTATAGATTAGATCCTTATCTTGACGATGAAGGCCTCTTAAGAGTTGGGGGACGACTGACAAAGGGCTCCTTACCAGAAGAAACGAAGCATCCCCTTGTTCTTGCAAAAGATCAACATGTAGCAAATCTCATCCTAAAGCACATTCATCAACAGCTTGGTCATAGCGGTCGTAACCACACCTTATCCACACTAAGGAGAAGATACTGGATCACAAAGGCCAACTCAGCTGTAAGGAAGGTTATCGCAGAATGTAATTTTTGCAGGAAATATCATGGAAAAGCCTTGGAGCAAAAGATGGCAGATTTACCCAAGGAAAGAATTTTGCCAGATAACCCACCATTCACCAATGTCGGAGTTGATTACTCGGACCTATTGAAGTGAAAAGAGGACGAGGTACAGCTAAACGCTATGGAGTCATTTTCACCTGTTTAGCCAGCCGAGCAGTGCACTTGGAAGTGGCTAGCTCTCTAAACACAGATGCCTGCATTAATGCTTTGCGTCGTTTTGTGAGTCGAAGAGGTCAAGTCGCTCACATCCAATCGGACAATGGAACCAACTTTGTTGGAGCAGACAGAGAGTTAAGGGAGGCTCTTGAATCGCTGAAACATACCCAAATAGCGGATGCTTTGCGACACATTGGAATAAGATGGAGTTTTAATCCGCCTGGAGCATCACATCATGGTGGAATTTGGGAACGGATAATTCGTATGATCAGAAAGATTCTGAGATCTGTTCTTCAGCAACAACAGTTGGACGACGATGCATTAAATACGGTTCTATGTGAAATTGAAGCAATTTTAAATGACAGACCCATCACAAAGCTTTCTGATGATCCAAAAGACCTAGAGCCACTTACACCAAATCACATCCTCCTGATGAAAGGAAAACCATCTTTACCACCCGGACTATTTGACCCTCAGGATATGTATCTGAAGAGAAGATGGAAACAGGCTCAGTACATCTCAGATCTTTTTTGGAAACGATGGATACGCAAATACCTGCCTTTGTTACAGGAGAGACAAAAATGGAACCAAAAGAAGAAGAATCTAAAACCTGGAGATATAGTCATTGTGATGCACCACGTGGTTCCTGGCCACTTGGAAGAGTTCTGGAAGCCATTCGTGACAAAAAAGGACTTGTGCGATCTGCACGTTTAAAAACAAAAACTAATATTCTGGAAAGACCTGTAACTAAACTTTGCTTGTTACATGAGACTGTAATCTAAAAGTGTGTTATTTATGTTTATTTATGTGAATGTATAGGTCTAAAGTAGACTGTATTAGTGGCTCCTTATTTTCTTTGTGATTAGAATTGCCATGTCTGATAGCCATTTCAATTAGGGGCCGGGGTGTAGGAGCCATTCTTGGGTTAATACCTTATGTGGTCACTAGAGGTCACCTTTTTCTGTTTTGATTATGTAATGTAAAGGTATTTAAGGTAGACGCACGTAATCGGCGTCAGGTGTGTCATTGAGAAGGCAAACAGTTTGTGACCGTTGCGCTGTTATGCTATGTCGATACGGAATAAAGACCAAAAAGGACAAGATACATACTGCTGGATTTATTGGACTGTGAACTTAATTCATGCATACCAGTGACATCGCGTCACCCCCGTTAACGACCACCTCAGTGGCTTCAAGCGTAGGCTTAGCCTCTACAACGATACTGTGGTGAATACTTACCTCAACTTTGATGGGTTTTTTCACAGCTATTTATTTTGAAAAAAAAAAAAAAAAGAAGTAAACATGTTACAAGGACACAATGCACATTGCAGAGTACATGAATGGGAAGTAGGAATTCCTCCTTAAGAAATGCCAAGTCATCATCTCCATATTGTGTTTCCCACTTTTTGAGTTTCATTGAAGTGTATCCAAGTGCACAAGATGTAAAACAATCTATTAGTTTTTTAAGCCATTCACTGACTCTAGCTACGTCAAGATGCCATTCATTTAAGAGACTAATCATTCTTTGAACTTAAATTGTGCTAACTTCAACGCAGTAATATTAAAAAATAAAACATATTAGAACTCAGTTTTTGTTGGACACAAGAACAACTCGAGCATTTTTCTTTCGGGAGCCGAACTAGGGCTTACACGTTTGCCGTGCCCCTGGGGACCAGTGCGAGGTTGTGCGGCGTGGAGGGTCCAGGCACTCCCACAGCGCAGACTTTGGTATCCACACAGAGCGTTTCTGGTGTGGCTTATGCAAAAAGAGACAATACAGCTCCCGGTAAGCATGTCTGCTGAAGCATGCCCTTTGTAAATGTCTCTTTGATTATTCAAACAGTGTTTACAATGTGACTCATTTGTTATCCAAAAACGTTGTATCTATGTTACTGATTTAAAATATAAATATATTCAAGTTTTTAGCTAAAAAGACTCTTGAGCATATTCATATAGCAAAATCCACACAACCAGTGTGCACCCTAATGTAGATCTTTGAACTGTATGTTAATCAGTACATGAAGTGTACCTCTGAAAAGAGTCCATCATTTGTGACTATTTACTGATTTGTTTTTTAACTGCAGTTTTCACTAACTGCGGATGATGAAATCCTCTGTATTGTAGAAAATGTCTTTAAACTATCACTGTTCCTATTTACTGAGTTCCCGAGCTACTTCTTTACTATGTGAATAAACAATTTGAACAAGAAGTGATTTAAAGACACATTGAAGCAAAGGCAAAAAATTTGTAATGAAATTCATGTGACCGTTCTTCCGAAATCCGAGAGAGTGAAAATCCAAGAGCTGCTGCAATCCGCTGCATTAATGATCTTTCTGTAAAAGTAAAATTACAACCGCTATTGAAAGAAATGGCTCTCTACAGGCAATAGGAAGTCACTCTTTTTTCATTACAAGCACTGGTGCAGCTTAAGAAAGTAAAATACATCCGCTATTGTAAAAAAGAAATAGTTCTTTGCTGAGAAAAAGAAAATATTTAAACAGAATTCAAACTATGAGTTTGTCTGTGAAAAACTAACTGGCGCGATCATTCTGTCTCTATATATAATTTAATTTCAAATGTTTGTGTGAAGAGTGGAAAAAGGGGGAACTTTTCTAATGTATTGCAAAGAGCAGCATAACTGGAAGTTGAGCTGCTCAGTCAAAGCCTTTTTTCCCTTTGAGCTTCATTTCAGGTGGAGTCATTCTGGATCCTGAGTGTGTCCCAAAGGCCACAAGGATCATCCAGGATAGAGGTACAGACTGCACTCTGGGACAGAGGACCAAGGAAACATGTTGCTCTTCATAACTTGATGTCAGTGCTTTGAACTAGTTTGGGATTAAGCTCCATCCTGTATCTCTGTGAAACCTGACCGTTTGGCTTTTGTCCCCTCTGTGAGAAACATGCACATTATAAAGCCAACACATTCATTCAGTTTACTCTTTCATTCTAAAGTGAAAGTGACTGTGTGAGCTTTCTATACAAAGATGTATAGTAGTGTTTACTTGACTTCAGTTTCAGTCAGAATTAAAGAGACTAACTGTGTTTAAGAGAGGAGGCAGAGACACCATCGATGTCACAGTTCCAAAGAAGAAAGAAGTTCCTCCAGTGATTCTCTGCAGTTACCTTGAGTGGGTCCAGTCCAGCTCCAGTTACATCATGACCATTGTACAACATCTGTTGCAGCTGCATGCATGAACCAATAATAGCTAATACATTGTTGAAAACGTGTCTCTGTGCTTGGAGCAGATGTCTGTTCATGCAGGGTTTTACTGCTGGTTTCTTATTCCACCATATAAAAGAGCTGGAAAAGCTTCAACGTTGTGAATTGACTGGCAGAGCTTACAGGCTCATAAAGGTTCACCTGTGATTTACAGGAAGCACTTCTTTGATCTTTTTAAGTCTTTAAATCAAAGTCGTGGAAACTTCCTCCTCCAGTGACAAACATCAAAGTTTTTCTGACCGCTCACAACACTTTTACACTTTTGTAGCCTTTTAGGCACGTTGCAAAACTTTGGACATTTCCATAAATGTGAGAATACATTAAACCCCTCGGGGAGTGATGCTCCCTTTATTGGATTTTGGCTCATGTCCTTGCAGTTTCTCACATTACAAATATCTTTGTTGTCTTCTGTGTTACACTTCAATGATGTTCTCTCGAGGGCAGCAATATGTCTGCCATGTTTCTGCAAACAGACCAAAAGAACAGTAATAATTAGGATTGTTTGCCAATCGCTGCCTCTTCCTGTTGAGCACAATGTTATCGTTATTTAGAAAATAGCTGTTGGTGAACAGACGAGACCAAACTTTCCTCTAATCAGCGATGTTTGATAGTGCTCTATGTTGAGGCTCATAATGACACTGGCACAGTGACTCATACCGTTTAATAAGCTGTCAACAAACTAAAGTGTGCATGTGAAAAATGTCTTATCTCTGTATGTGGCACACCAAGGGCTTTATTTACATATCCGGCTTCTTGACTAAACTGAGAGCATCATGTTTCCCATTTCTGTGGTATTTTAACATTTCAACCACCAAACAGGCTCAGGGGACAGCAAATCACATCTGATCCCTTTGAAATGTCCTCAAATGTCACAGGATGCCATTGAAAGAGCTATAAAAGGACTAAATGAGATCAAATATAAAATAAAGTCACAATAAAAACTGAATTTTCACATCGAATCTCCTAAAAAGAGCAATAACAAGAGGAACACATCTAAAAGTCTCCTTAACCTGAACTTTTCACCTAATGGCATTTGGTTTCCTTTTTTCCTTTCATTTGTTTCCTTCCTTATTGAAACTGTGTCCTGAACTGTTGTTTGCATTTTTAAATAGTCATGAAATTATACATTATTTTAGTGTTTTTATCTTATAAAAGAAACACATTCACTTGTTTTTTTTCATGTACTTGCTAATACAGTGTGCAATGTGTTGCTGTTGCCAGAAGGTTGCAACCTGTTTGCTAACTAGAGTTATTAAATGAAAAGAACTGGTCAGGGTCACGTTACTGTACTGGTCCTATACAAGACTTCTCAGAGCTGCTGTCATCATATGTAGGAAAATATGTAGAAGAGCTTCTAAAGGAGGTGAAGCTTTTTCAAGCTGCTGCTTTTTGTTTGTCCTTAACTTCTTCCCTGCCAGGAAAAGACAGAAATCATAACAGACAAAGAGCTTTTTGAAGTAAACAAATTCACTTTGTTCTTCTTATTCAAGCTGACGTTTCAACCAGCTGCCATTCAGCAGCACAGAGTCAATGATTGTAAAGATTGTTTTATTTAGTTTTGACAAAAACAAAATTAAAGTTTGCATATCACAAGTTTACCATGGTTTTTTCAATTGAGAGGAGGTGGGAGAAGAGTTGGAGTTGAAGTCCTTGAGGAAATGTTCACTAGTTCCCTGAATGTTGAATAGTAGCAAACAATGTTTCTATGTTTAGCTCCACTGACATCGAATAATATTCTAAGAAAAACTATTAGAGAGCTGGAAACCATTCACAACTCCAAGTATTACTAATAAAACACTCAGAAAATCGTTTGCTGCAAACAATAGCCATTACTTTCTGATTGCCATCTTCTTTCACCTCAGTGTTTGTCATTCAGGCAGCAACGCTCTCAACTGTTGCCGCCCTTCCAAACAGAAGACTGTGATTTATGTTTGCTGGTCAGCTGGAACGCTTAAAGTGCTCACAGCTTTGTGTTTCTTAGTAGGTTGAACTGCACAGCACACAGCTGGGACTAATCACACATGACAACACAGAGAGGAACCAAACGGGATGCACTAACACAGGACACGGGATTGTCAAAGTAAAACAGGAAATACACAAATATCAAAGACGAGAGCTGGACGTAACACAAGGGACAGAAGAGAGGCACAGAAACAAAACCTAAAGACTAGAAAGCACCAAAATAAACCAGAAACTACCTGAAACGAAGCATACTTATAAAAACGCACAAACACGGAGTCATCCTGCTCTGGACCATGACAAAGTGGCCCTTCTTGTGTGAGTTGTATTTTCATACCTTTTATGAGTTATAATGGACTTTTCTCAGCGTCCTGCTCTAGTGTTTCTGTTTTATATGAGCTTGTTTGGAATCTGGACTTTCAGCATGGCATGTCTAAAATACAGTGTTGTGAATGTCTCTGAATGCAGCAGCAGTGTTCCAGGTTGTGTCCTGTGTGATGTCCCACACATTTAAATAAGTCTTCACTGAAGCTGCTGAAGCTGCTGAATGTCTTTATGTGAGCACTGATGTCCACCAGCAGAGGGCGCCCTCGCCCTGCTACAGGGATGCATTAAGGCTGTCCACAAAGGTTTGTTGGACTGGGAGAAACGTGCTGAGAACCAAAGAGCTCCAGTAACAGACTCTCAGTGTCGGACTGAAGCTGATCAGACCATCACAGAGAGCCTGTGGGGGACCGCTGACCTCTCAGCTTTGTGAAACACAGACGTTTTCTTCAAACACTCACAGCAGTCAGAGTCAGTTTAGTATTTTAATGTGTTTCAGTTACACTTTGGTCAGGTTCAGGCAGCAGAAGTACTTTCTACATTCTTTGTTCCTGTCAGAGCGTCACGTGAGTCATTAAACATCAGTGATCAGTATCAAATATGGAACATGTACAGGAGACACGTCAGTCTGTGTGGACCTTCTGATGTCATCACTGTGTTTACTTTGTTTGTTGACTTATGGTTGGGATTCAGAAATGTTCACTGCCATCACTTCATGAAATGTTACAGGGATGTGTGTGTGTGTGTGTGTGTGTGTGTGTGTGTGTGTGTGTGTGTGTGTGTGTGTGTGTGTGTGTGTGTGTGTGTGTGTGTGTGTGTGTTAGTTTGTGGGCGACGACTGTAACACTGTCAGGTTCACTCACTGTGAGAGAAGAGCAGTGACTGGAACAATCTGAGCTCATACTGTGAATAGAAGAAGAGAGAGCTGTGCCAACTGGAGCTCAGAAACATTAATATTCATTAAACATTATGAAGAGAAGTAAACCAGTTAAACTAACTTAAAAGTCTGAATGATTAAGTTAAGTGTTTGCTCGTAGGGGGTCATCGACCTCATGTTTGTCACTGTGGGAACTTTGTGTCGACTAAATGCAACTTAAAGCTCGACGGCTGCCCAAATGTTTTAAAGAAGTTGATACATTCAAAAAGCTGTGACACTTGTTGCTCAACATTTTTTAATTTTTGTTTTCAAAGCATCTTCTGGTACGAGACTGACACGCCAGTGTGAGGAGTCAGCAGACGACCCGCTCTACCTGCTGAGCCACAGGTGGAGTCATCAGGGTGGAGTCGTTTCAGTAAGGACAGATCAATAGAAAGAATGAAGAGTTATTGATGAGCAGAATATAGACAGATGTTTGGTGGTTGGACTCCGATGGCCCGTCTAAGCAGAACTGAACCCAGCTGTGACGAGGATTAGAGCAGGACCCCAAAGAGAGAAAGTGATGTCACCACAGCAGAGTTCTGGTCTACAGGGAAAAGAACATGAGCGTTAAAGCTGATGCATGGCACAGGTAAGGCATAGCAAGCATGAGCACAGAGAAGGGTGAGAAACTGAAGAAGGGTCTGGAAGATCCTGACCAGGTCCAGAGGCCAGCCTGCTGGCCTGAGGAACAGACGCCCAAAGCATCAGTGTCGGGCAGCCCTGTGATAGCAGGACAGGTTTGGTATTCAATCAGAAAGTAAAAGGAAGACAGTGAAAGGGCAGAGGGATGCAGAGGCCAGGAGAGAGTTTGATCCGTCTGATGATGACAGCGGAGAGTGAAAGTCCTTCAGCTTGGTTTAGGTTCAGGGCCACAGATGGTCGTCAGAGAGCTGAGATGGTTGAGGGAGATTTGGAAAGGAGATAAGGCCAGGAGAGAGGAAGCTGCTCTGAACTCGAGCCTGTGCTGGACTGTTTTTAAATCCCACTCCTGCTGTTTTTGTGTGTGACCCCGCCCACACCTGCAGTATGATGAAATATGTTTCTATGCACTTACATATGCACTGAATGTGTTATTTCAGTAGAACAAGAAGAGAGTGAATAAAAACACAAAAGTCTCTGAGCTCTGGATCACAAATACACAGCAACAATAATCAGATGTGCAAATATCATATTATTGTGAACAAGAGCAGCTTAAAAACCAAAGAAAACCCTGAGACACATTTCAAAGAAACACATTCAAACTTGCTGAACATCACAGTGAACACGATGGCTCTCAGGACCCGCTGTCTATTTTTAGCTGCCCGTTCCCGCCAGCAGCTCCTGCAAGATTGCGTTGGGTCCCAGTCCCAATGCAGGGCTCTACTCTGAACATCCAAAGTGTTTGTAGTGACCAACAGAGCCATCATAGTCTCTGTTGTTACGCAGCATCTGTATGTGGAGTTATCAGAAAGCAGCACAAAGCAGAGCTTCAGTCAGACGTCTCCGTGCTTCAGTCTGTGGCTGGTGTCCCCACCGAGTGTTGTTCCTGCTGTTTGAGGTGGATGAAGCTCCTGAGACGGAGCTGTGGAGGAGCACAAACACCTTCAGACTGTTTCTCACATAAATGGAGCCAGAGTGCAGATGTGTTCCTGATGTTCACTCATTTGATGTTTGGAGGATCAGTGAGTTCAAGTCCACACTGAACCTCTTTAAACAAAGTCCCAAAGCAGCCATCCAAAGCTCACTTATTCTACTTTGTATTTTCTACTGACTTTTATTTGGATTTCATTTGGACTTTTTCTTTGGCTTCACTTCAGTTTCAGTGAGTTTCCTCAGAGGATTTTCTTCTTTCACTTTAGTTTGGATTCTTTCAAATGTTTCCTTTTGATTGGTTTCAGTCTCACTTTGAGTCTTTGTCCTTGTTTTTGTGTGGAAGGCAGATTGATGAAAATCCGTGCAGGGATTAGAATAAAAGAGAACTTTCTGAAAGCAGTGACTCAGTCTTGTAGACGTCCAGAGTCTCAGTAAACATGAGCATAAAAGCCTCATCAGCCGAGCTGGAATCACATTTTGACCAAACTAACAAACACTCAGACTCAGGAGATTTCCTCTACATTTGATTGGATTTCATTCAAATGTTTTCCACACTTTCAGTGCTGATAGTTGAGTTGAAGGTAACCATGGTAACCGTGAATCTGTTGCTTTGATCCTGTTTGATTTCTTTGGAGCTGCTGCAGCCTCATTTTTCTGATGACTTTGAGAACTTAGTGCTGGAAACGACTCACTGCTGCTGGATCATGTGACCCAGTCATGTGGTACTGACTGATGTTCTCCAGTGTACTCCATTACTGACAGCAGATCCTAATGAAAAGGTCCTGATGTGTTCATTAAACAGCTTCAAAGTGATTGATGGAAACAGTCCAACGTAAAGCAGGAGAGTGTGAAGCATCATAGTGGAGCATCACAACAAATTTCACACAAATCAAAGTGTAGAAAAACACAAAGTCAAATATATGAAGCCAGAATCCAAAGTCAAACAGCTTCTGACTCAATATCATCCTCATTCATCACAAATTCATTTTGTCCATGAAAGAAAAAACATGTGAAGAGTTGAACTAAGAAAGGAGGTCCTGTTCAAACAGCACAAACACACATGAAGACAAAGCTTTGTGTTTGTCACACTGAACACATGTGACACTTTCTCACAGCTGATTTTGTTTCAGTAAAGTGTGAGCAGCACAAACACAATCAGAGTTTGTCTCTGTCAGCTTTCAGTGAGTCACATTTAGTGTGAGCAGCCAAACATGATGGCAGACTGCCACAGATCACTTCTGAGGAAAGAGGAGGCGTTCAGCTTCCTCATAGTTTCACACCTGCATGAAGCAGCCTCACCCTGACAGCTTCAAATCACTGTGTCAGCTGATCACTTCCTGTCCTGTGATTGGCTGAGCTTCTGGCCTTCTCTCAGTCAAACTGGAAACAGGGATTGAGACAGTGTGAGGGTTTGTGGAGTGCCACAGTGCTGTAATGAATACTGTAGTGGAAGAAGTTCTTTCACACTCTTCATCCTGGAGCTGCTTTATGTCCATGATCTGCATGGAAACACATCTATGGAGAGGAAATCCAACTGCTGAGGGTCACATCTGCATCATTGTAGCTACAGTGGATGTTTCAGTGTCAGGACTGGAGGCGGAGCTTTGTGCGTGTCAGGGTGAGGCCGCAGCAGCCGCCTCCAACCGCAGCGCTCGGGCGTGAAACTACGAGGAAAGCCGACGTCCTCCTCTTTCCTCAGAAGTGATCTGTGGCCGGCCGGACTTCATTCCACAGATGTGCTTTAACAAAGTGTGAAGCTGAACTCTGAGCTGTGACAGTGAAGCAGTGTGAGAGTGTCAGTAGATGATCCGCAGAGGAAAGTGAAGCTGCTGTGAGCTGATGTCCTGAAGGGCTTTTAAAGAGTCTCTGAGTTTGACAGGAACATGAAGATGTTTGTGGTGTTTGTGATCCTCCTGCACGGTAAGTACACCTTCCTCTCTCTGCTCTCATCATCAGCTTTTCTTTCATCTCTCTCTCTTTAATGTGTTGAAGTGCAGCAGGAGGAGATTTCCATCAAACACTGGATTCTGATTCAGATCAAACTAACAATCCAAAGCAGCAACTTTTAAATCTCTGGATTCTTCTTGGTGGCTTTCAGATGAGCTCATGTTACAATCAGCTGCTGTGTGTGTTGTTGTGTAGCTGAAGCTCGGACTCACATTTCATATGTGACCAAAGGAAACTTGGTGCTGTGTGACACACTTTAGATTCTCTGCTGCTGCTTTGAACTCTTCAAACTAAAGAGCCAAACGGATGATTGACTGTGCAGCTCTGACATGGCACCAAATGTCCCTGTTATCAGCTGCTGGATGGACGTTATCAGAGCTTTTTAGTGCCACACGGATCACCAGGAGCTCCTCCTCTGTCTGCAAACAGGCTCAGCAGCTCTGATCATTGGAGTCAGCACAGAGTGTGGGGACATCTAGTGGTCGTGGAGAGAAGTGCATGTAACGTGTGTGTGTTGTGTTAATCAGCATGAGTAGTTAGGGGGATGTGCCTCCCTGTGCCTGATGGGAGTCCTTGTAATTACCCAGCATGCTGTGCTGTGTGCTTCATTTCTAACACTGGTTTCACTGAAGAGCTTTCTGAGCTTCTTTCATTGATTGTGACCAACATACGTGTTTGCTGTGGATCCACATCTGCTCTTCCTGCTAATGTAATGAAGCTGTTTGAGTGGTGAGCAGTCAAAGAAGCAGGTCCTAACAGGGACATAGCAGGATATTCCTGCCTGTAAATGAGCTGTAATATGAGCACAGCTGGTCTGCATGTAGTGAACACAAAGAGTCTGTGTGAGCTGAATTTACACCAGTCTGGTTGTGTTCCTGTTATTTTGGCCCTTTGACAAACTCAAATGTATTTAAGCTTAAATGAAAGTGCATTTATTAAAATGCTGTAAAATCACAGTCCTGCTGATTTTCCTTTGGTGGACACCAAACATTTTTATCTGCAGGTGAAACTCTGCAGTGATCTGAGCGTGTGCTGCTCTCTGGCATCTCTCTGAATAATGTTGAAATGCTTGATGTTCTTGTATGTGGTCACGAGGATCTTATCTTCCATCCCTGCTTCTGTTTCCTGCTCACAAACCTGCATCCATCTCAGCGTCTAAACTCAGAGTCAGCAGCAGCTTCTTAGCTGACTCTGCCCTCATAGCCCTGATCTCAGGGAGCTCTCAGGGACTCTTAGAAAATTTCAATATATACATGGAAATCTGTCCTTGATGACATCCCGCCTTTGAAGGTGGAACATCAGAAATATAATGCCCTCCATGGCTCAGTGATCACAGCAGAGATATAGAAACACAAAGCATAAGAGCTGATGGGAACTGGGAGAAAGATGAACAACCACAGGGTTTTATTCCAGGTGATAAGGCCTCCTGGATCCTCATGTCTGAGTTAATCTTAGACAAACTTCACACCTCCTGTTTTTATCTCAAACTTTGAAAACTCTGCTGCTTCTCAGTTAATCTCACATATAAACAACAGAAATATTTCTAGAAGTCTCTCTCAGGTTTGTTCCCTACAGCACAGAAACAGCTCTGATCTGTGCTGATTCTGATCTTATGTTGATCTAATGTTAAATGCTGGATGTGACACTGGGAGTTTTCCCAGTGTGGCCTCTAATTTTCTGATTCTAAATTCAGACAAAGGATATATCCTTCAATGCACATATTAAACAAATATATAGGACTGCTTGCTTCCATGTCCCAATTGCCAGTCTTGGTAGCCGGGGATCAGTCCGCCTTGGCCTCCATTCCTGGCCGCCGCTTGGCACACACTGCACCCAACCCCTACGGCGCCCATCCTCCTGCAGGCCCACCACCTGCAGGAGGATAGGCCCATGTCCCCTTTTCAGCCTGGTGGCCGGGTCCCATGGACTAAGGCCAGGCCACCCTTGGGCAGCCTTGGGCACCCTCCCAGGGCCTGCCTCTGACCCTCTCCTGCACAGGGTAAACTGTTCCCTTGGTGACTTTAGCATAAGGGTCTTCTGAATTGCTCTTTGTGTGGTCCCTCACCCAGGACCAATTTGTATGGGAGACCATACCAGGGGACAAAAGCCACCGGACAACATAGCCCCTGGGATCCCTGGGACACACAAACCCCTCCACCACAATAAGGTAGCGATTCGTGGAGGGCTGCCCGTTGTCACCAATTCTCTTCATAACTTTTATGGACAGGATTTCTAGGCGCAGCCAAGTGGCGGAGGGCTTTCACTTAGATGGCCTCAGAATCTCATCTTTGCTTTTTTGTGGATGATGTAGTTCTGTTGGCTTCATCGGGTGAGGGCCTCCAGCTCGCACTGCAACGGTTCACAGCTGAGTGTGAAGCAGTGGGAATGAGGATCAGCACCTCCAAATCTGAGGCCATGGTTCTCAGCCGGAAAAGGGTGGAGTGCCCACTCCGGGTCGGGGATGAGTTCCTGCCCCAAGTGGAGGAGTTTAAGTATCTCGGGGTCTTGTTCGCAAGTGATGGGAGAAGGGAGCCGGAGATTGACAGATGGATTGGTGCTGTAGCCGCAGTGATGCGGATGCTGTACCGGTCCGTCGTGGTGAAGGGAGAGCTGACCGTAAAAGTGAAGCTCTCGATTTACCGGTCGATCTATGTCCCTACCCTCACCTATGGTCTCAAGCTGTGGGTAGTGACCGAAAGAACGAGATCGCGGATACAAGCGGTGGAAATTAGCTTCCTCAGAAGGGTGGCTGGTCTAGAGATAGGGTGAGAAGTTCAGCCATCTGGGAGGGGTTCAGAGTAGAGCAGCTGCTGCTCCACATCGAAAGGAGCCAGTTGCCAGGAGACAGCACCCTTTTCTTGGTGCTGACGTCATGGTGTAAGGCCAATAACCTCATCCTCAACATTTCAAAAACCAAAGAACTCATAATAGACTTCAGAAGGAAAAAGGCAGAGATCCAACCACTATTCATTAATGGGGACTGTGTAGAAGCTTCCGCTTCCTGGGAGTCAACATGGAAGAGAACCTTTCCTCGAGTGTGAACACCTCCGAGCTGCTGGAGAAGGCCCAACAGAGACTGTACTTCCTGAGAATTCTCAGGAGGAATAACATCACACAGCTGGTGCTGGTGTCCTTCTACAGAGCCACCATTGACAGTGTTCTGACCTATTGCATATGCATCTGGTACACTAGCTGCACAGTGGCTCAGATGAAAGCACTCCAATGGCTCATTAACACCGCCCAAAAGATCACTGGCTGCCCTCTCCCCACACTAGAAGATCTACACAACACCCGCTGTCTTAAAAACCCCCAAAACATCATAAAAGACACCTCACATCCTGGCTACTCCCTGTTTGAACTGTTGCCCTCAAGCAGACGGTACAGAGCAATCAGTGTAAGGACTAATAGACTCAAACACAGCTTTTATCCAACCGCAATAACACATCTGAATACTGCTACAAAAAAAATGTCCATCACGCCACCCTTGTATTAATCTATACGATGACTGAAGCATGTATGTGGGAATGTATGTGAATGTTTGCTGATACTTCTTATTAGTACTTGAAGTATTCTATTTATTTTATTTATTTAATTTTATTGTTTTATTTATATTTTGATATTGTTAGGGATGATTTTGGGACCATTGTTAGGGACCATTTTTAATTTCGTTGTACCTGTGACAATGACAATGACAATAAAGATTCTGATTCTGATTCTTGAGGTGGTTCGGGCATCTGACAAAGATGCCTCCTGGGTGAGGTGTTCCTGGCGTGTCACACCGCAAGGAGGCCCAGGGCAAACCCCGGACACGCTGGAGAGATTACATCTCAGCTGGCCTGGGAACGCCTTGGTGTTCCCCCGGGCAAGGTAGAGGAGGTGGCTGGGGAGAGGGAGGTCTGGGCTTCTCTGCTTAGGCTGCTGCCCCCGCGACCCGGTCTCGGATAATGGAAGAAGATAGATGCTTTCTTCCATTTGCGCAATATCTCTTTAATTAGAAATATCCTGTCTCAGAGCGATGCTGAAAAACTAGTTCATGCATTTATTACTTTTAGGCTGGACAACTGTAATTCATTATTATCAGGATGTCCTAAAAACTCCCTGAAAAGTCTTCAGTTAATCCAAAATGCTGCAGCAAGAGTCCTGACAGGGACTAGAACATATTGAATTTAAAAGGCAGTAATTTAAAAGTAAATCAAAAGAACTACGATTGAATAAGTCATAATTCAGATGATCCTTATAAATGACTGCTATTTGCCTACTACAGCCTGGGCACGTCTGGGTACTGAAGAACTTTTAATTTTGTGGGCAAAATTCAGAGGGGTCAAAAGGACAGACATTCTGTACTTAAGTAGAAGTACAGATACTAGTGTTAAAAAATGCTCAAGTAAAAGTTAAATACTGAAGCAACTTCTTCACTCGAGTAAAAGTGAAACAGTATCAGCTCTCAAATGTACTCAAAGTAAAAGTAGCTCCCTGAAGGATGTTTCTATATTTTATTTTCAAAGATAACTGAACCTAAAGTTCTATTAATGTTATAATTAAATAATATTGGCATATGGGAATACAAACTTTATTTTACTCTAAATTTTAATTCTAATTAAGGTACTCGGCTTTCATCAGATAAGTTAAACATGAGCAGAGAAAGTAAAGAAAAAGAAAATAGATCTCTATTTTCTGTTGCTACATTGTAGAGGTTGACTTCGCCCTGAAAGAGGAAATGTACAGTCAGGTGTTAAAGTGGATTCAGCAGGTGGGGAAACCTAAAATTGGTTGTAATCGCTCAGTGTGGGGATGTCAGAATGTATTTTTGAGGCCAAATACCTCATAATTTGATTTTTCTTGAATATCACAGGTTGGTGGAAACACTTTGTGTGTTTGCTGATGTTTGCTAAGCTGATAGAAATGCTGCAATTGAAATTACCTGACACTTACATGAGCAGGATTTCCTGTCATTTATTTCTGTTTAAAATTAAATGGGTTTGATGTTTGAAGGCTCGCAGTGATGAAATAATGACTCCCCTCAAATGCATTGAAGCAAAAGTAACAATGTAATTGTTATGGGGGACCGTGGTTCAGGGGGTTGGGAAGCTCATCTTGTAACCAGAGGGGCTGATGGCACGATATGGCAGCCTCGCTTCTGTCAATCTGCCCCAGGGCAGCTGTGGCTACAACTGTAGCTGCCTCCACCAGTGTGTGAATGTGAGAGTGAATGAATAGTGGAATTGTAAAGCACTTTGAGGGTCTCACAAAGTGCTATATAAATGCAGTCCATTATTATTATTATGTCTGTTTTTAAAATGTAAGGAGTAGAAAGCACACACATTTGTTTGAGAATGTAGGAAGTAAAAGTAAAAAGCAGTCAGAAAAATAAATACTCAAGTAAAGTACAAGTACCTGAAAGTTCTACTTAAGTACAGTACCAAAGTGCTCTTCCTTCGTTACTTTCCACCTCTGGCAAAGTTTTAAGATGGGCAACAGTTGCCTAGTTGGAGCCAAGTATTAGTGACAAAGAAGATGTCTATATTTGGGGAGGTTATGTCACGGCAGGGGGGGACAGACTCAAGTGCAAACAGAGAATCCCAGTTAAACAGTTCTTTATTTACAACGCCAGGTGCTCAATACACAAGTGGGGGAAAGGCCAAGGTTCCACGGGGAGGTTAGGGAAAACGGGATCTTCACACTTGCACATGCCATGCCAAACTGCAAACACTCACGCTCAGGGTTCCGAGATTCAGTATTACAAGACAGGTCCAGGGATTCTATGTACAGAGATGAGAAGTCACTCCAAGAAGATGCACAAAGGCACACAGAAGTTTGCAGAGTCCAGCGACGAGTAATTCAGAGCCACTGCCTTATGAAGTGGCCAGCAAACAGAGTGATGAACCACAGGTAAGTAATTATCTGCAGGTGCATGGACCAAAGGCAGGAGCCCACGATGAGCTGCGCCCAGACAGAGTGATGCGAGTGAGAGAGAGATAAAAGTAATCTTCCAGGTCTTCACAGACTAAATGTTCAGATTTAATAAATAAATGCATTAAATTTGAACGTCTGACTATAAAACTGGTCTCTGTGTCCTGCTGATAAATGTGGACTCTGAGACAAACACACAGCATGCAGTTAATTTGTGTTTCTGTTTGTTTGTTCTTATAGTTTCCCAGCATGCCCTGGCTGTGGTTGTGGAGGTAAATGAGGGGGAAAGATCTGTCCTGCTGCCCTGTCTGCACTCAGGTTACATACCTGAAGAGCCCACAGTGATGTGGACTCGCTCTGATCTTCATCCCAAATCTGTCCATGTACGACAAGAAGGAAGAGATGATCTTACAGGACAAAACCAGCGTTACAGCGGGCGCACATCAATGAGGTCTGAGGCTCTGGACACTTCAGACTTCAGCCTCACTCTGAGAAAACCAACAAAGACTGACAGTGGCAGCTATACCTGTTCCATCAGTGATGGGAGAGGAAAATGGAGACTGGGAGATATACAGCTGCACGTCAAAGGTCAGTAATAAACTCAAACACCTGCTGTAATTACAGGTCAAAAGTACAGTAGACAAAGGTCAGAGGTCAAACTGAAGGGAACATTTCTTAAATTGTTGTGACTCACCTGAAGAAACCAGGAGCAACATGTAGCTCACAGCTAACCTGTGAAAAACAGTGGAAACATCAAAATGATCAATACTATAATTTTTCTTTATTTACCAATAATGGACTGGTTGTAAGTCAGTAGTACTGCAGGACTAAAGTGGTTTTTTTTCACGTGTCTCCAACCAAAATTATTCGGATTATCTATCCATGGAGGAAAAACAAAGATATGAGCAGGAGCTACAAAATGTGTGGAATAGTGATCATGTTCTGAAGCTTTATTTAAATCCCTGACAATGGCTACGTCTCTCCCAGAGCTCCAGTTTGGTGACATCTACGTGTATCTTGTAGAGAATCGCTTATCATACACCTCTGCCTGGATGAAAGCTTTTAGAGTAAAGACAGCACTGACAGCCAGGGTCACTGTGTAATGTCTAAATATAAAGTCTTTGTTATGCTGTGTGGTGACACTCAAAGCGAACCCAATGAGAATCAATAATGAGTCAAAACGACAAGTGACTGTCATAGCTGCGGCAGCAGATGTGAGGGAGGTTTATTGCAAATAACAAAACACAAGGCGAGGATGGCAAAACAGAACTAAAGACTACCTGAACCGGGAGAAACTAAGACTAAACAGAAAACCTAAACAGGAATGGATGGAGAGCAAAGGTAACATGAAGGTGGTGATGAGCAGGGAGAATATATGGCACTTACACTGAGAGTAACACAGACAGTTTTCACTGAGACGTTCACAGACGGGCCAGTAATGAGCACACAAGGAACCAACAGAGGGAGCACCAACCCAGAATCCCAGAACTAGAAAATCTCAAAAAACAAATCATCCCACAGCTAGAACACAAGATCAATAATAATAATAATAATAATAATAATAATAATAATAATAATACATCAGGACCATGACAGTTATACCGATAATGAAATCAAAATCACTAAATTGTTATTATTTCCCATCTTTAGTTACGATTAAAACAAAAAGTGCGAGAGAACATTATTATATATTATTACTGTTACAGAACAGTCAGAGGTCAGGACTGGAGATACTCAGCTGTGCTTCAGTTACCATCAGTGTCACTGCTGCTGCTTCTACAGCTGATGTTGTGGTTTATTTTCCTCTCAGACCAGAAGGTGAAGGTGAAGGTGGAGGAAGGTTCAGAGTCAGTCATCCTGCCCTGCAAAACAAAATCTGACCTGCCTGAGGACACCAGAGTGGAGTGGACTCGCTCTGAGCAAGAACTCATGGTGGTCCATGTGTATTCAAACAGGAGTGATCACCTTAAGAACCAGGACGACCTTTACTGTGGTCGCACAAAGATGAACAAAGACCTGCTGAGAACTGGAGACCTCAGTCTGACCCTGAAATACCCGACAGAGAGAGACAGTGGAGGATACATCTGCACCATCTACAGGGACAAAAACATCCTGAGACAGAAAGTAGTGCTGAAGGTCAAAGGTCAGATATGTAGATAAATGTCAGAGGTCAATGCTGTGGATAAAGTTAAAAGGTAACATTATTGGGGGGTTTTAATGTTTCTCCACAGAACGGTTTCCATCCTGGGCCACAGCTGTCCTGGTTCTCCTGGTTCTTCTTGTGGTTTCTGGAGGACTTTTATTTTATTTCCAGCACTATTTCATGTCAGGTGAGTGTCTCCTACTACACTACCCATAATGCCGATGGTCAGCAGGTGTCCTCTGGTGGCTCCTTGACTGCGGCTCACACAAACTTGTTCCAGAAGCTGAAAGAGTTGAGAGTTACAAACAGCTGATACAGAGAGCTGAAGAGAAACTTCCAGGTTTGTTCCAGAAGTCAGAAAACCTCCTTCAGACTCAGTCATTGATCAGTGAAACAGCTCCACAACATGACTTTACTAAACAGTGTGTGTGCTTCACTGCATTGATCTGACACAGTGGCTGTGTCCCAATTCAGGGTCTGCACGCTTGAAGTAAGCGCACTACGTGTACTATGTACGGTGCGTACTATAAGTACGAGAAGTGCGGAAGTGAGAGGCTCGTGAAATGGGACGGTCTAGCCTTCGTCGCGCTGTTCAGGTTGCCTAGCAACCATGATACTAACCGCAAGTAACGTTACATACAGCTTTGTTTGACAGAAATGAAGGAAAAACAAATGTTTTGTTAGTCATTCATTTTCGTCATGACATCACTTTGATTAGTTGAGTATCTGAGGCTGAGACCACGGGACTGTAAAACATGATTGTTGGGCTTCATGTCTGTGCTTAACAGTCATTTCAAGATTAGTCAGTAAATAACAATTAGTTGTTCATGAGACTAAAAATCATCCCACTGTGGTAATGCAAATATAAAATGGCCAATATTATAGTATTGTCAGATTTTTATGATATATATATATATATATATATATATATATATATATATATATATATATATATATATATATATATATATATATATATATATATATATATATATATATATATATACATATAGCGGCTTTAAAATCAAGTTAACACTGGAAGTACAAACATCACTAATGTTACACAACTTTGCCAACATCAGAATCAGAATCAGAATCAGAATGGGGTTTATTGCCAAATGTTGAGCAGGTTTACAACATTAGGAAATTGCTGCGGTGCTTCAGTGCAAACATACTGTCATAAATTACGCTTAAATAGACATGAAAATAAAAATAAGAATAAGAATTAAAAGTGCTAAGTAGATAGATATATACATGATATATACATGAGTGCAGGTGGTGATCAGTGCCAAACATGGAATGATGCAGTGAACACAGCGTAGGGTCATGTGTTAGTGGTGGGAACAGTCATACGGTTATTGTTCATGTGTCCAACAGCAGAGGGAAGAAACTGTTCTTATGGCGAGAGGTTCTGGTGCGAATGGACCGGAGCCTCCTGCCTGAGGGGAGCAGGTCAAACAGACTGTGTCCAGGGTGAGAAGGGTCAGCTGAGATCCGAGCTGCACGCCGCAATGTCCTGGAGGTGTACAGGTCCTGCAGAGATGGGAGGCTGCAGCCAATCACCTTCTCAGCAGAGTGCACAACACGCTGCAGTCTCTGTTTGTCCCTGATAGTGGCTCCAGCGTACCACACGGTGATGGAGGAGGTGAGGATGGACTCGATGATTGCAGTGTAGAATTGCGTCATCGTCCGTGTTGGCAGGTTGAATTTCTTCAGCTGCCTCAGGAAGTACATCCTCTGCTGGGCTTTCTTAATGACGGAGGTGATGGTGGGCTCCCACTTCAGTTCCTGGGTGATGGTGGTACCCAGGAAGCGGAATGAGTCCACAGAGGTGATGGGGGTGTCAGTCAGGATGATGGGGGGGAGTGGGGCTGTGTGCTTCCTGAAGTCCACAATAATCTCCACTGTCTTCTGGGCATTCAGCACCAGGTTGTTGTGGCTGCACCAGGACACCAGACGTTCAACCTCCCTCCTGTAGGCAGACTCATCCCCGTCCGAGATGAGTCCAATAATGGTGGTGTCATCTGCAAACTTGATTAGCTTGACAGACTGGTGGGTGGAGGTGCAGCAGTTGGTGTACAGGGAGAAGAGCAGAGGAGAAAGAACACAGCCCTGGGGGGAGCCGGTGCTGATGGTCCGGGAGTCCGAGACATTCTTTCCCAGCCTCACATGCTGCTTCCTGTCCGTCAGGAAATCAGTGATCCACCGGCAGATGGGATCAGGCACATTCATCTGGGAAAGCTTGCCTCGGAGATGGTCTGGAAGGATGGTGTTGAAGGCAGAGCTGAAGTCCACAAACAGGATCCTGGCGTAGGTTCCTGGGGAGTCCAGATGCTGCAGGATGAAGTGTAGGGCCATGTTGATGGCGTCATCTACAGACCTGTTGGCTCTGTATGCAAACTGCAGGGGGTCCAGGAGGGGGGCCGTGAGGGTCTTCAGATAGGAGAGAACCAGGCGGTCAAAAGACTTCATGACCACAGATGTCAGAGCCACGGGTCTGTAGTCATTTAGTCCAGTGATCCTAGGTTTCTTAGGGACAGGGATTATGGTAGAGGACTTGAAGCAGGCAGGCACATGACATGCCTGCAGTGAGGAGTTGAAAATGCCAGAAAACACTGGGGCCAGCTCGTTTGCACAGTGTCTGAGGGTGGCAGGAGACACACCGTCTGGGCCGGGAGCTTTTCGAGCATTCAGACTCTTAAACTGCTTCCTCACACCTGCTTCATGAATATGAAGAGTTGTGGTGGGAGGAGGTGGTGTGAAATCCTCTTTTGTGTGGGGTGAGGAGGGGAGTGTTGTAGGTGAAGTGTTTGAAGGTGGTGATGGCTCTATGGAGGGGGGAGAGGTGGGGGAATGAGTGTCCAAAGTGCCTCTATTGTTGGGGCCGTTGGAGGTGTGAAGGCTGCCTGATGGCTCGTCAAAACGGCAGTAAAAGTCGTTGAGGGTGTTGGCCAAGAGCAAGTCATCAGTGGAGTGGGGGGTTTTAGGCTTGTAGTTGGTGATATTCCTAAAATCTTTCCACACAGAGGCCGAGTCGTTCTCTGAGATCTGCTGCTGCATCTTCTCAGAGTGCTGGTGTTTAGCAATGTCCACTTCTTTAGTGAACCTGTACTTGGCCTCTCTGTAGCAGTCCCTGTCTCCGCTTCTGAACGCCTTTCTCTTTTCCAGCCACAGCTTTTTGAGTTTAGGAGTAAACCAGGGTTTGTCATTGTTATAACTCACCCTGGTGCGTGATGGCACAATGCTGTCCTCACAGAAGTGGACATAGGAGGTAACAGTGTCCGTGGCCAACAGCAATGTTTTAATGTTCTTCATTATTAAACATTCGTACATAAATAAGTGACGTCATATTCAGTACTTACTTTTGACAGTTCACTCTTCGGCCGCTCCCTTCTGCCGTATTTTGCGGCAAAATTATCCACACCCACCGCCGCCCTATGAATTGTGGGATATATGGGACCACGAAGCGTGCACCGGACCACGCTTGATATTTGATACTGATACTGATACTGTTTGCAATTTTTATTGAACCACTAGCAGCAGCAATTAGGCAGAATTCAGTAATTAAGGGCATAAAATGCAAGAACGTGGAACATAAAATCAGCCTTTATGCGGATGATGTGTTACTCTTTCTCCAAAATTCACAAACCAATATCTCTGGGGTGATTGAATTGATAAACTCTTTTGCAAGAATATCAGATTACTCAATTAACTGGTCAAAATCTACAGTCCTACCGATTAATTGCTCCTTCCATAATTCCTCTTCTACACCACTGCAATCGGGAAATATAAAATATTTAGGTATTAATGTTTCTCCCAAGCTTGCAGATCTAACTAAATTAAACCATATCCCACTTTTAAAGAAGGTAGAAGATGATCTGGCTAGGTGGAAATGTCTACCCATATCACTCATGGGAAGGGTTGCCGCTATAAAAATGATGGTCTTACCAAAAATAAATTATTTATTCTCAATGATCCCAACTAAACCGCCACAAGATTGGTTCAGATCTCTAGATTCATGTATGTCGAAATTCCTTTGGAAAAATAAACCCCCACGTATAAGCTTAAAAACACTACAAAAGACCAAGGATAGAGGAGGATTAGAACTACCTAACTTTCAGCACTACTTCTTAGCCAACAGGCTCCAGTTTATCCCAGGATGGCTAAAACATACCCTCTTAGATGAACCTTGGCTAGATGTAGAACAAGCACTTTGCAATAATCTAGAGATCTCAGACCTACCATTTATCAGCTCAAACATCCAACGACATGAATGCTTTAAAAGCATCAACATCAGCTCTTCTCTGACAGCATGGTGGGAGTTTCTAAAATTGACGGCGTCTTCATTAATCCCATGCAAACGTACACCTATCTGGAACAACCCTGACATATTACAAAACAATAATATGATAAACTTTTTAGATTGGAGTGGTAAAGGAATCAAATATTTAGAACATATACTAGAAGGAACAGAATTTATTTCATTTGACGGACTAGTTACACAATATGGGATCAACAAGAAAAGATTTTTAGAATATCAACAAATTAAATCCATAGTAAAAAATAAATTTAAACCAGGTCAAGTTGAACTACAAACACCACCAAGTGTGGTTCAATTTCTTACTCTTAAAACCCCCAAATTACTATCCAAAATATACAGAATGCTTTCTAAAACAGATGAATCAATATCACTTCCTATTGCAAAATGGGAAGCGGATTTATCAGTTAACTTAGACCTAAACTTCTGGTCTCAGATTTGCTTAAAAACCTTTACTCTAATTAGAAATCCCAGTCTTCAATTAATTCAATACAAAATATTACATAGAGTGCACTATACAGGTCATCGGATGTTCAAGATGGGCTTTACGTCTACCAACAACTGCTCACACTGCCAAACCAATTCACCGGACAATTATATCCACGCTCTTTGGTTCTGTCCACCAGTTCAGAAGTTTTGGCGCGAGATATGTGAAGACTTATCAAAGTGTCTGAAATGTAACATTCCAACTTCCCCCTTAGTGTGTTTGTTGGGCAGCTTAGATAATGTCACTTCAGAAAAGAATATAGCCCATATGATCTTCACTGCCCTATGCATAGCCAAGAAAACAGTCCTCATGAACTGGAAAAATAAAAATAATCTTAATTCTAACCAATATACAAATTATCTATTAGATTACATTAGTCTTGATACAGCCTCTGCCACCACATCAGATCAATTGCTCTGGGCTCCTTTGATCAGCTCCATCACCTAGTGGGGGTGGAGGGGTCATAGTTTGGTCCCGCCTTCACTGTTGTGATTGGTGTGGGGGTAGGGACAGGCCTAGGGCGTCGGGGGGTTCCCCGGAGGCATCTTCCTTGGGGGGCTCAACCCGGGGTAGCGGTCATGTCCGGTTAGGGGCCCTGTTGGCTCTCAGGTGACTGTTTCCTCGTGGCTGCGTGCAGCGGGGCTAGGGGAGGGTTTGTGCTGACGGACGTGGGTTACTGACCTGGTAGCCTGGCTGCCCCTGGGTGGGTCCGGGATGGGCGTGAGGTTCTGGGGGCGCTCCGTCTCTGGGCTGGGGCCCTGGCCGGGCCTCGGGGGCTTGGGTCCTGGTTGGTGGGTTGCCGGGGTTGTGGGCGGGCGGGTGCATGGGGGCCCAGCCCTGGCGCGCGGTGCCGCCGGTGCATCGAGCCACCTGGGGGGCTCTTCAACTGGTGGGGGAGATTGTCACATCTTGCAGGAGCTTTCCTCTCTTCAGGAACTCTCTCTGCAGGAAGGGGAGATACAGGAGAGGTGGAGGAAGATCTCAGCCTGGGCGTCTATTGTCTTATGTAGTCTGGAAGATGAGTGGATGGTGGGGTGGGTGCAGTTTTCTCTGTGGTGGGGTTGGGTGGACTGTCCCGGGCTCTGTGGGGCTGGGAGGCGCTGCTGCACTGGTCCCCGGTCTGGATGGGCCTGGGCCCCCTTTCCCTGGCGGGTCGCGGAGTATGGGGGTGCCTACTGGGGTCAGCGGGGGAGCTGGCCCCAGGGAGGGGTCACTTGCCCCTCCCTTCCTTCCCTCCCCATCTCCAGCTGCCTCCCTCTTCCCGCTCCACCACAACCACCCACACATGCAGGGCCTTGGAGTAGGGGTATGTCACCAGGGTGCAGAGGAGGCTACCCCCCCCCCCCCCCCTCTGTCCCCTTCTGGCTGCCTCTACCTCAATTTTATCCCACAACTTAGACATTCATATTACTCACACTCTCATTACACATACATATAGGATCTTGGGGGTGGGCACGCTACACGGAATCCAGGTTACCATCAGGGTGTACACCTCACCCCTGGCGTCGTTGCCCACCTCTCAATTTTAAATACACGTAGACATTGAGGGCTATCAGGAGGGACTATGCGCTTACCTGCTGCTCTCTGGCAGGTAGCTCCATGCCCTCCTGGGTTTTAAATGCACCTTAGAACACACATGCATCAACACTACAATGAGCGGGTGGAGGGAGGTTTGGAGTCTTCTCTCACCTCCGTTCTCTGCGACCTGCTGGAGCAGGGGGGCTAGGAGGAGGAGTTGGCCGTCCGACTGCGGTCTGGAGTATGGGGCCTCCCTGCTGCTGCGGAGTCGGGGCGGTCTGCCTCTCCCCACCGCAGGGAAAAGGGTAACACCACCTGGGTCTGGGTGCAGTTCCCCCCTCCAGGGGCAAGGGTACCTAGACCCGGTTCGTAGAGTACGCTTGGGGAGTGTGATCGTGTGTACAGCGTCTCTTTATGTCTGTCTCCACGTTGGTTGAGTGTGGAGTAAGTGCATATGAGAGCATGAGGGTGGGAATGGATGTTTGTGTCTGTGTATGCCTGTATGTCTGTGTCTATATGTCAGGTTGGGTATCAGACGCCACCTCTCTGGGGACATCTCAGGCCCTCCAAGGTTTGGAGGCCTATCTCCCCCCACCACCACTTCCCCTGCCAGTGGCGGACTCCCTCAGACATCGGTGCGTTGGTGGTTCTTTGTGTCTGGGGATGGGCGTCCAGGTACATGCCGGCTCACTCCTTGGCGGCCGCTTATCGGGGCCCAGAGCCTGGGGCTCGCTCGGGCCACTTCGGAGGTGGGGTGCCCCCGGCCTCTCGGCCTGGGGCTCGGTCACTCAGGCACAGCTGGCTGCCGGCGGAGCTCACGGGCGCGTCACTGCAACTCCCCCTGGCTTCTGCTCCGCGGCTGCTGAGTGAGCCCTCATCCGGGACTCTCCTCAGCTCTTTCTGGGACAGTGGCGCGGCTGCCCCTCTGTTAGTCTTCCTTGGTCTCTTGTGTTCTGGGGGCCTCTGGATGTCTGGAGTTTTGATCTCCTCCATACCTGCTTTATGCCCTGGAGGACGGGGCTGTGGCCCCCCCACACCCTCTAGCAGATCATTACATGAAGGAACCTTTTAAAAAAACAAGCGCGTCCATGCTCACAGGTGTACACACGGGTGATCACACCCACAAACTACACCCCTTTTGGCTCCTACCTCAAAGCACACTGTGTTCTGTTGATCTTATGTGCTGCACAATAATGTTTAATATTTAGTATTTACTGCCATATTCCCATATATCATTGTGATGTTGTTTATTTAATTACTCTTGTTCTCTTCGGCTTGTTTTCTTTTCTCTTTCTCAACAGGTGATCCAGGTGATCGATATATGCATTTTTTTTTTATTTTTTTTTTTATATTATTTTTTTTTCCTGCCCATTCTGTTGGTTTTTGTTTTTTGCCCTTCTCCCCCGTCCCTCCTCTCAGCTGTTTCTCTTTCCCTCTTTCTTTCTCTCCTTCTTTCTCCAGTCAAGTCTGTCCCGTATACAGCAAGTGAAAATAAAATAAACAATAAAAGGTGAATCAAATGGACCATTATGGCAAGGCTGGGATGGTCAATTTGGTAAAGTAAATCCATTGGGCATCTTTCTTTGCCTTTAGACAATAATTCTGATGGCAAAAGAGCCAAACGGGACAGGCAAAAAAAAGAAAAAAAAAAAAAAAAAAAAAAAAAAAAGATATTTGGGGAAATCGACGGCGCATTTGGAGTATGCATTTGAAGCACACTTTGGATTGGGACAGCCGTCGTCGCGTGGCGGTGACGTAACCGCACTTAAAATGCGTACTTCAAGCGTGCAGACCCTGAATTGGGACACAGCCAGAGGCTGCATGTGTACAAGGTTTTTAGTATTTAGTACAGTAACTTGAAGTTAATCTGAATTTAGGAAAAAAAAAAATGTATATATTGTCTAAGAGAAGCATATATAATATATACAGTGGGGCAAAAAAGTATTTAGTCAGCCACCGATTGTGCAAGTTCCCCCACCTAAAATGATAACAGAGGTCAGTAATTTGCACCAGAGGTACACTTCAACTGTGAGAGACAGAATGTGAAAAAAAAATCCATGAATTCACATGGTAGGATTTGTAAAGAATTTATTCGTAAATCAGGGTGGAAAATAAGTATTTGGTCACCTCAAACATGGAAAATCTCTGGCTCTCACAGACCTGTAACGTCTTCTGTAAGACGCTTTTCTGTCCCCCACTCGTTACCTGTATGAATGGCACCTGTTTGAACTCATCATCTGTATAAAATTTGATGACTACATTTGGACATGACTACAGTCAGTGTTGGGAAGGTTACTTTTAAAATGTATTCCACTACAGATTACAGATTACATGCCCCAAAATGTATTTTGTAACGTATTCCGTTACGTTACTCAATGAGAGTAACGTATTCTGAATACTTTGGATTACTTAGTATATTACCATGCTTTTTACAACTACATGAATGTACTATTGCTGTGTGATCTAGTACTATTACCGGAGGTTCCTCGCCATACCAATACCAACTAGATTTTTAAATCTTAATATAAAATGAGTAACAGTAGGTGGACATTAGGTAAGGCTGCACTTTTTGCAGCGATCTCGTGAAGAAAACTATTCCGTGCGTATATAAAACAGGTCCAATTCAATTCAATTTTATTTATATAGCGCCAAATCACAACAAAAGTCGCCTCAAGGCGCTTCATAGCTACAGAGAAAAACCCAACAATCATATGACCCCCTATGAGCAAGCACTTTGGCGACAGTGGGAAGGAAAAACTCCCTTTTAACAGGAAGAAACCTCCGGCAGAACCAGGCTCAGGGAGGGGCGGCCATCTGCTGCGACCGGTTGGGGTGAGAGAAGGAAGACAGGATAAAGACATACTGTGGAAGAGAGACAGAGGTTAATAACAGATATGATTCAATGCAGGGAGGTCTATTAATACATAGTGAGTGAGAAAGGTGACTGGAAAGGAAAAACTCAATGCATCATGGGAATCCCCCGGCAGCCTATGTCTATTGCAGCATAACTAAGGGAGGATTCGGGGTCACCTGGTCCAGCCCTAACTACATGCTTTAGCAAAAAGGAAAGTTTTAAGCCTAATCTTAAAAGTAGAGATAGTGTCTGTCTCCCGAATCCAAAGTCCAAGGCTCCAAACTGTAGTAAAGGGACCTAATACGTCGGGCTCATAGCTGAAAACTAGCTTTACTTTGTTGTCTGGGTCAACTTTGCTTGCGAGAGACAGAGAGAGGCGTTGAAAGGCTGCTCCAACTGAACTTATTGTTTCGGAGAAAAACACAAACACAGTGTACAGTCGAGTCTTAATAGCTTACTTACAACTGGGCTCTTCAGGCACTCTTTTTGGCTGCAGTGGTTATTATTATATTTACATGCTTCCAGCTCCCGTTTCTGCTCGGTGGCAACTCGTACTTTTGCACTCTCCTTTTTCTCCCTCCCTCGCTCACAGACATATAACGGGTATGGCAGTCCATTCTCCCTGCAGCACGGACTACACTGCCCATGAAGCTACATTCTTTAGGGCTATGCCTGTAACACTCTGCCTATTGCCTTCATATTAAAATAAGTTTTGAATAATAATTTTTACAAATATTTCTTCACGTCATTATGCAGACCGCAAGAAGGGGTGACATGGGCCGCGAGATTGAGACACAGGCATTAGAGCCTCTTAATGCGTGTTTTGTTTGGGTTTCCACCAACGTGGAATTACCAAAAATAGAGAGGGGACAGCCAAACATATGAAACAGGAAAAGACCGCCATGTAATCCATTTATTTCAACAAAGTAACTGTTTTAAACGGTAACTGTAACGGAAAACAGTTACTCATATTTTTCTATTTAAATCCATAACACCGTTACATTACATTACATTACACATTACTCACACTCTCATAACACATACATATAGGATCTTGGGGGTGGGCACGCTACACGGACTCCAAATTATCTCAGGCCTTCCAAGGTTTGGAGGCCTATCTCCACCCACCACCACTTCCCCTGCCGGTGGCGGACTCCCTCGGGTGTCGGTGCGTTGGTGTCTGGGGGTGGGCGTCCGGGTACACACCGGCTCACTCCTTGGTGGCCGCTTATCGGGGCCTGGGGCCTGGGGCTTGCTCGGGCCACTTCGGAGGTGGGGTGCCCCCGGCCTCTCGGCCTGGGTCTCGGTCACTCAGGCACAGCTGGCTGCCGGCGGAGCTCACGGGCGCGTCACTGCAACTCCCCCTGGCTTCTGCTCCACGGCTGCTGAGTGAGACCTCATCTGGGACTCTCCTCAGCTCTTTCTGGGACAGTGGCGCGGCTGCCCCTCTGTTGGTCTTCCATGGTCTCTTGTGTTCTGGGGGCCTCTGGATGTCTGGAGTTTTGATCTCCTCCATACCTGCTTCATGCCCTGCAGGATGGGCCTGTGGCCCCCCCACAGCCTCTAGCAGATCATTACATGAAGGAACTTTTTAAAAAACAAGCGCGTCCATGCTCACAGGTGTACACACGGGTGATCACACCCACAAACTACACCCTTTTTGGCTCCTACCTCAAAGCACACTGTGTTCTGTTGATCTTATGTGCTGCACAATAATGTTTAATATTTAGTATTTACTGTCATATTCCCATATATCATTGTGATGTTGTTTATTCTATTACTCTTGTTTTCTTCTGCTTGTTTTATTTTTTCTTTCTCAACAGGTGATCCAGGTGATCGATAGATGCATTTTCTTTTTGTCTGCTTATTTAGTTGGTTTTTGGTTTTTTTGCCCTTTATCACCGTCCCTCTTCTCAGCTGTTTTTCCCCCTCTTCCTTTCTCACTTTTCTTTTCTTCATTCAAGTCTGTCCCATATCTAGCAAGTGAAAATAAAAAAAATAAAATAAACAATAAAAGGTGAATCAAATAGACCATTAAGGCAAGGCTGGGATGGTCCATTTGATAAAGTAAATCCGTTGGGCATCTTTCTTTGCCTTTAGACAATAATTCTGATGGCAAAAGAGCCAAACGGGACAGGTAAAAAATAAATAAATAAACAAATAAATAAATAAATAAATCCGTAACACTGCCCACAGTGTTACTAGAGGCCAAGGTAATACCACAGAGTAGACATCTGGTTAGACGCCATGTTTCTACGATTGTTGGGGCCATTTTTGAGTATATACATTATTGAGTACAATAATCTCACTTTTATCTGAATTTAGAAGTGGGAAATTAGAGGATCACATAGATTTTTGTCTTCAAGCCTGTAAATAATAGATTTGTGTCATCTGGCAACATCTATAAATATAAATGGGTTTAATTGGAATGAAAATGTATGTTAATAACGTTGCCTAACGGAAACTTGTACAATATGAAAACAGCATAGGTCCAAGCAAAGTACCCTGTGGAACTCCATGACAAATTTTTATGTAAATAAGACTCTTCATTTAACACCAGTAAAGTAGACTTTATTTAAAATCTACAGTATTTTCTAATCCCTGTAGTAAAATGTTGTGGTCTACACCGAGTTCTAACAGGACAAGCACAGAAATAAGTCCTCTGTAACAGGTAATAAGGAGACCATTAGTAACCTTCACTACAGCTCATGTTTGGGTTTGTTGTCCTCTCAGTCCCCTGGGTGGAGGTGGATTCAGGAGTGGAGTCTGTCCAGCTGATCTGCAAAACCACAGTTTGGCTGCCTAAAGATGCTAAAGTGGAGTGGAAGGACAAGAACAACAGGAAGGTCCACGTGTATGAGAACGGCTCTGACCAGCCTGAAGAACAGGACGATAAATACAAGAACCGAACAAAGATGAAGAGAAACTTACTGGAACCTGGAGACCTCAGTCTGACCCTGAAACAGCCCACAGATGGAGACAACTCCACCTACACCTGCACCGTCTACAGCAGGGAGAGAAACATCCTGCTGAGGAAACAAGTGAATCTCACTGTCAGAGGTCAGTGCTGTAGATACAGGTCAAAGGTCAGAGGTCAGACTCATGATGGTGGTTCAGTCTCAGTGGGCTCCATCCAATAATGTTACAGTGTTAGCATGTCTGATGTTTGTGGCTGTTTTGGTTTTTATTTGATTTCCAGCCAAATGTAAAAGCTTCATCAGATGAACTGTAGGAGCAAAGTTCATGTGTGAGACTTCATCTGAAAGGTAACATCTTCTAGTTTCTGAACATGTTTTTGTTTAGCATGTGGCTGAAACACAGGCTAAGCTAAGTCAGCTCAAATCTCAGTAACAACCTTCTTTGGTCCTCATCTATAATCAGTCATATCTGAGTCACAATAACTAGAAGATGATTTCTAGCAGAAGTGTGAACATCTCCACATCCTTTCTCCATGTTATCATCCAAAGCTGTGTGAAGTTTCAGAGCTCTGCAGCTAACAGAGACTTTCAGTTTGCTGCTCTCTTCCTCTGACAGCTCCATTCTTAGGGAGCGTTAGTTCTCTGTTTCACTTTATTCCACTTATTCAGTCTGATGTTCTCTGATCTGTTTCTCTTGTTTAGTGTCTTAAATGCTGCCAGTGCCTCTCTTTGCTGTAACCAACCTTTTTCTTTATTTCTGAGCTTTTTAAGGACTTTAACTGATGCACCAACCTTTGAAAATGGAAAGAAATCAGATTCATGGCTGCATCAAAGTGTCACATGTAGTTCTCCACATCAGCTGGATTATATCTATAGCAGCAAACAGCAGCTGATGCACAAATCTTTGTCTGTGTTAATAAAGTTGGATCAGTTCAAACAGTTTGTTGCTCTGCACTTGAAAGCAGCAGTTTTTCTAATGCACACCTTCATGTTTCCTTCATATTTGAATCCCCCTGTAGATGCTGACAGGTAACCATGTCACACAGAGCTCAAGCCTTTGAATCCAGCTGTGACTGTTGATTTTCTATTGAATGGACTTTTTCAAATCCAGCTGTAGGCCTGTGTTTGTGAGCTCATTAACAGCTGTTTGTTTAGAGAGACGTGGTCCTCACAGGACAGCCACTACAAACATATGATTTTATAGAATATGATGCATTACTGCAGATTCAACACAATAGAAAGGATTTGAAATGAGCTCAGCCTTAAACATGTGCAGCAGTAATATTGATCCACAGACACTGATGGGAACATTTTTCTGCACAATAGGTACTTTGACTTTTCATACTTTATGTACAATTTGCCAGTACTGCAGTTTTGTGTGTAGTGAGGTGTTTTCATGGTGTTTTCTTGGTGCTTTTACTAAAGGAAGGCTTCTATCAAATTCTTCCACATGTTGTCAAACTGAGCTGTGTGATGAAGTGAGTGTGACAGAAACACTCACACTGTGTTTCTCTGCTTCATCAAGTCAAATCTGGTCCTCAGAGACTGAATAAAGTCCTGTCCCACTAACAGCAGCTCCAACAGTCTGTTCACTGCTTTCTTCCTGTCAGTCTTCATCTTTCTGCTGCGTCTCCTCTTCACACTGACCACTTTCTATCTAACAGTGAGCTCCCAGTGAAGCAGCAGCATTCAGCCTGTTAGAGTCAACACAAATGTCTCCATCCAAGCTCATGTTGTGCTTTGTTGTCCTCTCAGTGCCCCAGGTGGAGGTGGATTCAGGGGTGGAGTCTGTCCAGCTGCCCTTCAACACCACACTTCACCTGCCTGAAGATGTTAAAGTGGAGTGGAAGGACAAAGGCAGCAGGATGATCTATGTTCATCAGAACGGCTCTGACCAGCATGAAGAACAGCACCAGGTTTACAGAGACCGAACGAAGGTAAATGAAGACCTGCTGAAAACTGGAGACTTCAGTCTGACCCTGAAATACCCCACAGATGGAGACACGAACACCTACATCTGCATCGTCTACAGCAGGGACGGAAACATCCTGCTGAAGAAAAATGTGGAGCTAAAAGTCAGAGGTCAGTGCTTTAGATACAGGTCAAAGGTCAGAGGTCATGTAGGATTTTATTCTCTATAACAGGGGTCTCAAGCTCACGTCACCCCTACTTGCAGCCTGCATATTGGTGTGAAAAAGTATAATGCAATTTGGACCTTGGAGTTGCTTTTTTTGTTAAGGAGGATTTGTTTGTTGGTGAGTGCAATGTTACAATTGTCATGGTTCTGTGTCTTTTTATCCAGCATTTAAAGTTTCATGTCCCTTTTGTTTTATGGTCTTCTATAAAACTCCATGAATCTCCTGAAAACATGGGTCGATGTTCCACAGTGATGTAAAACAGGTGGAGCAGCCACAGGAAGTCTCCCCACGCCTGCAACTGTTAGCACAGCACCACCATGTAGCAGCTCACACAGCCTCTCTTACGACCCTCAGAACAAACCAGCAAACAGCCGTCTTTCAGTTCTAAACTTTCTGTTTTTAACAGCATGCTGTGTCTGAACAGACTCACACCCCGTTTCTTTCCACTGAAGCTGTCACACAGTACATGCACAGGTCTCACTTATGGCTCTTTGGAAGTGGTTTCTGTTGAAGCATCCACACAATGAAGGCCTTAATCACACTAATGCTAAGAAAACCCCAAAACAGAAATTACACCTCTTTTTTGTGGGGCATTATAACATCATAACAGCCTCCACCCCAGAACTGGTGGTTTAAAACCAATGACGATGTTGGCACTGGGATTTGTTTGTGACAGCGTCTGGGTTTAATGTAGAAGCCACGTCTGAAGTTCACTCTGACGCCTCTGTCTTTCTAAATAGAGTGACAGTAACTATGTGTGAATATGTAAGCGTGTACAAACTGCACATAGTGAGATTTACAGCAACAGTATTTTGTCCATATTCGCCATTGTACAAATTAATCCCATGTAAACAATAATGTGGCGCACAGCTTGATGTCAAAAAACGCACACACCTTTGCTGTTGCATGACTCAATCAACGAAGATTTTCTTGTAAACCAAAGGGGGCCTAGCAAAAAAAGTTTGGGAACCACTGCATTACGCAATTCAACTAGATATGTAGCCTTAGACAGGTCAACAGTTTTGGATTTAAATTTCTGATAACATATTAGAGTCACTCAATACTTCACTGAAGAGTACAAGGACAGCCAACTCCTCCTCCTGGCCCCCCGCTCCAGCAGGTTGCAGAGAACGGGGTGTGAGAAAACTCCAAACCTCCCTCCGCCCGCTAATATGTAGTGTTGATGCATGTGTGTTCTAAGGTGCATTTAAAACCCAGGAGGGCATGGAGCTACCTGCCAGAGAGCAGCAGGTAAGCGCATAGTCCCTCCTGATAGCCCTCAGTGTCTACGTGTATTTAAAATTGATGATGTTGTCCAAGTAGACCAGGTAGGTCTCCCGCTGCATGCCAGCCAGGACGCGGTCCATCAGCCGCTGGAACGTCGCTGGGGCATTGCATAGTCCAAATGGAATGACGTTCCATTCAAAGAGGCCTGTCCTAGTGCAGAAAGCGGTGGCCCTGCGTGCTCTAGGCGTCAGCTCAACCTGCCAGTGGCCTGATGCGAGATCTAATGTGCTGAACCATCTGGCAGTCGAGAGTGTGTCCAGCGTGTCCTGGATGTGGGGCAGCGGGAAAGCATCTGTTATGGTGCGGTCGTTGGGAGCCCTATAGTCAACGCAGAGATGGTATGTCCCATCTTTCTTACGCACCATAACGATGGGCGAGGTCCAGCTGCTGCAGCTGCGTTGAGCAAGACCGCTCTGTAGACTGTCGCAGATCTGCTGATCAGCGTGTTGCTGCTTTTCCCCTGCCATTCTTCGTGGATGTTGCTTGACTGGGGCAACAGGATGGGTTATGATGTCATGCTGCACAAGGCTGGTTCGGCCCAGGTCGGCAGGGCCTGTAGAAAACACATATCCATAAGTGCAAAGCAAGCGTTTCAGTTGCAGGTGTTCATAGTCATTGAGGTCTGTGGAGCTCTGGCCATAGAGCTCCTGCAGGTGCAGAGGAACCATAGGAGGGCTGGTCAGTGAGTGTGCAGCTGGGGAGACGATGGAGGGTTCCACGGCCTCAGCTGGCTGGAGGAGCCCGGCAATTGATCCTTCCTTAATTGTTACAGCTTTATTGTCGGGGTTAAAAAGGCGAAGTGGGACAGCTTTAGAAGGCTGGGCACTGACTAGGACTCTAGCGATGAGTACTTTGTGCTTCTCAACAAAACCTTTGGTGGGACTAAGCATCATATCACCTCGAGCTGCTGCACCTCTTCACCAAACAGGATGATGCAGCGTTTGCCGAAATCAAGACGTGCTTCAGCTTGAGCGAGGAAGGGATGCCCAAGCAGCACCTATTTCTGCATCACCCAGCCCATTTGTGAAACTTCAACAGCTATAGAGTCTTGTTCAACCTCTGCTCTATAGCCACTTTATCATAAATGTCATCTCTGAAAACATGCAGGGCCTCACCAGGTTTACGCACTCGCTGCCTCAGTTCTACAGCAACAGCAGCTGCATGGTCAGAAGAAGGGCCTTATGCAGTTTCCAGTTCGTCCACCAGGCGGTGGTAATCCCATTTGGATGAGCGGGGATTTCTGTGGATAATGGCCCCTGCTGCTCCAACTAGGCAGAACTTAAGCGGAGTTGTCATTGTCTTTTCTGACCAATAGTTGGCTTCAGCGCAGCTCTCAAACCTGTGCAGAAATTCCTTCCACGGTGTGGTGCCATCATATTGACCTGGACGTAGTGTGGGGACTCTCTCTCTAGGATCACCGTCCTCTTCACTGTCAGATGGGGGCCGACGGGGCACACAGCAGGTCTTGCCTGGTTTTGAGCGGGGTTGACGCTGTGCAGGGGTTTGCCCATAGCTTATGGCTTCATTAAGGCTACTGGAAGGCATACATCTCATGGGTGTATTTAACATTGCGTTAAATTGAGCCGGTGTGCTGTGTACAAAACTGTCCATGTGAGCAGAGGAAAATGGGTTTGAGTCTGGGTAGTGCATTTTCATTTGGGGAGTAGGAGCTGGATAATAGTTCAATATGATGTGTAAGTTGATTTATTCTTTTACCTCCATGCCACAGTGGCCCAATTCTTCACCCCAGTGTTTTCTCCTCTAATTTTAATAAATTTTGCCGTTTGGACTTTGTTCCCTACAACATATCACCAAAAAATTAATTCACAAAACTCCAAATTGGCTGTATGTAAGTGGCAATACATGAAAAACCGCGGGACCCACCACACCACTAGTTTACAGTTATTTTTACTAAAAAAAAAAACTAAAAAATAAACATGTCTATGCAGATGCCCATAGCTTAACAGCACAACCGCTATAAAAATTGACCTTTTGTACCACCAGATTTTCATATACTTACATTTGAAAGTGTTTTCCTCTCCCGCTTAGATCAACATCGTTATCAGAAAAACGGCCCTCAATGAATCCTGGGATATAGTAAGACGCAAAGGCGACATGGGACCCATGTTAAAATTTGGGGAAAAGTAGGACGCATTTGTCACCACATTTGGAGTACTCTTTGAATTCGGACAGATTTTGTTGCATCACTGTGACGCCATTGCCTCCAAATATGGCATTTGAAGCATCCTTCCCCTGAGTTCGGACACAGCTAGAGTGTTAGTTTTTACCCCTGCATTACTGCACCTTTCAAAGTTTCACTGAAACTGTGTTGAGCAGAGGGCTGAACTACAAACAGATTAATGTGTTAGTGAGTTGAGTTTGTTTTCGTTTTCAAGGTAACAACTCTACTTCCTCTTACTGAGCAGTTGGGCCAACATGTGTGATGTAGAGGAGTCAGAGTGCAGTTTGAAGAAGCTTTGAATAACACACACATTGCTGGCTGGCTGTCCGAGTGGTGTCCAATAAACGATGTGGGCTTCATAGATAATTGGAAAACCTTCTGGAGGAAACCTGGTCTTGTTAGGAGAGACGGCATCCATCCCACTTTGGATGGAGCAGATGTCATTTCTAGGAATATGGACAAATTCATTAAACACCCCAAAATATGACTATCCAGAGTTGGGACCAGGAAGCAGAGTTGCAGTCTTACACGCCTCTCTGCAGCTTCTCTCCTCCTGTTACCCCCCCCCCCCCCCCAAAAAAAAAACAAACAAACAAAACATCTCCATAGAGACTGTGTCAGCTCCCAAACAGACAAAAAACAAACTAAAAATCAGCAACAGACCACTTAAACATAAAAAAATCACAAAGAAAGAACGTTACAGTATCCACATCTGAACCAAAGAGTGAGACAGTGAGATGTGGATTATTAAATATTAGGTCTCTCTCCTCCAAGTCTCTGTTAGTACATGACTTAATAATTGATCAACAAATCGATTTCCTCTGCCTTGCAGAAACCTGGTTGCAGCAGGATGATTATGTTGGTTTAAATGAATCAACACCCCCGAGTCATTCTAACTACCAGAAATCTCGAAGCACAGGCCGAGGGGGCGGTGTGGCAGCAATTTTTCACACCAGCCTATTAATCAACGAAAGACCAAGACAGACTTTTAAGACCTACCATAGAACCAAGTCCGCCAGAGCTTATATTATATTTTTACATGTTGTAGTGCCATTTGTGGGAGCATTTCAAGTTGATATACATCAATACAACCGTTATAGCCCAAATTTTAATAATATATCTTCATTAAGTGCATAGTAATTACATAAATTGCAAAGAAGTGCAATAAACTACAAAAAAATTAAAATAGTTTTCGTTTTTTTAACATACATTTCTTGTTAGAGAAATTTAAGAGGCTTATCCCTCAAAACTGTAAATACAAAAAAGTTGCACAAAATAGTTTCCCAGCACAGGAAATTTAGTTCTTCATAGTTTTATTTTTGAAATACACCAATTTTTATACACTGCAGGAAAAACGAAAATAATTATTACAATGCAAATTTGCAAAAAAACCCAGCATATGCATCAAAATAAACTATTTCCAGCAGTGCAATATGAGTCCTAAGCATCCCAGAAACACCATAGAAAGTCATAAAGTTAAACATAACTTTTAAAAACACCAGTATAGGCTCATAAGGCCCTGATAGTAAAAACTACATTTCTGCAAAATGACATCACTTCCGGTTTCGGGCAGGTAATGGCGGACTTGCGATAGTTCGCGCTGATGGACGTAGGAAGTGTTATGAACAGCTGATTGAATCGGCAAAGCGTGTTTCTGGAATATTATGTTTTTGTTGCTGCAAGTGCTTTTTATGTAGTTTTTGCAAAGCTATATGTGTAAGGAAACTGTGACTTAGGACAAACTGATGGCATAAGATGTAAGTACAACTCCTCCGGTTTCATATGCAAAAAAAATTATTGGGCTAGCTCACGTGGTTGCAGAGCTACCGGGATTTAAAAATAGTTACGCAAAACAGAGCGTGCGCGCTCCGACCGGCTTTAAAGGCTTTTAAGAAGGGAGACCAGAGGGTTTGTTCCAACTACAGGGGGATCACACTCCTCAGCCTCCCTGGGAAGGTCTATGCCAGGGTGCTGGAAAGGAGAGTTTGTCCGCTAGTTGAACTTCAGAGGAACAATGCGGTTTTTGTCCTGGTCGCGGAACACTGGACCAGTTCTTTATCCTCTCAAGGATACTTGAGGGTGCATGTGAGTTTGCCCAACCAGTCTACATGTGTTTTGTGGACTTGGAGAAGACATTCGACCGTGTCCCTCGGGGTGTCCTGTGGGAGGTGCTGCGGGAGTATGGGGTGTCTGGCCCATTGCTTCGGGCCATTCGATCCGGATACAACAGTTGCAAGAGCTTGGTTCGCATTGCTGGCAATAAGTCGGACTCGTTCCCGGTGGATGATGGGCTCCGCCAGGGCTGCCCTTTGTCACCGATTCTATTCATAATTTTTATGGACAGGATTTCTAGGCGCAGCCAAGTGGAGGAGGGCTTTCACTTCGGTGGCCTCAGAATCTCATCTCTGCTTTTTGTGGATGATGTGGTGCTGTTGGCTTCATCGGGTGAGGGCCTCCAGCTCGCACTAGAACGGTTCGCAGCCGAGTGTGAAGCAGCAGAAATGAGGATCAGCACCTCCAAATCTGAGGCCATTGTTCTCAGCTGGAAAAGGGTGGAGTGCCCGCTCCGGGTCGGGGATGAGTTCCTGCCCCAAGTGGAGGAGTTCAAGTATCTCAGGGTCTTGTTCGCGAGTGATGGGAGAAGGGAGCCAGAGATTGACAGACGGATTGGTGCTGTGGCTGTAGTGATGCAGACGCTGCACCGGTCCATCGTGGTGAAGAGGGAGCTGAGTGTAAAAGCGAAGCTGTCAATTTACCGGTCGATCTACATCCCAATCCTCACCTATGGCCACGAGCTGTGGGTAGTGACCGAAAGAACGAGATCGCGGATACAAGCGGTGGAAATTAGCTTCCTCCGAAGGGTGGCTGGCCTCTCGCTTAGAGATAGGGTGAGAAGTTCAGCCATCCGGGAGGGGCTCAGAGTAGAGCCGCTGCTGCTCCACATCGAAAGGAGCATCTGACAAGGATGCCTCCTGGGCGCTTCCTGGGTTAGGTTTTCCGGGCATGTCCCACCGGGAGGAGGCCCCGGGGCAGACCCAGGACACGCTGGAGAGATTATATCTCTCCGCTGGCCTGGAAACGCCTTGGTGTTCCCCCGGATAAGCTAGAGGAGGTGGCTGGGGAGAGGGAGGTCTGGGCTTCTCTGCTTAGGCTGCTGCCCCCGCGATCCGACCCCGGATAAGCGGAAGAAAATGGATGGATGTTTTCAAAATTGGAGTTCAGTTATTTTTACTTCCAATAGTGTTAACATGCCACACAGGTCATGAACAAGATTTTTTTAAATTGTCATTGTAAGTGGGCTAAAGCACTTAATTAAACGTATGCTAACAGAAATGTAAATGCTGTAATTTGGTTCTTTTAATAAACCAAGTAACTTGGATGTGATGCTGGCGTGACCACAGTGCACATGTCTGCTGTTGCTCACAGTGGTCCAAGGGACGGCTCAGGGAATTTGTGTGTGTGCTCTAGTGATGGGAAATTCGGCTCTTTATAGAGAACCGGCTCTTTCGGCTCGGCTCACTAAAAAGAGCTTGCTCTGTTGGCTCCCAATCGACTCTTCGGGTTGTTTTGTTACTTTAATTACAGTGGTCCCTCGCTATAACCCAGTTCACTTTTCACGGCCTCCCTGTTTCGCCGATTTTTTTGTGTGCAATTTTCCATTTTTTTATTTTTATTTTTTTTACAGCACATTGTGTTCTGCGTCATGATTGGCTGTACACCATTGTTAATCAATCTCGTGCTGTGTCTCCTGTACAGTACAGAATGCGTTCAGCTTGTCAAACTTACATAAATCTTTGACCGCTAGCAGTGTGACTCTGAAGTGTATGTTTGTAAGTTTTCTCCCCGACAAACGCAACAATGTTGACTAAACGTTTTGCACCGTCAACGGCAACCACAGGTGTCTTTGGTTTCATTCTATAATACTAGACTTTTTTTTTTTTTTACGAAGAACTTGAGTGTTTAAACAAGAGAGAAAAGTGTGGAAATGTTCATGCCTGTCTGAGAAAAGTGTATAAAGCATGTAATGAGGGGTTTTGTCCTAAAACATGTCTTAAACATGTCTACATCTATAATTATTGTAAAAAATAAAGTTGGCTAATTCACTTTTTCACCTATTGCGGGTTATTTTTGGAAGGTAACTCCTGCGATAAACGAGGAACCTCTGTAATTTATTATCAACAACAATATAAAATTATGCACAAAATTAATTACTAGTGTAAAGAAAACATGTTTTTTTATTTATATATGTTTATTATATAAATATGCTTTTATTTATTCACTCCACATAAAATGTAAAAAGTAAATTATAAAATACAAAAACCAACCATCTACAACTTTTAACTATTTAAATTTTCAGCTTTTCCTTTTAAACAAATTTAAAGTGAAACAACACAAAACACTGCAAAACACAACAAAATAAAATATAAATTAAAATATGCAAAACAACAAGAAGATGCACACTCTCTGTCATATAGGCCTGGGATGATTTTTTGGGAGAGTGCTTTCCTGCTTCGAATTGCATACAAAGGATTCACTGCATGAATAAACTTTCTGAATCCTTTATCATCCACAACTGAAAATTGTTGGAAATCAAGTGCAATCATTTTTGCCAGGTCTTTATCAATTGAGTTCTGGCTTCCTGGGGTCACAGACTATTGCAAAAACTGTCTAATAGAGCTCTGGGTTCGTTTAGGTGATTGTGGTGGTATACTGCAAGATGCTGTAGATGCAGCAGCAGCAGCAGCAACAGTTGTAGTGGACACACTGGCATCTTCATTAATATCACACTCAACTGATTGTGTTTTATCTTCCAATTGCACTGATGGATAGACTGTTCCCAGGTGTATGTGCATGTTTTTGTGGAGTTGCTCTATATGGACTCCTTTTCTTACAGACTCTACACTCTGCCTTTGTATTGTCAATAAAATTGAAATGGTTTTGCCTCTATTCTTGGTGTCACTCATTTTCTTTACTATAACTTTCTAATGTGTCGATGTTGTCTCTTGTTGTTGCCCCTGGCTCTCTCTCCTGGTCTGTTCCTGTGCTACCGCCCCTCTCCCCTCTGCTCAGCGAACACAAGGCTCACGTGTGGTATTCTGCCCTCCCTGTACATTTATGCCCAGTTTGGCAGATAGATAAACAGTTCTTCAAAAGGAGAGGCAAAGGCTTCCAGTTCTCATTGCAGGGTTTATTTGTCTCCCGAATGAAGGCACTGTAAAACTACACACATAAGAAAAGCATATTAAAACATACATTTGGAACATAATATATTTCTCACATTACAAAATACAGACTGAAGACTTGCAACTTGAATTACAGCTGGTATAACCAATAAAAATAAATGAAAACATGTTAACTCCAAATCCCGCTAATTTGATGCTAACACATAATGGAATTTCCTATTGACATGCTAACACAATTAGCATCGGCAGTGCAGCTAACATCCCGGCTTCAAATATGAGAGTCAACAACCCATTTCACATCACATGCTTAACATGAACACAGAATATAATCGTACTTACAAGCATATATTTCTCATGCTCCAGTACAGCCAACTTCAGAGTAGAGATGGACCGATCCGATATTACGTATCGGTATCGGTCCGATACTGACCTAAATTACTGGATCGGATATCGGAGAAAAATAAAAAATGTAATCCGATCCATTAAATATCACGAAAGCACCTCACAAAACTTGCAAAACGCCGTAACTCACCTCAGAACGTTAGCACGTTGGAGCAGTATGCATCACGTGATAGAGCGGCTGTGGCATGCGGGACCTGTCGGTGGTCTGGATAGCATTTGGAGCTTACTACCAACCCGGCATTTCATCTCCGACAAAATTATCCCGAGAGAAGTAAAGCAAGTGTGTAAGTCCATCTCTGAATGTTTGTAAAGCATTCCTGCGTTAAGCTTAACAAGCGACTGCCTCTTCTTGCTGCTACTTCAATCATGAAACTGCTTAATGATCAGCTGATCGGCTTTTCTGTCGGGAGTCCGTCTCTCTTGTTTGTTTTTGGCCCACTTTGCACCAGAAAGAGGAAACCAGCGGCTGAACAACAGCAGCACGTTTAAGCTTGATAAGCTGTTGTTAGAATTTATTTAATATTACTTTCTACACCAGGATCTTTTTCTACAGCTGACGGCTGGTAACTGTGCAGGGGCGGATCTAGCAAAGTTTAGCTAGGGGGGCCGATAGGGCATTAACAGGGAAAAGGGGGCACAAAGACAGACTTTTCTTTCTTATTCTCATTTAAAATGTCTAGCTTTTAATAAATAATTATCTGACACCCAAAGTTTTAATTTGATGTAAAATGAATAGAAGTCAATTACTGTATATAGTGACTATTAAGTCTAATATATATACCCTAGTAAGCTATAGTACTTTTTCCTTTGGGAAGGTACCATCTGTGCAGTCTGCAATTTTGTTGAAGAAAGTTGTTGAATCTATTTAATATTTCTTGAAAAATAATTGATTTCTGTGCATTTTTTGTCACACTGCATCAAATTAAGGTTGATTACGTCGATTAAGCATCATGAGGTGGAGCGTGAGGGGTGGTTCCCTATTTTTTATTTATTTATTTTTGTTGTTGCTGGGAGTTGGAACCCTATTAGTTAGGTTGCTTAATATTTACGCTAAGTACTGTTTAAAATACCAGAATAGGGAGGATGGAGCAGGTTTAAGTTTATTAGATTGATCAGTATTGCTGAACTATGAAATATTTTTTTTTGCATACAGGTATAACAGAATAGCTTTAGTGTAGTTGTTGTTTTAAACTTGAGTATGAACTTACACAAAATGCAGCAAGATATTTAAAAAAACAGTTTTGTTGATTAAAAAACACTATATCGGATTCATATCGGTATCGGCAGATATCCAAATTTATGATATCGGTATCGGACATAAAAAAGTGGTATCGTGCCATCTCTACTTCAGAGCTAATATTTTGTGTGCTGGTATCAACTTGGCCAGACTCCATGAACTTTTCCTATATTTACTAGAGAAAATTGAGTAGACAAACCCGCGTCCTCCCCTGGTGGGGTGGTGGAGCCACTGCACCCCAGCAGTGGCAGCACGTGGCGTCAAGTGAAAAAAGTGAGAGAAAGAGAAAAAGAAACAAGACGCAATTTCCAATGAGGCTCCTGTCATTCACTTCAAACAGCCAGCTCTAAGAGCCGTTTCGTACAGTACCAAGACATCACTAGTTTGCTCAGACACATGAAAAACTAGAGGGAAATTTGTTTGTTATTAATCTCTGGCTCTCTTACATAGCTCATCTTTTATCCTGTCTTCCTTCTCTCACCCCAACCGGTCATGGCAGATGGCAGTCACTGTCGCCAAAGTTGGGTTTTTCTCTTTCTACTGTAATGTCTACCTTACGATATAAGCTGCCTTGAGGCAACTGTTGTTGTGATATGGCGATGTATAAAAGAAATTGAATTGAATGAAATTGAATAACTCCTTTAGCACATTAGCCAAGAAAGCCTTGATGGTGGAGGGGAGATGTCAGCTGCTGCCATGTCTGCTTTAATAAAACAGGAAGTTGAACAGGTGGAGGCTCAACAGCACTTTCACATAAACGTCTCAGAGAAGTCATTTGGTTGGCTGAATGTACAAAGTTGAAGCAGCAGTTTTTCTAATGCACCACCTTCATGTTTCCTTCATATTTGAATCCCCCTGTAGATGCTGACAGGTAACCATGTCACACAGAGCTCAAGCCTTTGAATCCAGCTGTGACTGTTGATTTTCTATTGAATGGACTTTTTCAAATCCAGCTGTAGGCCTGTGTTTGTGAGCTCATTAACAGCTGTTTGTTTAGAGAGACGTGGTCCCCACAGGACAGCCACTACAAACATATGATTTTATAGAATATGATGCATTACTGCCGATTCAACACAATAGAAAGGATTTGGAATGAGCTCAGCCTTAAACATGTGCAGAGATATAGAAATTATTTTACTGCTACAATATAACCTGCATTGTTAATATTGCATTAATAATATACCCTACAGCATTGATATTGCCTTAAAGATGTTTATTAAAGCTATTGCCACTATGTTAACCTTTTTAATTATAGGTGCAGCCATAACCAGTTTATACACACATTGCATTCTTGTGCTCATTTAGAGTTGATGTTCAGTCTATTGAAGGTTTCAAGCTTTGTGGAGCGCTATGTCTTCACAATCTATTGTAGGTGACTTAGAGCAACAGAAGGTTAAAACGGCATACACGCTTACAACACACACTATAATCTAGAAACCTGCCAGGCCAAAGGCCTGAACTTCATTTAGCTTCTAATTTCATTTCAGTTTTCTTGGTAACAGATGACAGAAGACCCGTCAAGAAAGGTCAAGCCCTCAGGGACCATCCAGGCTTGCAATTTATTACAATTATGGAAGGTGTTAGAGAAAAAGGAACTCTTGTGTCTGTTTTTAGCCATTTAAGATGTACCATTTACTGTAATCAAGGTCTTTGATCTGTAATTGACGCTAGAAGGGGGCGTTAACCCTGATGTGATAAAAGCATTCTCAAATGTATTTTTGGTAGGAGACGTTTTGCTGGTGTGCTGCTGTATACTTCTCCTCCTGCGTGTTTTAATAAACTCATTGTTTGATTGCACTCTCCCTAATATTGATCCATAGAACACTGATGGGAACATTTTTCTGCACAATAAGTACTTTGACTTTTCATACTTTATGTACAATTTGCCAGTACTGCAGTTTTGTGTGCAGTGAGGTGTTTTCATGGTGTTTTCTTGGTGCTTTTACTAAAGGAAGGCTTCTATCAAATTCTTCCACATGTTGTCAAACTGAGCTGTGTGATGAAGTGAGTGTGACAGAAACACTCACACTGTGTTTCTCTGCTTCATCAAGTCAAATCTGGTCCTCAGAGACTGAATAAAGTCCTGTCCCACTAACAGCAGCTCCAACAGTCTGTTCACTGCTTTCTTCCTGTCAGTCTTCATCTTTCTGCTGCGTCTCCTCTTCACACTGACCACTTTCTATCTAACAGTGAGCTCCCAGTGAAGCAGCAGCATTCAGCCTGTTAGAGTCAACACAAATGTCTCCATCCAAGCTCATGTTGTGCTTTGTTGTCCTCTCAGTCCCCCAGGTGGAGGTGGATTCAGGGGTGGAGTCTGTCCAGCTGCCCTTCAACACCACACTTCACCTGCCTGAAGACGCTAAAGTGGAGTGGAAGAACAAAGGCAGCAGGATGATCTATGTTCATCAGAACGGCTCTGACCAGCATGAAGAACAGCACCAGGTTTACAGAGACCGAACGAAGGTAAATGAAGACCTGCTGAAAACTGGAGACCTCAGTCTGACCCTGAAACACCCCACAGATGGAGACAACTACACCTACACCTGCACCGTCTACAGCAGGGAGGGAAACATCCTGCTGAAGAAACAAGTGGAGCTGAAAGTCAGAGGTCAGTGCTGTAGATACAGGTTAGGGGTCAGAGGTCATGTAGGAGTTTATTCTCTAAAAGCTTTTAGTTTGAATCTATTTTCAGTTCATTCAAGGCAGTGATGAAAGGCAGTTTAGATATCCAGTGTTAAACTATGGAGAGGTGACAGCAGTGAAAGACAGATATAGTTCGGATAATACTAGTGAAGAAAACACAGTTATAGAAAATCAGGAGTTGTTACAATGAGTAGAAGACTCAAATTATTTATGAAATATACTGTTTATAAAGACAGAATGAAATCAGGCACTTAGGAATGTTTGCTGGTGTTTATAAGGTTAGTTAGTAGAGTTGCCAACTGTCCCGTAAAAAACTGAATCGTCCCGTATTCAGAGAGAATATTACGCGCTTCATATTGCGCCGGAAAGGAACACAGTTTGTCCTGGACTTCAGCTAGAATGGGAAAAGAAACAAGACACGCAAGTCCCGTCTCTTTTATTTGTTTATTACATGCTTTGCGCCAGGAAGATGAAACCGATGAATATATGAATGAATGTCTGTGAAGGTTCTCAGTCATCCAGGTCATCGTAGTCAAAGGAGCTTGCAAAGAAAAGCGTCGGGACTTCTTTAAGTTGCTTGAAGACGTTTCAGGTCAAATGGTGTTTGACCAGTTTCACACCTTGACTCAGGCGATTAGAGGATCATCAGGGGGTTCTTTTGTCCCTCTGCGGGGGGATACTCCCAATATGAATGAATGTTGCGCTAAACAACAGCAGCACTTTTAAGCTTGATCAGCTGTTGTTAGAATTTATTTAATATTAATTTCTAGTATCAGCTGATGTTTGCTGGAGCCACAGCTGTAAAGCTGCTGGTCATGATATCGGTTTGGATATGTGGTGAGAGGGAAACATGAAGATGAAACCAGGAGATGTCCTTACTGAATCATCAGAGCTGAACAGGTGATGGAGAAACAGGTTTACCTTTTAGGTGACATGAATGAGTTGAAGGGAAGTTATGAACTGTTTCTGAGAGACAAATAACACCAGGATCCTTTTCTAAGCAGCTGACAGCTGGTAACTGTGCAGGGGCAGGTCTAGCAAAGTGTTGCCAGGGGGGGCCAGGTAGGGCATTAACAGGGAAAGGGGGGCACAAGGAAATACTTTTCTTTCTTATTCTCATTTAAAATGTCTAGCTTTTATTAAATAATTATCTGAATCTTACAACCAAAGTTTTTATCTGAGATAAAATGTATAGAAATCATACATATACCAACAAGACTGTACATCACTGTCACAACAGCGTCCGTTTTCATTCAAAGGCTTTATGGCTTTAATACCTGGTGGGCCGCTCTCTAGTCAAAATGCCCAGGCAAATTTTTTTGTCCCAATCCAGCCCTGGGCACGACGCGCAGTGAATTAATCTGAGATGGTGCATTAAAAAATAAAAGGCCGGGCCAGCGGTGCACATCGCAAATTAGCTCGCATTGACACATTAGTTGTGTCACTTCTTAATGACTTTATCTTAGCTAACAACCCCAACTACCAAATTCAACTTGGAATTAGCTAAAAATAACTTATCAGTGAGAGGGACGTTGCTAGCTGGCAGTTTTTTCAAGCAGTGTTGAAATTTCCAAATTCTCACATTTCAAATGCTTCAGCAGCTGTCTGCTCAGCACATCATCAGCACCACGGAAATACACGGATACATCTGTAGACTCGAGACAGAATTCACAATGCGTCTTCGGGACTTTCAGGCGTATGGACCAATGTTTTCCTTTCTGATCAAACCAGAAAGCTTCAATGAGCAGCTGGATTTGTCTCACATTAACTGGCTGAGTTAATACCAGTTAATGCAACATTGAATTGCAGCTGATTGAACTGAAAACCTCGACTCTGTGTGAGTCAAAGTTTGCAGAACTATGAACGCAGCTGGAATCCGTAGCTGTGCGTGTTCATGGAGCTGCATTTTCACCTGCTGGACATCACTACCTGACAAGTTTTAGCCTAATTGTAACCCTGACACTAAAACCCCATTTTGAGCCTCAAAAATGCCTTTAAATGCCTTCAAAAATGTGAGGACCGGGTTGTGTGTCCTCACAAGTGAATGCTGGTTCTCACAAGTATAGTAGAATGCAGATTTCGGTCCTCACAAAGATAGCTAGACAGGAACACACACACACACACACACACAACGAGGGAAATTAGGAAATGGCACACAGGAGGGAGACACAGCTGAACCTAATTAAACATGATGAGACAGGGAGGAAGCAAAACAGAATACATTGACAAAGAACACAGACTGTCAAAGTAAAACAGGAAACATAATACAGTGACACAGACCTGACACTGAGACAGAGACATGAACAGTGGGACATGAAAAAAGAGTAACGCTGAACACAGGGAAAGCATATAAACAAAACCTAAGACTGGAAATGAGGAGGTAGTAAAGAACTTAGGGAGTGTGAGATTATTATGTCATCTTATGCCATATTATGCCCCTAATTAAAGATTGTAAAATTATTATGTAGTCTTAGTTTGCATTATTCTCCTGACTTAGAAGAAGGTGGTAACTATTACATTTATTAGACTGATTTCCATTACATTAGACTGCTGATTTATAAGGAATACTGTTTTCAGAGAGTCATGGTCTTATTTGTCTGATTAGAAAGAACAGAACATACTGCACAGGAAGCCAAGGTCATAACTTAGGCTCACTGAGAGAGAGAAATAATGTGGATGTTTAGGTTTTATGACTGTGGAGGGGGGGTCTGAAGCTATAAGAATGTGAGAAACGGTCAGACACTTCGAGATCAGGTGGACACCCTCCCGCGCTCATCTCCCCTCCGGATGGTTTATGCTCAAAAGTGTTGTATGGAATAATGAGAATTGTTGATTGAGCATTTATACACCGAGTGTTATTCTTCCTTCAGCCCAAAGATCAAAGAATTGTGAGTTTTAACAGGAGCTAGAAATACAGAAACAAAACATAAGAGACTAGCAATGACACACAATGAAATCAAGGATTAATAATAATAGAAAGCAGAAAACACTGGGTCACCGACCCAGGGCTGCGACACACAGTGAGCCTCTTATTATTCTCATTGATGATCAAGTGAAAGAGTGTTTGTATAAATGAGGTTTAGATTTTCAGTGGATAAAACCAAAATGGACATGTTCTATTTTCTAACACACTAGTCAAGCTTTATATCAAGCTGTTTTCAATTGCATGTTGAGAATCAATACTTTGCTGTTATGGCTACAGTTGATGCTTTTGTTCAGTCTCCATCGAAAGAACGCTTGAATAGTTGTACTAAAGAACAACTCTTGAAACTTGCTGAACATTATGATGTCGACGTTGGAGATAATCGGTTGAAAGATGAGATTAAAGGAGTGTTGAAGGCTGCATTGGTAAAGAAAGGCGTGTTGCCAGGTAAAATGCAGACCTTAGTGGCTGAGGTTGATCAGTCTGTGGTCTCAACTGCCGTTGCTTTGTCTCTTGAGCAGCAAAAGGAGTTGTTACTCTTAAAAATGGAAAGAGACAAGCTGAGCATTGAGAAAGACCGTGTAAGGCATTGCCGAATTGGGAGGATGGCCAGAAGCTGACTGTGTGATTATGTTACAGTCTGTTTTGACTGGAAAGGCTCAGGAAGCTTATTCAGCACTCAGTGCAGTTGATTGTCGGAGTTTTGCTACTGTTAAAGATGCAGTTCTGAAGGCGTATGAGTTGGTACCAGAAGCTTACCGTCAACGTTTCAGATCATGGAGAAAGTCTGATAAGCAGTCGCATATAGAGTTTGCGAGGGATTTAACTAAACACTTCAACAGATGGTGTTCGGCACTGGGAATGACAACTTTTCAGGATTTATGTGAGTTGATGGTACTGGAGCAGTTTAAAGATTGTGTTCCTCCTGTGGTTGCCACTTACATTGCTGAACGGGAAGTGACAACAGTTTCTGACGCTGCTAAATTGGCAGATGAATATATCTTGGCACATAAGGGGCAGGTTGGTAGAAACTGTTTTTCAGTTGGTGCTCCTTCTAGAGCTTTTGGTCAAACTAAGTTTATGTCATCAGATCCTGCAAAGGCCAATGGTGGTGTGAAGCCCAGTAAATTTGGTCAAGCATGCAACTACTGCCATGGCGATGGACACTGGAAAGCAGAATGTCCCTTGTTGAAAAGCAAGTTGGCGCGTACAGGCAAACAGGTTAAGCCTGCGGCTCTTACCATTACTGCACGGGAAATTTCAGAAGTCTCTCGGGAGACGCCAGTTTCGCCTTAGTCTGACTCAGAGAGCTATTCGGGGTTTGAGGATTTTTTGTCAGATGGGCTTGTATCACTCCCGGGTGATGTTCATAAAGTTCCTGTAAAGATTTTGTGTGACACAGGAGCGAAGGATTCTTTTATCTTCGCTTCCATGTTGCCATTTTCACAGGTTACTGATACTGGTGAGTGTGTGCTTGTTCAAGGCATCGATTTAACCACTATCTGTGCCCCATTGCATAAAGTCAGGCTGTCATGCAGTTTTGTGGATGATGATATCTGCCTTGGTGTTCGTCCTGCTTTGCCACTTGAGGGCGTACATGTGATTTTGGGGAATGATTTGGCTGGAAATCGAGTCTGGGCTGACAATTCTTTACCTGTTAAATCTAGAGTTCGGGATGAGTCCCATGAGTGTGAACACGGTTTTTCTGACTTTGCAGATTGTGCTGTTACAAGGGCTGCAGCTAAAAGGGATGCAGAGCCTGTAACTCAAGCAGAAGAGTGTCAGGTTGAACCAGATTTGATTGTTCCTGAACATTTGTCAGTTTCCCAGCAAGAGTTAATTCAAGCATAGCGTGCTGATGCTTCACTGACTGAGCTATTTCACAAAGTGCAACCTAGTGATGACGCTACAAGTGCGGCCTCTGGTTATTTTCTGCAGAAGGATGTACTTGTCTGTAGGTGGATTCCGCAAGGGTTGAACTGTGTTGGGAGTCCAGTTGTCCAGATTGTGGTTCTGACTAAATACCGTGACGAGGTGTTGAAGTGTTCTCATGACAAATCTGGGCATTTGGGAGTGACGAAGACTTATAATTACATCTTGCGCTACTTCTTTTGGCCACGTCTTAAGCGTGATGTTTCAGCTTACATTAAGACCTGCCATACTTGCCAAATTGTAGGTAAGCCAAATCAGTCTATTAAACCTGCTCCACTTTGTCCCATCCCTGCTGTGAGTAACCCATTTGAACATTTGATCATTGACTGTGTGGGCCCTCTTCCTAGATCAAAATCTGGTTCGGAGTATCTGTTGACTGTAATGCGCCAGGTTACGCGTTATCCTCCTGCATATCCACTGCGTACCACCACAGCCTTGGCTGTGGTGAAGGCTTTGACACAGTTTAGATCAAACTTTTCGTCAAATCTATTTGCACAAGTTCTTGAGCTGTTGAATATTATACATAATAAAGCTTCTCCTTATCATCCACAGAGCCAAGGTGCTTTAGAGCGCTTCCATCAAACACTGAAGTCCTTGTTACGTGCCTATTGCACCGAAATGAGGAGTGACTGGGAGGAAGGTTTACCGTGGCTTCTGTTGGCAGCGCGAGAAGTGTGCCAGGAGAGTACTGGGTTTAGCCCAAATGACTTGGTCTTTGGCCACAAAGTTCGGGGACCATTGACAGTGCTGTGCGATAAGTGGTTGTCAGGTGAACCACCAGTGAGTTTGATAGATTATGTTAATGGTTTTCGGCACAGACTGTATGTGGCAGGTCAGTTGGCCAAACTGAACCTTGAAAAGGCTCAGGTCAAGATGAAATATTTTTATGACCGGCGTTCTATACCGGCGTTATGTAAGACATATTTAATGAAAATAAGGTAAAGTAACTTAAAGACAATTTAAAGGACATAACAGCCATAACTGAAATTTCCAAATGAACAAGATGGGTGCCAGAGAGAGAGTCAAAGCCAGCCATCCTGCTGGTTCAGTCAAGGTGTCTTTATATACACTGGGGCTGGCCTCTCAGGTGTGCTGCATCAATAATTGGGTCAGCTCCACCTACCTGCAAGAAACAGGTAAAAGAAAAAGAAAAACACAAGGCCAGCCCACTGGCCGTCACAACCTGGACGCCCATCCCCGGACACAAAGAACCACCAATGCACCGCCGTCTGAGGGAGTCCGCCACCGGCAGGGGAAGTGGTGGTGGGGGGAGATAGGCCTCCAAACCTTAGAGGGCCTGAGATGTCCCCAGAGAGGTGGCGTCTGATACCCAACCTGATATATAGACACAGACATACAGGCACACACAGATACAAACATCCATTCCCACCCTCATGCTCTCATATGCACTTACTCCACACTCAACCAACGTGGAGACAGACATAAAGAGACGCTGTACACACAATCACACTCCCCAAGCGTACTCTACGAACCGGGTCTAGGTACCCTTGCCCCTGGAGGGGGGAACTGCACCCAGACCCAGGTGGTGTTACCCTTTTTCCTGCGGTGGGGAGAAGCAGACCGCTCCGACTCCGCAGCAGCAGGGAGGCCCCACACTCCAGACTGCAGCCGGACGGCCAACTCCTCCTCCTAGCCCCCCCGCTCCAGCAGGCTGCAGAGAACGGGGGTGAGAGAAGACTCCAAACCTCCCTCCGCCCGCTCATTGTAGTGTTGATGCATGTGTGTTCTAAGGATGCATTTAAAACCCAGGAGGGCATGGAGCTACCTGCCAGAGAGCAGCAGGTAAGCGCATAGCCCCTCCTGCTAGCCCTCAATGTCTACGTGTATTTAAAATTGAGAGGTGGGCAACGACGCCAGGGGTGAGGTGTACACCCTGATGGTAATATGGACTCCGTGTAGCGTGCCCACCCCCAAGATCCTATATGTATGTGTCATGAGAGTGTGAGTAATGTGAATGTCTAAGTTGTGGGATAAAATTGAGGCAGAGGCAGCCAGAAGAGGACGGGGGGGGGGGTAGCCTCCTCTGCACCCTGGTGAAACACACCTACTCCAAGGCCCTGCATGTGTGGGTGGTTGTGGTGGAGAGGGAAGAGGGAGGCAGCTGGAGATGGGGAGGGAAGGAAGGGACGGGCAAGTGACCCCTCCCTGGGGCCAGCTCCCCCGCTGACCCCAGTAGGCACCCCATACTCTGCGACCCGCCAGAGAAAGGGGGCCCAGGCCCATCCAGACCGGGGCCCAGTGCAGCCCAGTGCAGCCCAGTGCAGCCCAGTGCAGCAGCGCCGCCCGGCCCCACAGAGCCTGGGACAGTCCACCCAACCCCACCACAGAGAAAACTGCACCCACCCCATCATCCACTCATCTTCCAGACTACATAAGACAATAGACGCCAAGGCTGAGATCTTCCTCCGCCTCTCCTGTATCTCCCCCTCCTGCAGAGAGAGTTCCTGAAGAGAGGAAAGCTCCTGCAAGATGTGACAACCTCCCCCACCAGTTGAAGAGCCCCCCAGGCGGCTCGACACACCGGCGGCACCCTGCGCCAGGGCTGGGCCCCCATACACCCACCCACCCACAAGGCCCCAGCCCAGAGCCGGAGCGCCCCCAGAACCTCACGCCCATCCCGGACCCACCCAGGGGCAGCCAGGCTACCAGGTCAGTAACCCACGTCCGTCAGCACAGACCCTCCCCTAGCCCTGCTGCACGCAGCCACGAGGAAACAGTCACCTGAGAGCCAACAGAGCCCCTAACCGGACATGACCGCTACCCCGGGTTGAGCCCCCCAAGGAAGATGCCTCCGGGGAACCCCCCGACGCCCTAGGCCTGTCCCTACCCCCACACCAATCACAACAGTGAAGGCTTGTTTTTACATCATTATTATTTACCACTTCTTTCAAGAAGACAGGGCCTATCAGTTTTTGCTCCAATGCTTCCAAGTCTGTGACTGTCCAGAGGGGAAAAACAGCACCAATACTGTAATACTGCAGCAACTGGTCCATGACGTTGTTTGAGGAGAGACTGTAGCATTCAACTATGAACCCTCTGAGTCTCCTTAATGTCTTTCAGGAGGGTTAGAACACGTACAAACATGCTGGTATTAGTGGCTTGTACATGTCATCTTGGAACTGGTTGTGAAACCACTGGTGAAGGAGTTGAGGGTGGTGGTGGCCGAACAAATGGATGAGTGATGTTCAGGTGGGGAGTTTCACTTGAATGTCTGTTCTCCATCCATGGTGGTTGTGAGGTCTCTGGCTGTTCTGCAGCATTGTCCCAATCCTCATCAGAGCTTGACTGGATCACTGGCCTTAAATTGTGTGGGGGGGTTTTAAATATTTTTTTTGATTCATTTTAGGTGCTGTTTAGTCCTACAGACTAAAAACATTAATGTATAGTGCGGCATCAAAAAGAGTCTAAAACAGATTTTTAAAAGTCAAAACGTTAAAGTTTTATTTTAAGATCATATCTAAACCTGGTGAGCAGCAACGGTCTGCTAAAGATACTGTCAGTTGGTTTTTGTTTCTTATAATCACCACAATAAATTGTTGCTTTTAAGGTGTTTTGAAGAAACATAATTACCTCCTTTTCTGCTTCCCTTTTCCCAATCTGCTTCCAGAATCTGACTCAGTCTGCAGACCAGAGGTTGCTTCAGACCTCCGCAGTTTCACCCTGGTATTTTCATAGTTTTCTGGTTCAATGTGCCCCTTTTTAACTTTGAGCACCCGCCCCTTTAAACGTCTCTGCATGGCCCTGGTTGCGCTTGTGAATCATGATTCACGAGTATTGAACGATTCGTTCACGAATCGAACATCACTAGTAATAACACATACGCCACCTGGGGGGAATGATAACGTAGACTAGATTCTCCCGATCGTTTACTCTTGCTGTCCTGTGAACAACATCGGCGTGGTGTTAATCGTTTGCTGTTTTCGCGATCGCGTCGCGCATGAGAATATCACCAGGTAAACACTTTTAAACATTTTGTTATTCAACAGCATCAAGACTGACGTGACGAGTGTGTTTGAGATAACCTCACAAGTGTCACAGATGACACATTTGGTGTTTATTTGCTGTTTTGTTGGTAGCAGCTCCTGAAAAGCAAGTCTGCCACACATCTGTTCGACCAAATCCAGTTAATCTGGAACACCGGCTTAATGCTTCTATTAAAAATGGATAGCTGTGCTGTATCCGTGTTGTCAACAGCTAATGAGAAAGCTGTGCGAGACTCTTCAGTCAGCTGTGTTGAAAGGTTCCCTGCTAGCTCCGTGACTTGGTCCGCGATGGCGTTTCTTGACAAACTGACATTTTGAAAAGTCTGTATCTGGTCGGGGCACACCTGCTCACACACCTTCAGCATGCACTGCTTCAAAAACGCTCCCTCCGAAAAAGAATTTGAAGCGCGGGCGATTTCTTCAGCCACAATAAAGCTAGCTCTCACTGCCGCATCGTTTTTGGCTTTGGCTTTTGTGAACATATTCTGCTGCCGTCGCAGTTTTTCCTTTTAATTCTTTGACTATTTGGCGTTTTTCTTGAATGCTAATTTTGGCATACTTGGCTCTGTGTTTGGTGTCAAAATGCCGATGTAGATTATACTCTGTGACTACCGACACTGCCTCATGACACAAGGCATAAATATGTATTCACCTTCCCATCTTTCTTGAAATAACCCTTCCTTCTTTATCAATCTTTCTCTTCCTGGACATTTTGGGATCATTTGGGGATAGCTCTTTTCACTTGTCGCATTATTTAAACTGACTTCAGCGTGTTCATCACAATCATGGTGCTCTTCCTCAAGCCGTTTATTCTCAAAAGATTCAGAGTAAAAAATTAAGTCCTGATGATGCTCTGACTCATTCTGATGTGAAACGAGACGAAAATGCTCAATAACTTTCACAGCTATTTTCCTTCTCTTTGTCCTCTCAGATTGCTCCATTGCTTTCTGAAAGACAAATAGTATAAAAAGGATAAATGTAGTATTGTTCAGTCACCCGGGTAACAGCTTGGATACGTTACACTAACTACATCAACAGGTCCTTACTCACAAATATTATTAGGGCCTGACAACTATCCAAAGCACATTTACATGTTATAAATCGTGGTTAATAAGGCTATCTTCTTTAATTTCATTCACTTTAGAATTTGGCTGTCACTTGTGTATCAGAAATATAGGAACAATCATCTTCTGGTGGGGATTTGTGCTGTTTGTTCTTTAGTTTAGCTTTAGATATTTAGAAGTCAATGTGGGCAAAGGTCTGCTTCTATATAATAAGCTCTAGTGCATCAATCTTTATTATTTTCAGCTCATGATTTATTTCCATCTTTCAGCAAAGCAGCCTTTGAACTATGCACAGCACCTGCAAAGGGAGTTTTTCCTGCCCATTGTTGCCAAAGTGCTTGCTCATAGGGGGTAATATGATTGTTGGGTTTTTCTCTGTATATATTATTGTAGGATCTACTGTACAGTATAAACCCCCTTGGGGCGACTGTTGTTGTGATTTAGTGCTGTATAAATAAAACTGAATTGAATTGAACCATCTCTCAAGCTTACTCACAATTAGGGGTGGGTTTCAATAACAGATTGTCAGATTAAAATCGATTTTAGTTTGAATAAAGCAATATGGAATTATTGAAATCCTGAATTGACTTTTACATTTAAATATATTTTGGCAGAAACAACAGAATCTCAGCTCAAAACTCACAAAGCTATTTCAACAACCACCAAACAGCGAAAACATCAAATGAGAGCAGGTTTCAGCCCTGACTGTGTACATGCCGTCGGGTGAGAAAGCCAAAATCTCACTTATTCTGATGCTGCAGGTTTCATCACTCTGACCAAAATTCACTGAACAAGCAGAAGAAGAAGATCCAAACTACGCTTCACATTTGATAAACATTGTCATTAATTCCCTCTTACTTTTGCTGTTTTGCTTCCACTGCGATAAAATTAAACTTCCTGCACACTCTCTCTGTGTACGTAAAGAGCAGTTTCCCCATCTCAAATCTCTTTTCTGCATTATTCGCTTGCTTATCACCCACCAGTCTACCAATTTTTACAGCGCTGTTAGCTGTTGTTTTTTTTGTGGTTTGTTTTTATTTTTCAAAAATGAAGCTAATAAAGACAAGACTGCAGCAATTTTGGTTGCTGTGATAGTGGAAAGCCCCCCTAACCAGAACACACAAGCACGGGACTGCCCTGTACATTCAAAGAAAATGCATGTCAGCTTCAATTCACGAAGCTGACATCAAAGTTAGATGCCTTTTATTAATACTAACCTTAGGAAAAAAAACAAGATAATGTTTAAGTACAATCCGCTACAACTTGATGTTAAGTACATGTAGTTATTAATTTTGGTGCTAGTTAAGAAGTCTGTAGGATACAGGACACAAGACAATACCTGTTTCCCAAAACGTAGGCTGCATCCTCCTGAGGCCGCATTTGTAGACCGATTACATCGCAGCGACGCGACAGAGGCTGTCCAAAGTCGCAGACTCCTCCGAATCCGGCCGACAAATGCGTCCTCCTTTTCCCCAGATTTAAAGGATGGGTCGAGTGTATACTTCGTGGCCCACCATATCCCAGAATTCACTGCGCGGCCCAGCCAATTCCAGTTTCCAACAATGGCGACCGCTACTAAGTTTTCACATTACCCTAGTTGTGTCCCAAAACGTAGGCCGCATCTGTAGGAGGACCCAGCCTTTGCAGTCTACGTGGGCCGGGTCCTTCGAAGACTGGGAAGGCCAGAAGTGCGAGGCTGTGAAATTGGACGGTCTAGCCTTCAGATTTGCGTCACCGCTGTCTCGTTGGAGTTTAATAAGCTCTGCCGTCTGCTCCTTGCTATCTAAAATATAACGGGACACTGGCGTAAATTCTCGACCATCTCACACTTCGGTTTAATCAGTTTTCTGTTTGACGTTTATTCAGCTGTGTGAAAATCCCGGAGGAATCCACTCGATGGTTTAATAAAGTTTTATTTAATCTAATAACTTTGATCTCAGGAAACCGATTTACCCCGGAACAAACAAAACACAAAAAAAGCTGAACAATTACATTTTTAAGTTATCCAAGTGACTTATATATCATGTTTAACCTGAGTAGCGAAAGACCGCGAGGGTCTGAAAACGATGAAGCCAGGAGTCCGTTGCTCTCGCCGGCTGGAGTGACCATTGAACACCGCCGGCTAGCTATCTAGTGGGTGGGTAACAGACATTTCCGAAAACGTCAGCGCACTTTTGCAAATATGCGATGTCTCGATAAACCAAGCAGATATTTGAAGTTTACACAGAAAGATTAATAAGAGTAATATTAAAACTTAGTAGCGGTCGCCATTGTTGGAAACTGGAAAGGCTGGGCCGTGCTATAAATTCTGGGATATGGTGGACCATGAAGGAGAACGAGAAAGTAACTGTGTGACACGCCAGTGTCCTGTTATATTTTAGATAGCAAAGAGCAGACGGCTGAGTTTATTAAACTGAAACCGAGACTGTCACGGCTGGCGGAGTGAGCCATGTGGAGTGGAGGAAAAGGAGGACCCAAAATGCAGCAAACTGATGATACGAGTGATGTTTATTTACAAGGTGGTAGTGGCAAACACAGGCAATGAAGCGTGAGCAATTACAAACGGAAACCTAAACTGGGAGAAACTAAGTGACAAACCTGAGACCGTACAAAAGGGGTGCGGGGCAGAGAGACGCAGAGACAGGAACACCATAGAACGCAGAGATACACGGAAGAATGCAGACGAGCCGACCAGGAACACAGACCGACACCCACTAAATATACACACACAAGGTAATCAGGTAATCACACACAGGAGGGAAGAACAGCTGAACGTAATACACATGAGGACCGGAGGAGACAAGCTGAACACAATGACAACAGACACAGACTTTCAGAACAAAACAGGAAATCTAGAACACGAGCCTTCAAAGTAAAGCAGGAAACACACAGACTGATTTGCAACACAACACGGGGACATGAACAGAGCACCAAGGACAGACACAGGTAGGGCTGAATATACACCAACTTCAGGTTCAACCCTAAACTAATACAAATCAGAATAAACACAAAACGCTGGGTCAACGACCCAGGACCATGACAGAGACAGTGGTTACGCAAATCTGAAGGCTAGACAGTCCCATTTCACAGCTTCGCACTTCCGGCCTTCTCAGTCTTCAAAGGACCCGGCCCACATAGACCGGGAAGGCTGGGTCCTCCGAAGGATGCGACCTAGGTTTCGGGACATGACTAATGCCTTCAAACTGTGAAAATCAGCTAAGTCCAACATTCTGGTCAAAATTTCAACTAGCTTTAGTGCTAGGAAAAAGTCCAGGACTTGACTAACACATACGACATACATTATCGTAACTTTCTAAACATTTCTTTCAAATCAGGTCAAAAAGTCCTTACTTTTAGTGCAGAAAATAAGATCCACTTAATCCAAAAAATGACAGCTCAACTGTCCAAGGGCGCAAAATTACGAATTTTCCAGATTGCGGGGATGGGTTTACAAACACCTCACAATATTTCTTGAAGTAACGCGAGATTTCAAAAAACACTCCTACATGGATTTAAAAAAATATTTTACTTAAATGTAAAACCATTTATTTCATTTTCTAAAGCGCCTTACAATTTTAAGTCACATCTGTTCTTTGTGTTTCATTTATATTAATATATTTTAGATGTATATTTTTATTAATTAAATATACAATTTGAGGATAGTTTTTGTTTTAATGTTTTAAATATGCTGCCTCTTTTTCCAATATCAGGTGTCTTATTATCATATTTGAATCCCCCTGTAGATGCTGACAGGTAACCATGTCACACAGAGCTCAAGCCTTTGAATCCAGCTGTAGGCCTGTGTTTGTGAGCTCATTAACAGCTGTTTGTTTAGAGAGACGTGGTCCTCACAGGACAGCCACTACAAACATATGATTTTATAGAATATGATGCATTACTGCAGATTCAACACAATAGAAAGGATTTGGAATGAGCTCAGCCTTAAACATGTGCAGAGATATAGAAATTATTTTACTGCTACAATATAACCTGCATTGTTAATATTGCATTAATAATATACCCTACAGCATTGATATTGCCTTAAAGATGTTTATTAAAGCTATTGCCACTATGTTAACCTTTTTCATTATAGGTGCAGCCATAACCAGTTTATACACACATTGCATTCTTGTGCTCATTTAGAGTTGATGTTCAGTCTATTGAAGGTTTCAAGCTTTGTGGAGCGCTATGTCTTCACAATCTATTGTAGGTGACTTAGAGCAACAGAAGGTTAAAACGGCATACACGCTTACAACACACACTATAATCTAGAAACCTGCCAGGCCAAAGGCCTGAACTTCATTTAGCTTCTAATTTCATTTCAGTTTTCTTGGTAACAGATGACAGAAGACCCGTCAAGAAAGGTCAAGCCCTCAGGGACCATCCAGGCTTGCAATTTATTACAATTATGGAAGGTGTTAGAGAAAAAGGAACTCTTGTGTCTGTTTTTAGCCATTTAAGATGTACCATTTACTGTAATCAAGGTCTTTGATCTGTAATTGACGCTAGAAGGGGGCGTTAACCCTGATGTGATAAAAGCATTCTCAAATGTATTTTTGGTAGGAGACGTTTTGCTGGTGTGCTGCTGTATACTTCTCCTCCTGCGTGTTTTAATAAACTCATTGTTTGATTGCACTCTCCCTAATATTGATCCATAGAACACTGATGGGAACATTTTTCTGCACAATAAGTACTTTGACTTTTCATACTTTATGTACAATTTGCCAGTACTGCAGTTTTGTGTGCAGTGAGGTGTTTTCATGGTGTTTTCTTGGTGCTTTTACTAAAGGAAGGCTTCTATCAAATTCTTCCACATGTTGTCAAACTGAGCTGTGTGATGAAGTGAGTGTGACAGAAACACTCACACTGTGTTTCTCTGCTTCATCAAGTCAAATCTGGTCCTCAGAGACTGAATAAAGTCCTGTCCCACTAACAGCAGCTCCAACAGTCTGTTCACTGCTTTCTTCCTGTCAGTCTTCATCTTTCTGCTGCGTCTCCTCTTCACACTGACCACTTTCTATCTAACAGTGAGCTCCCAGTGAAGCAGCAGCATTCAGCCTGTTAGAGTCAACACAAATGTCTCCATCCAAGCTCATGTTGTGCTTTGTTGTCCTCTCAGTCCCCCAGGTGGAGGTGGATTCAGGGGTGGAGTCTGTCCAGCTGCCCTTCAACACCACACTTCACCTGCCTGAAGACGCTAAAGTGGAGTGGAAGTGTATCCATGACAGTTATATCCATGTGTATGAGAACGGCTCTCATCAGTTTAAAGAACAGCACCAGGCTTACAGAGACCGAACGAAGATGAATGAAAACCTGCTGAAAACTGGAGACCTCAGTCTGACCCTGATATACCCCACAGACTGGTACACAGACACCTACATCTGCACCGTCTACAGCAGGGAGGGAAACATCCTGCTGAAGAGAAATGTGGAGTTGAAAGTCAGAGGTCAGTGCTGTAGATACAGATTAGAGGTCAGAGGTCATGTAGGAGTTTAGGTGACATTCAATGTAAAATGTCTGGATGAAGCACTGAGCTGAGGTTGAGATGGGGAGAAAGTGACTTGCATGAAGTCTGCAAAAGAGAAAGAAATGAGCAGTGAGGTTTTTATTACACAGGGAGGAGGCTGATATGCTGGAAGAAGACGGGCAGTGAGATGATTGGACTAGAGCAATGATGTCAGTGTTGAGTTAATGATGTGGGAAAGTGGAAGCAGTGTAAAGAATAAACGAGCTGCAAAACACCTGGAAAGCAGACAGATGAGTAAATACAGATGTCCTTTATTGAACTCACACATGAGCTTCATTTCATTATCTATAGAGTCACGAGAAGTTTATTCTGTTTAGTGTACGCAAGTTCTCTTCACTTTTCATTCAGCCTCATTTATCCAAAGAGAGAAAGGAGCTTCCTGTAGATCCTTGTATGTGTGACCTCTGTGATGTCTCCTCTCTCTCTGTCTAATGAATGTTCTTGAGCAGCTCCGCTTTGTGCTAATAACCACTTCTTCACATATTTATTCATGACAGTGGATCATCTCTCATCTAATCATCACTTCTAATGTTGCGTTTTTTTTTCTCTCAGTCTCTGAGTTAGAGGTGGATTCAGGGGTGGAGTCTGTCCAGCTGACCTTCAAAACCACACAAAACCTTCCTGAAGACGCTAAAGTGGAGTGGAAGGATGAGAGATCCAGAAAGGTCTACGTGTATGAGAACGGCTCTGACCAGCCTGAAGAACAGGACCAGGTTTACAGAGACCGAATAAAGATGAATGAAGACCTGCTGAAAACTGGAGACCTCAGTCTGACCCTGAAACACCCCACAGAGAGAGACAGTGGAAGTTTTATCTGTAAAGTTCAGAGTAGTGGAAACATCCTCAGGACAAAATCACTGCTGCTCAAAGTCAAAGGTTTGATTCATTATTTGTCTTTTTTTCCTGACTGTCACTGAGGACAGACTTCCTGGACTCTGACTCACATCATTTCTTCTTCTCATGTTTTATTTTCAGCTCACATGATTGCAGACATGAGCATGAAGAGCACTGACAGAAAACCATGTCAGTTCTCTTCATGCTCATGTCTGTGTCCAAAAATATGTACCTATCTGTTTCTAATCACAGAGGTTATTTCAGTTGTTGTTGAGAAGGATTAAAACCACTGTTTGAGGTGCTGTTGGAAGGATACATATAGGCTTAAATGTAAAAAAAAAATCCCTACAAGGCAGTCCCATTTCAAAATAAAATTTAAATGCCCTTACATTATTTTCACAGTAAGATTATGTAAAAACATGTTGTGGTGAGGCGTGGTCGGAGGTGCCGTGCGGATGCACCGGCTCAGCATCCGCAATCACGCCCGCCTGTTAAAACACGGGGAGTCAGGGGTTGGTGAGGATTGTGGTTTGATCTATGTGCAGCTGCCAGCAGAGAGCTGCAACCACGGAAGGAATAAAGATGACTCTCAATAACAACCTGTGGTCTCTCTGTGGGACTAGAATGATGCCACCTTATCCCATAGTCCAGCCAATGATGCAATTCACATTCGTATATACGCAGCTAATCAACGGCGTTGACAGGCTATGACAGTGTCCTTATGTGCCAACACCGGTGTTTTAGCAAAGCGGCTGATGTGGAGTGAAGCCACGTTAATGACAACGTGTACAATCGTTGGAGATGTGAGCAGGACAGACGGAACAATTCACGGAAAAAGTGTGGACTATACCACAATTTCAAAACTATACCAGTTTTGAAATTGTGTTAATAGGCCACGTAAAACCATAGTTAAGATAAAAAAAATATGCAATGTTTGTTTTTCTATCGTTGTTTATATTTATTGCGGGAAAAACTGTGTTTTATAAGGAAAACGCTCGAAAGCGCCCTCCGCCTGTGAGCCAAAACAGCCCCCCTCCCAACTCCCCCAGCGTTTCCTATTTGTGGAAAAATATGCTATGTGGATCAATCAAAAAATTATATGGCAACATGGCATTTAGTTGTTTTAGGAGTAACGGAGGTGTTTTGAGATGTGAGAGGTTTGCGACGTTTAGCGCAAATCTTGTGTAGTTAGTGTGTAGTAGTGGTGCAACGGATCAAAAGTGTCACGGATTGGTTCGGATCACGTTTTTTTTCGTCATGGATTGGATCAATTTTTGGATCAGCAGAAAAAAAAGAAGACAATTTAACTCGCCATTTACTTATTTAAGTACTTTTTGCCTATTAAAAAAACAGTCAACTCAAGACTCATTCCACGCAATTATATAAAAACAAATTAAGATGCAACATAGGGCAGTAATGGGCTTTCTATCTACCACTCCGCTGTGATATAATGAGCGGTCATGGTCACGTAGCTTTCTGTTGCTCTGGAGGTCCACCCGTGTTGTGCCAAAAAGTGATTGCCTTCCAAAAACTGATTTCCGGTATTTGCCAATGGTGTATTTTATGACTGTATTTTGTTTTTACCTTGTAAAGCACTTTGTGACATATGTCTGTGAAAGGTGCTATATAAATAAACTTTACTTACTTATGTTACGAGTTCAAATATTGAGGGTGAGCACAAAAACAACAATGGTCCAGGAGAGTCGGTCAAACAATGATTTTTAATGAACACACGCATGGGGAGATGAACACTGCACACAGACAGCATCGATCTCCGCCCAATAATACACAAGCAGTTGTTTTTATAACATCAGGGTATTATTTATGACGCCCCCTCATGCGTCAAAGCAGATACAATACATACATGAGTTTCAAAACCACAAATGTTCTGTTGACGACTTTTGACACATTTAAAGGGACATCTTCTCCATCTCGAGGCCAGGTGCTTCCTATTAATCTTCTAACTCTCGCTTATCTCCTGGAACAAACTGTCCCTTATGCAGACATCATTTTGCAGCTACAAGCTTTTGCAAACTATTATTTGAATATTTGAACCTTTACCTAAACATGAGTCTAACTACTGTTTGTGTGTGTGTCTCGACCTCAAAATGCACTCGGCCTCACCCTGCCCGTTGACGCTTCTGACCTTTTACCAGAAAGAAGCTCTCTGTGATAGGTGTCATAATCTTAACTAAGAACATGTGTAATCTATTGAATAAATGCTTTGATGAAATGATAATTATTTTATTTTATTAATTGGTTATGAAATTATCAGTAAAATATTTCCCTGATCTCCACACTTACTTACTTACTTACATCCAGAGTAAGAATCTGGTTAGATACCATATTTCTAAGATTTTCAGGGTCGAGTACAATAACCTCAGTTTGATCTGAATTAAGAAGCAGAAAGTTAGCGGCCATCCAGGTCTTTATGTCTTTAAGACATTCCTGCAGTTTAACTAATTGGTGTGTGTTATCTGGCTTCATGGACAGATAGAGCTGGGTGTCATCTGCATAGCAGTGAAAATGTATGCTATGTCTTCTAATGATGCTGCCTAAGGGAAGCATGTATAATGTAAACAGAATTGGTCCTAGCACTGAACCCTGTGGAACACCATAATTGACCTTAGTGTGTGAAGAGGACTCTCCATTTACATGCACAAGTTGGAATCTATTAGATAGATATGATCCAAACCATTGCAATGCAGTACCTGTAATACCTACAGCATGTTCTAATCGCTCTAATAGGATATTATGGTCGACAGTATCGAACGCTGCACTGAGGTCTAGCAGGACAAGCACAGAGATGAGTCCACTGTCAGAGGCCATAAGAAGGTCATTTGTAACCTTCTCTAAAGCTGTTTCTGTGCTGTGATTAGTGATGAAAGTGATGAAAGTAGCTGTAGATAATGTTACATCTTTGTGATGTTTGCGATGATTATGAGTATTTTTTTTCTCTAATTTTTAAAATTTTATTTGTGATGAAGTTCATGAAGTCATTACTAGTTATGTTGATAGATTAACATAATTGGAACTACACCCAGGCCGTGTTTTGGCTGATTATTTAATAGCTTCACCTCCATGTACATCTCCTGAAACACAATCTTCAAGGACAGCTTGATTGACAGAGCCACAGGTTTTAGAGATAGCAATCTCTGGCTACACTGGATGATCCAAACTGCCAGAGAACAGGAGGAGGGGGACTGTGTGGCTTGTATAGCTGCTAGACCACATCTGTACACTGAACCTGCCCCTGTGTATCAAGAGGGTGAATGGGGATTTAATCCTCATTCATACTCATTCAACCTCTACTAACTGTACCATATTAGCCAGTGTTTTTCCACCCATAGACAATAACACTGTAATTGGTCCCTTTTCCCCCTGGGAAGGTGAGTACACCTGTTTTAATTTTACCAGGAACTCATAAAGAATTAACTATGGAGCCAATGACCCAGATGGGTGCAACAGCACTCACAGTGGCACTAACATAGGTAAGCTGAAAAAGGGGGAGTGTGTGCCATGTTTAGTGACATGTGCTGCACATTAATTCCCAACAACACAGCTCCAGATGGTTTAATGCCTTAAAGGGCCAGTGTAGGCGATCTCTTTTTAGAAGAGATCAAAAGGGGGATTTGTGGGAATAACAGTGTTTTGCTATAAGAAGAGATAATTCTTATGCAATATTTTTAGCTAAAAATATTGCAAACACTAATCATTATCAATTCTTATTAGAGTGTGTCAAGAGATGTATTCTAAAACACTTCTTCAGCAGAGAATCAGAGAGGAGAAACACAGATTTTCTTGCTAGCAAGGGCAGTCACCAGAGCACTCGCACTGAGAGTGAGGGCTCAGAGACTCGCAGCCCTGAGACTGCCCTGGTCTTTATTTATACATCAGTGGGTGTTTGTTCCTTACATTGGAATGTGGAGGTGTATATGTATGTGTGTGTGTGTGTGTGTGTGTGTGTGTGTGTGTGTGTGTGTGTGTGTGTGTGTGTGTGTGTGTGTGTCAGAGTGTGACCCCATAAACGACTTCCCTTAACCTGCTGGTCTGGAAAATCCAACAGTTCATCTATATGTAAAAAAGGGCACTTAGACTAAAACTGACATAGCTACATTAATCCTACCGTAAAAAAATAAGACAAGGTACGACCTCCCCATGCTCCCAGGATGTGGGTGTGAATGCCAGAGCACTCTGGAATGCACGCGAAGCCTTTGCAGACTATTAAGGATTGCACATCCTATCACTACCATATATAAACTTATATTATTAAAAGATTATACTGACTACTAAGTACAATTTTCTATTGACAGAGTGATTAATATTTTATTAAATTTGAGATACAATTTCTTCAGATGTAAAATATTTATATTTTGCAGGTTTAAGAGTAAAATTATCTGTCTGACCCTATGTGTGTGTACAAATAAAACTTCCCCGCTTGCCCCTGCGGGCAGTCTATCCTTCAAGCTCAGGTCCTCTACCAGAGGCCTGGGAGCTTGAGGGTCCTGCGCAGTATCTTAGCTGTTCCCAGGACTGCGCTCTTCTGGACAGAGATCTCCGATGTTGTTCCCGGGATCTGCTGGAGTCACTCGCCTAGCTTGGGAGTCACTGCACCTAGTGCTCTGATTACCACTGGGACCACCGTTACCTTCACCCTCCACATCTTCCTGAGCCCTTGGTATTTCTCGAGCTTCTCATTTGTCATTCGGAACTGCTACATCAATCACTACGACTGTCTTCTTCTGTTTGGCCACCACCATTTTGTCCGTCCGTATCTGGAAGTCCCACAGGATCTTAGCTCGGTCATTCTCCATCACCCTTGGGGGCATCTCCCACTTTGACCTCGGGACTTCCAGGTTATACTCGGCACAGATGTTCCTGTACACTATGCCGGCCACTTGGTTATGGCGTTCCATGTATGCCTTGCCTGCTAGCATCTTACAGCATGCTATTATGTGCTGGATTGTCTCTGGAGCATCTTTACACAGCCTGCACCTGGGGTCTTGCCTGGTGTGATAGACCCCAGCCTCAGTGGATCTTGTGCTTAGAGTCTGTTCCTGTGCTGCTAAGATTAGAGCCTCTGTGTATGGCGTTATTTTTGTGCCACTATTCTGAACACACGTGAAAAAAATTGAGCGCATGTAAAAAAAAAAAAATTGCAGGTGCAAGTGTTGCATTTTGAGGAGAAATTTATTTTGAGCGAAGAAAAGTGAACAAATTTGAGTGAACAAAATTCATTGCTGCGTGCAAGAAATGTATTTCAGTGTTTGCTATTATCTATACACACACACAACAACAGCCCCTCTCGCTCAGTTCTTGCATTTGCGCTCGCTCCCAATGTGTTGCTTGCGCTCTCAACATTTCTGCCTGTGTGCGTTCAACTCGTTCTGTACATCCTTATATTTGTGCCACAAAACCAGCCAATCACAGACTTGGATGCAAAAAAAAATCTGATTGGCTGTTTTGGTCTCCAATCAGCTCGAAATGACGAAATACAATATCCCAGAATCCATTTTGTCCAAAACTCAAACGAGGCAGTGGCGGAGGAACACAGAGTGGCGGAGATTGAAATATTACTCTTTCTGGGTCACAAAATAAACTTTTAAGATTTTTTCATGCGAGAATGGTGCTGTGTAAACAAATATCTGCTAGATTTATCAAGTCATCGCATATTTGCCAAAGTGCTCTAACGTTTTCGGAGATTCCTGTTACTCACTAGCCCTCCGCAAATCCAGAACATCTTACTATTCATCACTGATTGAAGAAAATAAGAACAACCCCAGGTTTCTCTTCAGCACTGTAGCCAGGCTGACAAAAAGTCAGAGCTCTTTTGAGCCAACCATCCCTTTAACGTTAACTAGTAATGATTTCATGAACTTCTTCACAAATAAAATTTTTATCATTAGAAAAAAAATTACCAATACTCATCACACAGATGTAATATTATCTACAGCTACTCTTAGTATCATCGATGTTAAGTTAGACTCTTTTTCTCCAATTGATCTTTCTGAGTTAACTCCAATAATTACTTCCTCCAAACCATCAACGGGTCTTTTAGACCCCATTCCTACAAAACTGCTCAAAGAAGTCCTGCCATTAATTAATGCTTCAATCTTAAATATGATCAACCTATCTCTAATAATTGGCTATGTACCACAGGCCTTCAAGCTGGCTGTAGTTAAACCTTTACTTAAAAAGCATCTCTAGACCCAGCAGTCTTAGCTAATTATAGGCCAACCTTTATTTTATATCAAAAATTCTCGAAAAAGTAGTGTCAAACAGCTAACAGATCAACTGCAGAGGAATGGCCTATTTGAAGAGTTTAGCCTGATTGTCTCACACTAACACTGGAGCATACCAGTCCTACCAAAGCTTGAGGCCTCATCGTTTCACTCAATGCTAAGAAGGCCTTCGATTGTGTGGATTGGCCGTCTATGGTTTTAGTCATCCAACAATTTTATCTTGATGAAAGTTTTATTAATATGACCAAATTATTATACCACGTGTCTATGGCAAGTGTATTTGTAAATGGTATTAAATCACCAGAATTTTGCTTAGGGACATCAACAGCCAATCCCTTATGTTTGTATCCCTTATGTTTGCTTTAGCTATTGAGCCTTTGGCGGAGAGGATTAAGGGTCATAACAATATAATGGTATCAAATTAGAGCTACAGAATATAAAATTGAGTAGTATGCAGATGATGTGCTACTGTTCATAACAAATCCAAAAAAGTATTTACCTGCTGTAATGTGCCGCTCATTCAAATTCATAAGGTTAACAATAAAATAGCACAGACTATGAATTAACTGGACCCACCTGAGAGGTTTCTGGTTGATTTTAAACTAGAAAAGGGATTTATGCTGCTGTGATAAATTATGAAAACATGATGGACATTCTATTGGAAAGCAATGCTTCCCTAAGCATTGGGAAGAAGACCTTCAAAAGAATTATGATGAACAATGTTGGAGGGATGGCATTTGATCAACTCATCCTCTTTTTCTTTGTACCAAATGCAAAAGATTACAATTCAGAATACTTCACAGACTCTAAAGAACACTTCATTGTCTGAACAAACTGGACCCAAATAGATCAACCTTTTGTCTCAAATGTAAAACTACAGATATGCATCTTTTGCTGGATTGTCCAGAAATTTCAAAATTCTGGCTATGCATAAAAAAGGAAGTAAATTGTTATTGAACAGGATTAAGGACGTATGGACTCCACCTCACATCTTCAACCAAATGTGATTTCCACGTCTCCTTCATGATGTGACAGTGTCAGAGCTGAATGCACTTGTAGAGTATCATGTTTTTATGGCTCACATTTAAAGTGTTGCAGCTCTAATGTACAGCTGTCATATTAGAAATAGAAGCAGCTCTGATTTTAGTGCTCAAAGAAATCTATGAAGTGATGAATTCACACATGAACAGTTTTCTGCAGCGTTCCTCTCGGCCTTATTTGCAGCTCCACTCTTGTTTTTGCTCTAATAATTATTTCTCTCCATGAGCTGTTTCTCTGCCTGAAGGAGGCGCCACTCCATCGCTTCATTTAGTGCAGAACAAGAGTCACATGATGCTGCTCTGTGAACACCAATCACACTTTGTACAGCTCATGTTGTGTTTGTTGTCCTCTCAGTGTGTCAGGTGGAGGTGGAGGAGGGGGTGAAGTCTGTCCAGCTGCCCTTCAAAACCACACAAAACCTGCCTGAAGATGTTAGAGTGGAGTGGGAACGCTATGATCCATTAATGTTGGTCCATGTGTACGAGAACGGCCTTAACCAGCTTCACAGACTTCAGCAGGTTTACAGAGACCGAACGAAGATGAATGAAGACCTGCTGAAAACTGGAGACCTCAGTCTGACCCTGAAACAGCCCACAGAGAGAGACAGTGGGAGATATGTGTGTGAAGTTTTCACTAAGAACATCTGCATCAGAGGGGAAACAGTCCAGCTCAAAGTCACAGGTTTGTGTGTGTGTGTGTGTGTGTGTGTGTGTGTGTGTGTGTGTGTGTGTGTGTGTGTGTGTGTGTGTGTGTCTGACTGTCTTGTGTCTCCTCTGCAGGGAGAGTTCAGGTCCAGGATCAAACAGGGGACATCAGGAACAGAAGCAGCTCCATTGATCCGACTCCTCTGATGGCTGATCAATCAGTTTGATCTGTGTGTTCTTTGATTATTGATCAGTGATGTCAGAGTGGAGTCAGTGTGATGTTGTTGTTGTGTGTTTGAGACTCTTAGTGTCCATGAAGGTCTCTGCTGCCGTAGATCCTCTGAACTGTGACAGAGGTCTCACTCTGGAGGAAACTCTCAGCACTTTCCAGCAGCTCCTCCATCATGGAGGACGTTCCCTCACTGTAACAGGTGGAGGAGAGAGGAGAGGAAGCACAGGTGGATCCTCTGAGGAAGAGGAGCGTTCCTACAAACCACATGATCACATGACCAGAGGGGCGTGGCCTTCAGTGGTAGTAATAAAGGAACAGTCCACATGTTCCACTTTGAAGGCTCATCTCCAACAAAGCAGACCTGTGATCACTTTGACTCAGTATGATGGATCGTTTGGATTTGTCTTTGTTTCTCTGGCTTTTCTTGTGTGTCTGTGTGTCTTTGTATGTTGGACTGAGTCATGTGACCTGCCCAGGGACTACACATGGAAATGAGCAGTTTAGCTCAAATCTGGCAGGTTTCCATCTTCTGATTTTATCCTGATGTCCATGAACGTGAACACTGTCCCTGTCAAATAAATCCAGATACAAAGATCAGATCTACTGAGCATCATCAGTGGTGATAAGAGGAGAGACGCTGAGCGAGTAACATGACAAAGACCTTCATTTATTTGAATCTCAGAGTTTTTAATGAGCCACAGCAGCCCTGAATAAACACTTGAATTACTGTCTGAGCTGCTGCAGTTTCCTGCTGCGTCCACTGGGTGTCAGTAAAGCTGCAGGTGTCTCACCTCTGAGTCCACCTGTGGGGAAACAGTCCAGCTGCTGGTTCTGCCTCCAGCTGAGGAAACACTTCATTCCTTTTATTGCTGATCTCTCTTTATGAATCCACCTGAACTCGTCTGATCCTGCAAACCTTTCACTTTCCTTCCTTGCTGTCTCCGTCTGTCTCTCACTTTCACATTGGTTGGTTCCTCTCTGAATCTTCTCTTATCTGTGAACATTCATGAGGAAAAAGCAGAATCAGTTCCGGCTTCGCTCTCACAGGATTTTAATGTTTGTGCTCAGAGTCTTTTCAATGAGCTCCATCTTTTTCCTGGAATCATCTCCAGAAGGAGCTGAAAGGATCCGTGTTACACAACGTGGCCACTTTAAGTCCATTAAAAGGATCCAGGAAATAGTCAGAGCCCAGAAACCGTCGGGGAATTGAAAGGTTTGTTTTCTTTGATGATGTCACCAAAATGAGAGCTTTGTACAAACAGGAGAAAGAAATGTGCCAGTTTATTAAACACGTCTCATTTCAACTTCCCGATGAAAGTGTCGCTTTGAAGCCAAAATCTGGATCCAAGACTGAGGTGTGTTTTTGTTTCTGCAAAGTTCTTCCACAAACTCAGGTTTTCAAACAGCTGTGACAGCTGCCCCTGTGGGTCAGTAAGTCTTTGAGCTTCTTTATAATAATATCAGCAGCCTTAAAAATAAAGACGGACTGATGTGGACGATTATCAGTAATCAATGAGACCGATCACTGATATCTGGAGCTGACACAGATTTAGAAACAAATCAAATCCAGCAATGAAAATGTATTTTTCTGTTGTGGCAGAAACGGTTGGTTTCAAACATCTGATGATGTTTAAGAGTTCATGCTGCTGTTACACATCTGTACTCACAGCCAGCTGCAGTGCTCAGGCCTGCTTAGCCTCTAATCTGCTGGCAGAGAGCTAATAATCTACTAATAATCTCACTCATACGTTACAGGATGGCTGACAGTGAACATCACAGCAGTTGAAACACACAAAGTTCACAGTGAAAATCAAACAAACTCGCTGATTGATTATTGATTGATTGATTTTCAGAGATGATGTCAGATCGGGGCTGCTCAGGGTGCTGTGGCTGTAAAACGCCAATCATATCAACTCAGAGAGCCTCAATAAGCCCCGCCCCTCATCATTCACCTGCTTGGCCCGGTCGAGCTCACGGGGGCGGCGGTCTCAGCGCACACGCTCACACCTCTTTCCACGTCCTCCAGCTCTTCTGGGACGCTGAGGTGTTCCCCGATGAGTCGACAGACAGAATCTCTCCAACGTGTCCTGGGTCCGCCCGGGGTCTCCTCCCAGTTGGACGCCTCACCCAGACGCCCTTCAGAGGAAGCTCACGGATGGCGTCCGTACCTTCAGCCTGATCCTTTCAGTCACAGCTCGTGCAGTCACAACACTGCTGCCAATAAAGTGAAACAAAGCATCTTAAAGCCATTTCAATAGACGCACACACAGAGTTATCACAGCACTCATGAAACATGCACACTGGGCACAAACTAACTTCTAACAAGTTGAACTTTGCTCCAGTTTGTTCTGATTGGCTGAAGCTTGGTAGTCACATGGCTGCCTGTGAGTGTGTTTAAACACAGAGAGAAGCTGAAGCTTCACATGTTGTGTTCTTCACACAGTCGGATCAAACGTGTAAACTTTGTGACACAGCCTGGTCTTCATGTGTGTGTGTGCACGGTCTGAGGAGCTCTCAAGCTTTTCATAGAGGACACACACACTGATGCAGGAACAGCTGGATGGATGCACATGAAAACTTCACACACTCCTGATGAGTGAGGACACACACACTCACAACATGAGCAGCGAGCAGGCTTTAAATGCTCAGTGTGAAGAAGTTTCCACACTTACCTTAATATCATCAAGCAGCCTTCTTCTTCTACTGGTTCCCACAGTTCCATCCATCCATCCATCTTCATCCGCTTTATCCGAGGCCGGGTCGCGGGGGCAGCAGCCTAAGCAAAGAGGCCCAGACCTCCCTCTCCCCAGCCACCTCCTCCAGCTTATCCGGGGGAATACCAAGGCGTTCCCAGGCCAGCCGAGAGATATAATCTCTCCAGCGTGTCCTGGGTCTGCCCCGGGGCCTCCTCCCGGTGGGACATGCCTGGAACACCTCACCCAGGAGGCGCCCAGGGGGCATCCTTGTCAGATGCCCGAACCACCTCAGCTGGCTCCTTTCGATGTGGAGCAGCAGCTGCTCTACTCTGAGCCCCTCCCGGATGGCCGAACTTCTCACCCTATCTCTAAGGGAGAGGCCAGCCACCCTTCGGGGGAAGCTCATTTCTGCCGCTTGTATCCGCGATCTCGTTCTTTCGGTCACTACCCACAGTTCGTGGCCATAGGTGAGGGTAGGGACGTAGATCTGTTCTAGGATGCCCTCTGGACCCAGTGGAGGTGGTGAGTGACAGGAGAATGGTGGCTAAGCTGTCATCACTGTTGGACAACATCTCCCACCCCATGCAGCAGACTGTGACAGCACTGAGCAGCTCCTTCAGTGGGAGACTGCGGCACCCACGGTGTGGGACGGAGAGATTTCGCAGGTCTTTCCTCCCCACTGCTGTCAGACTCCATAATAAAGACCTTAACTGATCAAACACACACATCCATACATATGCAATAATACTAAGTGCAATAATCCTTTCTGTCATCGTTGTATTTTTACTCAGTTGTATATAGCATTTGTATTTGTATTCTATTTTTATCTTATTGTATATTTATTTTATTTTATTCTACTGTATATAGTATTTTATTTTATTTTATTTTATTCTATTCTGTACAGTTGTGTACTGTATTTATTCATATTGTATCCTAATTTTTGCCTCATAACTTTTGCACTGTCCACTTCCTGCTGTGACAAAACAAATTTCCCACGTGTGGGACTAATAAAGGTTATCTTATCTTATCGACCGGTAAATTGAGAGCTTCGCTTTTACACTCAGCTCCCTCTTCACCACGATGGACCGGTGCAGCGTCCGCATTACTGCAGCTGCAGCCCCAATCCGTCTGTCGATCTCCGGCTCCCTTCTCCCATCACTCGCGAACAAGACCCCGAGATACTTGAACTCCTCCACTTGGGGCAGGAACTCATCCCCGACCCGGAGTGGGCACTCCACCCTTTTCCGGCTGAGAACCATGGCCTCAGATTTGGAGGTGCTGATCCTCATTCCCGCTGCTTCACACTCGGCTGCGAACCGTTCCAGTGCGAGCTGGAGGCCCTCACCCGATGAAGCCAACAGAACCACATCATCCGCAAAAATCAGAGATGAGATTCTGAGGCCACCAAAGTGAAAGCCCTCCGCCACTTGGCTGCGCCTAGAAATCCTGTCCATAAAAATTATGAACAGAACCGGAGACAAAGGGCAGCCCTGGCGGAGCCCATCACCCACCGGGAACGAGTCCGACTTATTGCCGGCAATGCGAACCAAGCTCTTGCAACGGTTGTATAGGGATCGAATGGCCCGTAGCAATGGGCCAGACACCCCATACTCCCGCAACACCTCCCACAGGACACCCCGAGGGACACGGTCGAATGCCTTCTCCAAGTCCACAAAACACATGTAGACTGGTTGGGCAAACTCCCATGCACCCTCAAGTATCCTCGAGAGGATAAAGAGCTGGTCCAGTGTTCCGCGACCAGGACGAAAACCGCATTGTTCCTCCTGTATCCGAGGTTCGACTAACGGACGAACTCTCCTTTCCAGCACCCTGGCATAGACTTTCCCCGGGAGGCTGAGGAGTGTGATCCCCCTGTAGTTGGAACACACCCTCCGGTCCCCCTTCTTAAAGATGGGGACCACCACCCCGGTCTGCCAGTCCACAGGTACTGCCCCTGATCTCCACGCAACATTGCAGAGGCGTGTCAACCAGGACAGCCCTACAACGTCCAGAGCCTTCAGGAACTCGGGGCGGACCTCATCAACACCAGGGGCTCTGCCACCAAGGAGTTGTTTAACTGCCTCAGTGACCTCGCCCCCGGAAATTGGCGGGTCATTCCCCTCATCCCCAGACTCTGCTTCCTCCTCGGAAGACGTGTCAGTGGGATTAAGGAGGTCCTCGAAGTATTCCTTCCACCGCCTGACAATTTTCTCAGTCGACGTCAGCAGCGCTCCGCCAGCACTATACACAGTGCAGGTAGAGCACCGCTTTCCCCTCCTGAGACGCCTGACGGTTTGCCAGAATCTCTTCGAGGCAGTCCGAAAGTCTTTTTCCATGGCCTCTCCGAACTCCTCCCACACCCGAGTTTTTGCTTCAGCCACTGCCCGAGCCGCATTCCGCTTGGCCTGTCGATACCTGTCGGCTGCCTCCGGAGTCCCACAGGCTAACCAAGCCCGATAGGACTCCTTCTTCAGCCTGGTGGCTCCCTTCACCTCTGGTGTCCACCATTTGGTTCGGGGATTACCACCACGGCAGGCACCAACCACCTTGCGGCCGCAGCTCAATGCAGCAGCTTCGGCAATGGAGACGCTGAACATGGTCCATTCGGACTCAATGTCCCCGGTCTCCCTCGGAATGCTGTTGAAGCTCTGCCGGAGGTGTGCGTTGAAGATCTCGCGGACTGGGGCCTCTGCTAGACGTTCCCAGCACACCCTCACTACGCGTTTAGGTGCACCAGGTCTGTCCAGCGTCCTCCCCCGCCACCTGATCCAACTCACCACCAGGTGGTGATCAGTTGACAGCTCAGCCCCTCTCTTTACCCGAGTGTCCAGAACATATGGTCGCAGGTCTGGTGATACGATTACAAAATCGATCATCGACCTACGGCCTAGAGCGTCCTGGTGCCACGTGCACTTATGGACACTCTTATGTTCGAACAGGGTGTTCGTTATGGCCAAACTGTGATTAGCACAGAAGTCCAATAACAAAGCACCGCTCGGGTTCAGATCAGGGAGGCCGTACCTCCCAATCACGCCCCTCCAGGTCTCGCTGTCGTTACCCACGTGAGCATTGAAGTCTCCCAGCAGGACAACAGAGTCTCCAGGTGGAGCACCTTCCAGCACCCCCCCCCCCAGGGACTCTAAGAAGGCTGGGTACTCTGAACTGCCACTCGGCGCATAAGCGCAGATGACAGTCAGGACCCGTTCCCCGACCCTAAGGCGCAGGGAACAAACCCTCTCGTCCACCGGGAAAAACCCCAACGTACCGGCAGCAAGCCGAGGGGATATTAGAATACCCACCCCAGCCCGCCGCCTCTCACCAGGGGCAACTCCAGACTGAGACAGAGTCCAGCCCCTCTCCAGGAGACTGGTTCCAGAGCCCAAGCCATGCGTAGAGGTGAGCCCAATTATATCTAGCCGGTACCTCTCAACCTCACGCACTAACTCAGGCTCCTTCCCCACCAGAGAGGTGACATTCCATGTCCCTATTGCCAGTCTTGGCAGCCGGGGGTCAGTCCGCCAGGGCCTCCGCTCCTGGCCGCCACCCGGCACACAATGCACCCGACCCCTATGGCGCCTCCTGCGGGTGGTGGGCCTGCGGGAGGATGGGCCCATGTCTCCTCTTCGGGAGACATGGGCTAAGGCCCGGCCACCAGACGCTCGCCCTCGGGCACCCTCCCCGGGCCTGGCTCCAGGGCGGGCCCCCGGTAACCCTATCCCGGGCAGGGTAAACTGTTCCCTCAATATCCTTTTCATAAGGGTCTTCTTCCCACAGTTTCCAGTGTTAATAAATGCACAGCCAAATGTGCTCTCTGTCATCACCTACAGATCTGAGATCAGTAGCTTGTCCACTGTAGGTTTTATCTTTTCCATGTAACTGTGCTGCTTCACAGAGAGGGAGAACTGCAGCGCTTTGTTTGGTTGTGAACAATATGTGCATGTTAAATATGAATAGCTGCTCCAGCATGTGTTAGTGTGACAGACTGACATGTTGCTCCTTTTAAAGCTTTCTGCAGGAACTTCATTTGAACAGGCAGGAATTAGTTGTTCAATAAAGGCATGAATTGGACCTTAAAGGTGGTGAATCGATACCAACGCTGGTATTGGTGTCGGATCAATACCAGTGTGATGGGACTGAGACTTTGTTTCTATGCTCTAAGTTCATTATACAGACACTGGACTGTGTTACATCAATATTTTGGGGAAAAACCAAGAATGTTGACCGGATTAACTATGTTCATTACGAATGGTTAGACTCTCTAACCTTACCAGGGGCGCCATGGAAGGGTTTGCAGAATAATCCGACTTCGCTGATGGGAGTGGAGAATCGAATGGCCCTTGACATGTTGTTGGCAGAGAAAAGGGGGCGTCTGTGATATGTTCGGAGACATGTGATGAACCTTTATCCTGAATAGTACTGCCCAAGATGGCTGAGTAACCCGAGCTGTGGAGGGCCTGAAAATTTGTCTAAAACGATGAATGAGCACTCAGGTATCGGAAATCCAGTGGAGTCCTGGGTGGCATCCGTGTTTGGACGGTGGAAAGGTTTGGCTATGTCAGCAATGGTTTCATTCGCTACACTTTTAGGGATACTGGTCACCTGTGGTTGTTGTATCATTCCCTGTGTCAAAGGATTGTTGGTAAAAATGATGGCTAGGGTTGCGGACCCTGGACGGGTGGATTCAATCTACCTGATGAACTTGGAAGCCATCCTCTGTACCTGCTTAGAGTACAGGGAGGATAAACAAGACTGTGGCTCACCTATCATCTCACTATCTGATTTAGAGAGTTTTTCTCTGTGACAGAGGTCTGACCAAACCATGCCACCAAACAAAAGGATAAAACAGACTCAATAAAAGAACGATAAAACAAAGCTAAAAATTTTTGGTCAATGTGGAAATGAGCAAGTTTCCTAACACAATAAAGGTGCTGGTGACCCTTTTTACAAACTGATTTGCAATTTTGATCAAAGTTCAGTTTTTCATTGATTATGGTCCCAAGATATTTATATGATTGTACTTGCTCTATTTTCTGACCTTTAATTAAAGTGACTCCGTGCCCATTTTGTTGTCTCCTAAAATCAACAACCATATCTTTTGTTTTAGATATGTTCAGCTGGAGATAAGACTCCTCACACCACTGAACAAAGTCATCAATGACTGGACCGTGGTTAGTTTCACCCTCTTTCAGTAAACTGACAATAACAGAGTCATCTGCATATTTAATGATGGCCCTGTTTTCATGTCTGCTCTGACACATGGTTGTATAGAGAATGAATATTAAGGGCAATAAGACGCACCCTTGAGGAGAACCTGTGGAGAACACTGGGTCAGACAGAACCCCATTTATTCTCACTCTTTGTGACCTGTTAGTTAAAAAAATCTAAAATCCAGCCCACCAGGTTTTTCCTGATTTCAAACTCTTCTAAAAGTCTTTTAATTAAAATATGGGGCTGTATTGTATTAAAAGCCGAAGAAAAATCAATGAAAAGAAGTCTTGCAAAAGTCCCTTTACTCTCTACATGTACAGGAATCAGATTTAACAAAGTCAAAAGTGCGTCCTCCACTCCTCTGTTGGGCCTATATGCAAACTGCATTGGATCCAGCTGATGTTCAGTCGCTTTCATAATCACATTTCTGATGATTTTTTCAAAGACTTTCATTACAACTGAAGTGAGGGCAACAGGCCTGAAGTCATTTAGAATTTTTGGATGACTAGATTTTGGGACAGGAACCACGACTGCTTCTTTCCAAACTGAGTGCCCATGTGCATCAGTGGGTGTGGGCTGCTTCTCACAACAAGAGATTTAAGAAGAGTCTTCCTTTAACTAGGAAGTGATCCACAGGTGGCCTAACACATGGAGACAGACGAGCATTGGCACATTTAGACTCAGCAAATAATCCACGCAGACATGGGGAGTGTTGGGTCTGTGTTTCCACAAGCCCCGCTAATTCTAGAGACTTATTCATCATGAAGAAAACAAGACAGTCAGGATCGATCGATTACTTGCGCAAGGGAGGCCTCGTCTGTGTCCACCACGGAAATGACCCCAAATCCCGCCTCCTCTCGCTGCCTTTTATTGGGAACACAGTTCACACAAAACAATAGTACCTCCCCTCATAACCCCCCTTGGTTACAAAGACAAGGCACTGTATGTATATATGTGTGTGTGTGTGTGTGTGTGTGTGTGTGTGTGTGTGTGTGTGTGTGTGTGTGTGTGTGTGTGTGTGTGTGTGTGTGACCTCCTGCTGACCAAAGGGTCATAAAGGCAGGAGCAACATCACAAGAAACAGATCTTCCAGATAGGATGTATCTGCCATAAAACACTACAGCCCCCACCCAGAACCTCGAGAATCTGGGGAAGGGGACAGTGGAATTCCTTTCATCAGAATTTGGCAAGCATAAAAATGACAACATATAACAATTCACTCTAACAGGGAGAACATGCAGACTTCTCACAGAAAGGCCCAACGGTGGGTTCAAACCCGTCACACGGAGAAAATCTTCCCTTGTTACCCGCCGACTCAGCAGATTTGTGTCTCTACAGCTTTGTGTTCTTCTTCAAAATGAAATTCAAATGGAGGGCTTTGTTTGACACCAGAGATCAGAGATGGCCCACAGACCAACACATGAAGTACTTTCTAGAGAATGAGAATGAGAAATATATCTGTATTATCAGTTTATTATAATCCACCTGAATCAGTGTTTGGGATCAGATTTCTGTGTGGCCTGGTTCACTCACTTATCATCATTTTAACATCATTTTCTATTGACTTTGACTGTATAGAAATGATGCAAACTTAACACCGTCTGTAGATTCTTTGGTTAGTAAACACCTGCCTTTGTTTGCTCTAGAGTGGATATTATAATATGATTCCTGACTGGTCTCTACTCTGTGTGAGTCATGTCTAAACCCTGGGCTTCAGACTTGTTGTTGTGTTGTTATTATCAGAAGGTGGCAATAAGACGCCTACAAGCTGTTTGCTAACCAGAGTTAAAAACGAAATGAAAAGAACTGGTCAGGGTCCTGTTACTGTACTGGTCCTATGCAAGGCTTAGAGCTGCTGTCATCATATGTAGAAAAATATGTAGAAGAGCTTCCAAAGGAGGTGAAGCTTTTTCAAGCTGCTGCTTTTTGTTTGTCCTTAACTTCTTCCCTGCCAGGAAAAGACAGAAATCATAACAGACAAAGAGCTTTTTGAAGTAAACAAATTCACTTTGTTCTTCTTATTCAAGCTGACGTTTCAACCAGCTGCCATTCAGCAGCACAGAGGTTAAACTCTACTGTCTTATTAAAGGACTGCGGGACGATCCATCTCCACAGGTTTGTGGTGCTGAACTGGCATTTTGCTTTGTCTCATCTAACAGGTACATGAAGGGACACAAAGATGTAAATCCAGCTTTAGTTATGTCCCAGACACATGGGCCTAGAATATTTGTCAGATTGCTGCAGTTGCCCACAGTCTGCATAGAAGTTTACCTGCAAAATCAACTACTTGAGAAAGTGCAATCCAAACAAGAGACATAGAGCTTCACTTTCAAAGTAAAAGCTGGGCTTTGCTTCTGCAACCAACGTGCTTCAGCTTCAACTTTTACTCTAAAGACACTTTCCAAGGATTAGCTAATCCTCAGCGTGTTTACAGGCACGTTGGTGTCTCCCATGCAAGCTACAGCCAATCAGGACAACCTTCAGTCCATCAAAGCAGTCACATGGAGGTTTTTGGTGGACAACCCTCTTTGTGACTATTTTCACGAGCCAGCAGTCAGGGTGGAGAATGCACATTTTTCACCAGCAACCAGACATGCCAGGGGTCTGAAGTGTGTTGGTCTCAAGGTTTATGTGACAACGTACACTGCAAACATGCAAACATGTGTTGTCCAGTGTGATTAGGTACGACTGTACAAATATAAGAATTTTTCAAAGTATGCATTACTCATAAAACTGTCAGTAAAAACTAAATAAAAAATTCTGCAACTTAAAGTCAGCATATCACAAGTTTACCATGGTTTTTTTCAATTAAGAGGAGGTGGGAGAAGAGTTGGAGTTGAAGTCCTTGAGGAAATGTTCACTAGTTCCCTGAATGTTGAATAGTAGCAAACAATGTTTCTACTTTTAGCTCCACTGACATCGAAAAATATTCTAAAAAATACTATTAGAGAGCTGGAAAACATTCACAACTCCAAGTATTACTAATAAAACACTCAGAAAATCGTTTGCTGCAAACAATAGCCATTACTTTCTGATTGCCATCTTCTTTCACCTCAGTGTTTGTCATTCAGGCAGCAACGCTCTCAACTGTTGCCGCCCTTCCAAACAGAAGACTGTGATTTATGTTTGCTGTTCAGCTGGAACGCTTAAAGTGCTCACAGCTTTGTGTTTCTTAGTACGTTGCTGTTTCTCTAGATTAGTGTAATGTTGAACTGCACAGCACACAGCTGGGACTAATCACACATGACAAGACAGAGAGGAAGCAAAACAGGATGCACTAACACAGGATTGTCAAAGTAAAACAGGAAATACACAAACATCAAAGACAAGAGCTGGACTTAACACAAAGGACAGAAGAGAGGCACAGAAACAAAACCTAAAGAGGCTGTGCTGAAAAGAATGATAAACAAGGCGAGGTAAACAGTTTCTAAAGGTGAAATGCAGCGGTAAAAAAATCAAAAGTAGTCAACAACAGCCGATTAAACCCTAGACCCCAGAGGGTTAAAGATTTTTTAAAGTAACACAATAGTTACTTCTACAAGTAATTCGTTACTTTCAGGATATTGTAACTTAGTTACTAACTCAGTTACTTTTTTGAGGAAGTAATTAGTAACTACAATTAATTACTTTTTCAAAGTAACTTGCCCAACACTGTTTGTCACTATATTCTTGGTAAATATGGCGTTTTCAGCGTGTGCTAACCAAACACTGTGGTCGGTGTAAAACTTTTTTTTTTTTTTTTTTTTTTTTTTTTTTTGCCTGTCCCGTTTGGCTCTTTTGCATCAGAATTATTGTCTAAAGGCAAAGAAAGATGCCCAACGGATTTACTTTACCAAATTGACCATCCCAGCCTTGCCATAATGGTCTATTTGATTCACCTTTTATTGTTTATTTTATTTTCACTTGCTGTATACGGGACAGACTTGACTGGAGAAAGAAGGAGAGAAAGAAAGAGGGAAAGAGAAACAGCTGAGAAGAGGGACGGGGGAGAAGGGCAAAAAACAAAAACCAACAGAATGGGCAGAAAAAAAGAAAAAGAAAATGCATATATCCATCACCTGGATCACCTGTTGAGAAAGAAAAAGGAAAACAAGCAGAAGAGTGTGTAAAACTTTTACTTGAACAATCTGAGCTCAGCTCAGATCTGAATCTTTCACTGTGTCTATTTTTACTGATGATGGGACAGAGGAATATGACACCCAGTGAAAGGCATGCAGTCCAGCCCGGCTTTTCTAACTGTGGCAGGACATTGGTCCCAGCCTCCAACCACATGTTACTAAAAGTAGTACCATGTGAGTATGAAGGCAGTACATGCTCTTGTGTTTCTCTTCTGACTTTAACTTGAGAATCATTTGCAGTTAAGAGCTTTTATACTAAAGGTTAAGACAGGACCTGTGTGAAAGTGAAAGTAAACCTGAGCCAGCTGCAGTGTAGTGATTGTTGTTTGTGGGCTGTCGGCTGGTTGGAGGAGCAGAATTAAAGAGATTATTTTGTTCTTTTTTGCCGCAGGATGAACCTGATTCTGTCGTTCCTGCTCCTGGTCTTTGGTAAGGAAGCTGCTTTGATCCTCATTGAACACACACTCAGTGACTCAGCATGTGTGTGTGTTCATACAACACAAACATGAGTTCCTTTTAACACCTTTAACAGGTGCAGATCCTTTTCAGGCGATCATGTTAACATAAAGAAAAGGACTGAAACAATCATTCAGGCCAGGGATTTGAATCCATCCCATCCCATGCAGGCTAACACGGCATGTTATTTACAGCTGGTTATATATCAGGTTTCCTCTCATCACCTTTAATGGTGCTGGATATCTTGTCCTGAATACTGACTGTGCCATCTTTAAGCTGTGGGTTCATTCACGTATTATGTTTTGATAAATGTGTTTGCCTTTGATGAAAGTTCACATTACACATACATGGGACTGACAGACAAGCCTGAACCATAGTTTTCAAAATGTGCAGCATTGAAACCCCATGTGGAACCACTCAGACCACAGACAGAAGCCCACTGACATACTAATGAAATAAATACATAATGATCCTCCGTTGTAACAGACAGTGAGTAACAGACACTCTCACAGCACACAGTGCTGTTCTGCTCCACATCTCTATTTGTAGCTTGTTTACAGTCTTTTACACAGTAACATGGGCATGCTTTATGGAAGCACACATTCTGTTAACTCATCAGCAAACAACAGGATTCATTTATTCAGCCTTCTCAGGTTCACTAGCGTAGCATAGCTATTAGCTTATCACGGTCTGTGTTCTCCAATAGTTTCACTGTCAGTGTGTAACTGTTAATAAATGCCGCTTTTTACAGCTTTGGAGGCAGGGGCGTATCCAGATGGGGGTCATGTGGTGGCAAATGTGGTAACCTCCCCCAATATATCACATTCGAACACAGATAATATAAAGCACAGATGGTTGTACAGTTCTCTTGAGGAGCTCTGAACTTGCTGCTTTGTTTACCCAGCTGAGCGAAGCAACTATAATACTACTTTAATACTATTGTTCTAATTGTATTCCTATTAAAGTGGATGTTTTCTTTCCATTGTCACCAAAAGCTCATTTGTGTGGGATCATCTGATTATTTGGGGTTTCTGTCATATTATCTTTACAGGTCTTACAGTTTAAGCTACCTTGAAGCGCCTGTTGTTGTGAATTGAACGACTCTATTTAGATTCAAGCACGAATAAAAACTTATGCACACATTGACTGTAAATCAGTGAGACTTTAAACATTACCTTTAACAATTAAGTCAGTTTAATGTTTTTCTAAAAAGGCTTTTTCTTGGTTAATGGAATTACATGAAATGTAGGAGTGTTATCTGAGAACCTGTGAAATATGGAAATACTAGGTTACGTTATTTGATGTCTGGCTGCAGTACACTTCAGGACCTCCTGGGGGAGCTGGAGGCCTGACAGCTGTCACGTGTTTGTTTAAAGTCACAGTATGGGATAAACACTGTATCATGAGCTGCAGTTACATTGTTGTTGTGTTTATTGTGATATTTATGAATCTCCTCTGCTTTACTGCAGGTTTAAAGTGTTACTTGATTGTGACCTTCTCACTTTGACCTGTGCAGATGGCTGACGTCACTGCCAGCGTTTACAGCAGTGCAGCAGATGTTGTGAGCCTCATCAGTGTGATGTGTGATTAGATTTATGTGGAAATGCATGTGTGGTTACAGTGCAGGATCTCAGAAGCTTTGTTGTTATACTGTAGCTATGGTGTAGATTTATCACACGAGCATAAATGCAACAAGACTTACTTAAAGGCTCAGTTAACACTCTTACTGTCAGCTCAGTATGAGGACACTCTTCATCTGGACTGTGGCCGCTGTAGAAGAAGAGAGTGTTATATTTGACCTACAGTCAATAAAGATAAGGATCAATTAAATTAAAAAATAATAGAATATTAAAAAATTATAATATATCCCAAAATTGTGAAATGCCCGTGTTACAGCAAAGCATCAAACACAACTAATAACAGCATAACTTTAATAAATTAGAAAAAACAATAAAAGACACAACTATGACAAAAGAAATCGGCTTAGAAAGGAGCGTCTAAATAAAAACAATAAAGGACAAATAATATAAGTTGTATAAAGTAAAAACAAAATGAAATAAAAGAAAGTTACAAATTAGAGTACTTTAAGTAAAACATATACATGTATGTAAAAACTGTATCTCCTTCACGTCTTTGTGATCAATACATCCATTTATTAATCATCTAAACGCTTTCAGACCTGACTGAGGAGTGATTCATTGTGGTCATGTGTTCTTCACAGTCAGGTGAGTTTTTGGTTCTGTTGTCATTATGTGGAACTTAACAGAACTTTGCTAGGTACCTGTAAGAAACTCCATTCCGGGTTTCTCTGAGGCGTGGGCTTTCATCATCAGAGTTCATCCTTTAACCTATAACAATTAAAATATTCTCAAGTATGATCAACGGTTAATTACGGCACAGGCCAGAGTACCGGGAGCAGTTTGGAAGAACAAAAAGACGCGGAGACTGTTCTAGATTGTCATCCCAAACTAACTCAAAGTTTATTCTTTTGTGCAGCAGTTTTTATAGGCAGACAACAAGTTTCAGTTTCAGACCCTGCCCACTGAGTGGGGTGGTGTCCTTCGACAGTTGGAATCCTTTGTTCTACAGATGCACTCTCAAGGCCTATGAATATTATACAGAGCTCTCCTACATCCTGAGTTCTGACACAAACCAGATGGTCTTTACGTACACATCCTCTGCAAGGGAGTGATAAGTAAAAAGAGTGATTTGTTGGTGTTTTCCTTCCAACCTTAGCATCCACTTTCACACCATAAATCTTGAGTTGACACAGCAAGAGAAAATAACAGTTAACATAAAGAGCCTTGTTAAGTCACAGAATCTTCAGTCTAATATCATCATAAAAGAAGTACCCAGTACATGCTCCCATAATACTAAAATATCTAACAGTTCCCTTCTTTTATTATCACACAATAATAACACAATATAAAGGCAAAATGTAATAACATAATCTAAAGGAAAATCATAAATGTAACTTGTCCTCCGAGCAAGCTTGATATCAAAATTCTAAGAAAGAAAAGAAAGAAAAAAGAAAAAGGAAAAAGAGAAATAAAAAAAAACTTCATTCCCTTCTTTGATAACGGAGTAATTCACAACCTAATGCTCAATATATATATCAGGATCATCATTGGCGACATCTGGCACATCATCTGGGTCAATTTGTGCCAATTGCAAATACATTGAGGTAGCTGTAATAGTAGCTATACGGGTCATCATTGAGCGTATACATGGCATCACACAACAGGCAATAATCATCAAAAACAAAATAATACATGAGCGTACTAGGTGGGTGTCTTGCCAAATGGAGCATGAGGTATTGTTAGCAAAATACGACCTGCAAAAATGTAAACATGGTTGCAGTCTACAATACAAAATAGCAAAGAAAAATCCTAAGGTTAATGCAATAGATATGATAAATAACCTAAATATATAAGAAAAAACACAGTTCTTCAGTCGTCTCCTGGCTTGGTCCCAGGTTCGAGAGACATCGAATAAGCGTCGTATGATGACAATGGGCATTTCATTTTCTCCATTATCAGGATGGAATGAGTCTAGTTTTATCAGATTAGACATCATGTGGTACTCTCGGCTTTCTGTTCCTGCTGGATGTTCGAGTACCTTGTTGTTGTTCATGTGGAGGATCAAAGAGCTCTCTGAGTCTTGGCTCTTTCAGGCGTTGTGTGTTAATCAGTGATTGCGTGTGTGTAGGTGTATTGGCTCCGGGCGCTGGCTCGCCTGAGTCGTCATCTGCTTGATCCGACGCCTGTGATGGTCCAGTGGGGCTGCTCTTAACCCTGCTGGCGTGTATCCACTGCGGTTGTCTGTCTGTAAGGATGCTGGTTCTCGTCACTGCAAGCACAGTCTGGGGGCTGGAAAACGCGCGGCCTCCCCGAGTGTCCTTGGTTTTAGCGACTTCACCAACACCGCGTCTCCTGGTTTCCACGGATGGGTTGGATCTGTAGAAGGGAGAGGCTGGGAGAAACAAACTTTCTGATAGTTATTATTCAGTGTTTCTACCAAATTGTAAACATAGTCGGACAATCACTTTCAGTAACGCTGTTCCCCTCTGGATCTTTGTGTGTGTGTGTGTGTGTGTGTGTGTGTGGGGGGGGGGGGGGGGGGGGGGGGGTCAGAGTGTGACCCCATAAATGACTTCCCTAAACCTTCCAAGAGTTCGCCTAAACAAATGGCACTTACGTCCTACCATAAAACAATAAAACAAGGTACGACCTCCCCCATACTCCAGAGTGCTCTCTAATACACACAAAGTTTGCAGACTATCAAGGATCAAACCTCTACCAATCTACAACTAATTATAAACTCTAAGCATATATAGATATTTCTAAGCATAAATAACAATAAACAGTACAAAACCTAACATTCCTCCCTTTTTGACCTTTATGCTAGACGAGTTCCCCTCTGGAGGCTGACCATGATGTCGGGAACAGCTGCGGATGGAGCAGAGCATGTCAACAATCATCTAACCACATTCTTTTGTTCAGTGAACTTCACTTATAGGCCATCAAAGCCTCGTCTGAACATGGATGCACCACTTGCATAGGTTTAATACCTGTAAATAAACGGTTAATCACATAAATCACTGCAACAATAATAAAAAACATTGTTTAATGTTAATCCTTGGACTCCTCCCTTTTGACACATGGACACTCCCATGAGTCAACTCATCAAAATCAGATTCCTGTCTTAAAGAAAAAGGTTAACTAGATCATATCCCAGGCAACATCAGGACATCTCCTCCCCTGGAGCAGCACCACCCTGGACCTATAATCCTGCAATGAAAGATGTTAGTGTGTTTTGCATATTAAATTTGCTTAAAACTGGCTCCACCAGGAGCCTACATACACACCATCATGGCCTGGAAAGCAAAATCTGGAAGTAAAATCAAACTTTACACTTGTAACCAATTATATCATAAGAGTAATAAGCATTCAACATCAGCAAGACAAGTGTCATGTGCAGGTTTTCTCAAATCAGTAAACTACAACTATTACCCTAATTTGCCTCAGACATGGATCATCCCATGTGCTCAGTTAACATTAATGTAATCAGTGACTTCTCTTAAGCAAAGTCACTCCACTTATATATTACTAGGAGTTCAAAAGTGGCCAGCAAATGAGGTCTCCTACATCCTGAGTTCTGACACAAACCAGATGGTCTTTACGTACACATCCTCTGCAAGGGAGTGATAAGTAAAAAGAGTGATTTGTTGGTGTTTTCCTTCCAACCTTAGCATCTACTTTCACACCATAAATCTTGAGTTGACACAGCAAGAGAAAATAACGGTTAACATAAAGAGCCTTGTTAAGTCACAGAATCTTCAGTCTAATATCATCATAAAAGAAGTACCCAGTACATGCTCCCATAATACTAAAATATCTAACAGTACCCTTGCCCCTGGAGGGGGAAACTGCAGGCAAACCCAGCTGGTGTTACCCTTTTCCCTGCGGTGGGGAGAAGCAGACCGCCCCGACTCTGCAGCAGCAGGGAGGCCCCACACTCCAGACCCCAGTCCGACGGCCAACTCCTCCTCCTAGCCTGTGAATTCCTGTGAATGTCTAAGTTGTGAGATAAAATTGAGGCAGAGGCAGCCAGAAAGGGGGGGGGGGGGGGGGTAGCCTCCCCTGCACCCTGGTGACACACCCCTACTCCAAGGCCCTGCATGTGTGGGTGGTTGTGGTGGAGCGGGAAGAGGGAGACAGCTGGAGATGGGGAGGGAAGGAAGGGAGGGGCAAGTGACCCCTCCCTTGGGCCAGCTCCCCCGCCGACCCCAGTAGGCACTTCCATACTCTGCAACCTGCCAGGGAAAGGGGGCCCAGGCCAATCCGGACCGCCTCCCGGCCCTGCAGAGCCCGGGGCAGCCTACCTGACCTCACCACAGAGAAAACTGCACCCACCCCACCATCCACTCATCTTCCAGACTACACGAGACAATAGACACCCAAGCAGAGATCTTCCTCCACCTCTCCTGTATCTCCCGCTCCTGCAGAGAGAGTTCCTGAAGAGAGGAGAGATCCTGCAAGGTGTAACAACCTCCCCCACCAGTTGAAGAGCCCCCCAGGTGGCTCGATGCACTGGCGGCACCCTGTGCCAGGGCCGGTCCCCCATACACCCACAGTAGTAATATACCTATACTTTTTTTGCCCCCCCCCCCCCTCTGCCATTTATCATCTAGTAAAATGTTCCCTCTGCTTCTGTTGCACATCTCCCCGGACACTCTCTGCTTCCCCTGTCCTGTGCAGCTGGTCCAACCCCTGCCTGCCTCCTTAAACTGGGATGTTTAAATCTCTTTACCTCTGTTGTGAACTTCACACAAAGTTTGTGGTAACAAAATCAAACTGACGAGGATCTCGTTTGAAAAAAAACACACAGTCACGAGACAAAATAAAAACAGACTGCTCAAAGCAAAAGCAGAGCCCTCACAGCTGGTAGTACAAAACACAGTGACAACATGCGTATTAAATACCCTCAGTGCCAAAAGCCTAAATATGAAAAAGGTGGGATCACCAAGAATATCCTAAAAATGGCATTGAGGTGGGTGTTACAGTGAAAAAAACAAAAAGCAGCCAAATTTTCATCTGAAAATGTTGAATTTTAGTAAAAACAATGCTCTGTAGTTTGATACTGTCGTTACAGACAAAGCAGATGTTTAACGCCTTTGGACGCTCATTTGAAATGCACTCATTCTCCTTATCAGCTGGAAACATTAAAGCCGTAAAATGACTTTTTCGAACGGATAAAAACTATTGAACAGCAGCAATGATGAGCCTGTTCCAGAATTTGAATGTACATGTGTTGAAGGTGCGGGTCTTGTTGAATTATTAAACATACTTTCTTTAATTTTTCGAGCCACAAAAACAACAACTTTTAATTTCTTCTGCTTGAGTCTCGGCCTCGGGTAGCTCTACTTATCATTGCTCAGTCAGTTGTCTGTTTGTGCTACTTTTTCAAGGAGCAGTGGATTATTGGTAAGGGTGACTTTATGTGTTTAGTTACTTAAGTGGAAGTACTGTGGATAGTTTTACCTTACATACATAGATCTACCAGTACAGCTTCTGAGGTAACTGTTTACAAAATGTTATAATCTATTCAAAGGTTCTTTGCAATTTTACATTGATAAACATTATCCTTAACACATTTGGCCCACATAAAGTACTATGGCCATCACACTGTCATTTAGAATTGTTTAAATAACTCGTGTCTTAAGTCCTTCCATCAAACAGAAAATTAAAAAAAAAAAAGTCGCATGGTTCACTTTATATTTCTAACATTTTGTGATATAAAGTCGTTCATAACAAACTGAAAGGCTGGGAGTTTAAAATGCAAACCGATGGAAGCAGAAGTAGAAGACTATAATGTCACAGATCACACGGTGTCTATTATTGTGTAGACATTTATAAATAAGAGCTTAATAAAGATGCTTAATTTCTTAAGAAATAAACAGGTGGAGGGATCTTTATCAAAAGTGGATGTTGCATCTGTGGCTAAACCCCTGTACCCAACAACTTTAAAAATCTGCTGTGTGTGAGGCTGTGTAAGTAAAGCTTGCCCTTCACACCCGCGTGTAACAAACCATTTGTTGGGGGTTGTGGATTTGACACCTCAGCATTGTGAAAGTGGGGAAACATGTTTCTGGCTGAGCATAAGATTTCTGCTTACAACTTAGAATCTCAGTTCTAAATGAAATTCAGATGTTTTTTTAAGTATGGCTAATGTATTAATTGACTTCTAAGACACACACACACACACACACACACACACACACACACACACACACACACACACACACACACACACGAACAACAACAACACCAACACAGAGAAGAAGAAGAGGGGGTCGTTTTACTACGCATCATAAAAACGCAATCATTCATCTTCCAACTGTATCTTTCTGTTCTGGCTTTAGAATCATTGGTTGTTTACTGAGCCGTACTTTGGGAGTCATACTGTTGTGATACTGGGGAGAAAAGGGTAAGGTTTGATAGACTAAACCCTTACACACATAACTTGAAAAACATAAAGAGTGTGTGAGACTGCTAGCTGTGTTGTTCAGCAATAAACTCATCTACAAATGTGTTAGTAAAGAGTGACTTGTACTTCTGTCCCATTAAGCAGTGGTTTAACAAATTTCACTGCAAACTATAAAAGGAATCTGGATTTATATAGAACATAGTAGTGATGGATTAAGTGCAGGAAACACTAGTATAAGGTGTCTATGGAACAAATCTCCTTCAGCGTTCAAATGACCAAAGTGAGGCCTACAGGCGTTTCTCTCAGTTGGTTGTGTTCAGGGAAAAAGCAGCTAAATACACTGAGACTGCTCCACATTGTTAGTGAGTTAACTCTGGATATCTGTAGGTTTGTCAAACTTGGTGTGAACAAAAGCAGAAAAACAGTAAAAGATGCAAACAGTGAAAGTCTGGTTTATTTCATGAACACAATGAAACATTTTCGGCAAAGTAGCATACATGATAAATAGATACACATAACACGGACAGTGAGAAGTAAAACTCGTCGTCTTACCACATGTTATATTCTGTAAACTTAAAATAACCACAGAAATTAGAGTTTAGTGTTTTAAAGTCATTATTAAAAACATGAGTCAACATTACTGAAGTGACACTTTAACGATGCGTCTTATCACCGTGTTTATGATGATAAAACACGTTCTCTCATTAGTAGTTGTCTGCGCTGTCACTTGTCATGAAAATGTCCTGAGCCAGGGTTCCTCTTCAATTATCATTGATCATTAATAGGACGGTATGTTATTAGACTCAATTGGCTTCTGTCAAAAATGTAAAAGAACCCACCCACCACTTTAATCACACTCTAGATCTTGTTTTAACATATGGCATAGAAACTGAACATTTAACAGTGTTTCCTGAAAACCCTCTCCTGTCTGATCATTTCCTGATAATGTTTACAATAATTGATTACACAGCAGTGAAGAGTAGACTGTCTTTCTGAAAGCGCTGTATATAATCCACCCACTGTTATCATCTTCAATGGCCTGTACCAACACAGAGCAGAGCAGCTATCTGAACGCTACTCCAACAGGTCGATTATGGTAAATGTCCTGCATTTTTATAGCGCTTTACTCAGTCCCTAAGGACCCCAACGCGCTTTACACTACATTTAGTCATTCACCCATCACCCATGACAGAGGCGAGGCTGCCGGACACTGGTGCCACTGGGCCCTCTGACCACCACCAGTAGGCAAACATGGGGTTAGTATCTTGCCCAAGGATATTTGGCATGCAGCCAGGAGGCAGCCTGGGATCGAACCACTGATCTGGTTAGTGGCTGACCTGCTCTGCCACCTGAGCTACAGCCATTATCTTGTTAATAATTTCACCTCCTCACTACGTACGACTCTGGATACTGTAGCTCCAGTGAAAACTAAGGTCTCAAATCAGAAGTACCTGACTCCGTGGTATAATTCTCAAACACGTACCCTAAAGCAGATGACTCATAAGCTGGAGAGGAAATGGCGTGTCACAAATTTAGAGGATCATCATAATTGGAGAAATAGTTTGCTGCTTTATAAGAAAGCCCTCCGCAAAGCCAGAACATCTTACTATTCATCACTGATTGAAGAAAATAAGAACAACCCCAGGTTTCTCTTCAGCTCTGTAGCCAGGCTGACAAAAAGTCAGAGCTCTTTTGAGCCAACCATCCCTTTAACGTTAACTAGTAATGACTTCATGAACTTCTTCACGAATAAAATATTTATCATTAGAGAAAAAATTACCAATAATCATCCCACAGATGTAATATTATCTACAGCTACTCTTAGTACCATTGATGTTAAGTTAGACTCTTTTTCTCCAATTGATCTTTCTGAGTTAACTTCAATAATTACTTCCTCCAAACCATCAACGTGTCTTTTAGACCCCATTCCTACAAAACTGCTCAAAGAAGTCCTGCCATTAATTGGACTCATCTCTGTGCTGGTCCTGCTAGACGTTAGTGCAGCATTCGATACTGTTGACCATAATATCCTATTAGAGCGATTAGAACATGCTGTAGGTATTACAGGTACTGTGCTGCCGTGGTTTGTATCATATCTATCTAATAGACTCCAATTTGTGCATTTGCACAGCAATTCAATATTATCAGGATGTCCTAAAAACTCGCTGAAAAGCCTTCAGCTGATCCAAAATGCTGCAGCAAGAGTCCTTACAGGGACTAGAAAGAGAGAGCATATTTCTCCTGTTTTGGCTTCCCTTCATTGGCTTCCTGTTAAATCTAGAATTGAATTCAAAATCCTGCTCCTCACATACAAGGTCTTAAATAATCAGGCCCCATCTTATCTTAATGACCTTGTAGTACCATATCACCCTATTAGAGCACTTCGCTCTCGCTCTGCAGGCCTACTTGTTGTTCCTAGAGTATTTAAAAGTAGAATGGGAGGGAGAGCCTTCAGTTTTCAGGCCCCTCTTCTGTGGAACCAGCTTCCACAGCATGTCAGGCTACATTTCACTGTGTGTTATACTTGTATAACTATGCATGTGACAAATAAAGAACCTTGAACCTTCCAGTTTGGATTCAGGAGACAGACACTATCTCTACTTTCAAGATTAGGCCTAAAACTTTCCTTTTTGCTAAAGCATATAGTTAGGGCTGGACCAGGTGACCCTGAATCCTCCCTTAGTTATGCTGCAATAGACGTAGGCTGCCGGGGAATTCCCGTGATGCATTGAGTTTTTCCTTTCTAGTCACCTTTCTCACTCACTATGTATTAATAGACCTCTCTGCATTGAATCATACTTGTTATTAACCTCTGTCTCTCTTCCACAGCATGTCTTTATCCTGTTTTTCTTCTCTCGCCCCAACCGGTCGCAGCAGATGGCCGCCCCTCCCTGAGCCTGGTTCTGCCGGAGGTTTCTTCCTGTTAAAAGGGAGTTTTTCCTTCCCACTGTCGCCAAAGTGCTTGCTCATAGGGGGTCATATGATTGTTGGGTTTTTCTCTGTATCTATGAAGCACCTTGAGGCGACTTTTGTTGTGATTTGGTGCTACATAAATAAAATTGAATTGAATTGAATTAAACTTGTAGTGTGAACAAGCAGACAAAAAAAATCGGATTTTATCAAAAAATCTGAATTTAGCATTGAGAACTGTAGTGTGAAGGTAGCCTTAGTCTCTGTGTTTCATTCAGTCTGTGTTGCATCATCTGTGCATCCACCTCCCATGTTACATCAGGTTTCAGGACTCTGTGCTGGTCATGGTCATAGTTCTTTCATGTTCCAGTACACAGTCCTGTTCATAGTTGTTTCAGTCATCCTCGTCATAGTCATCATAGTCACCTAGTCTTAGCCTTACAAGTTGTCTTAGTTAAGTCTCAGTTTCAAGTTCTCTGTTTTCCCAGTTCAGCTTCTAGTTTAGTTTTGCCTCTGTGCTTTCTGCTTTGTTTGCCGCCTCTAATCTAACTAAAATAAAGGCTCGCTTTTTGTTTCAAGTTCAGTGCTGTCTCTTCATCTGTGTCCACACCTGGGTCCTCCACACACTGTCTACACGGTCGGCCACTGCTGACCGTGACAACGGCGTTTTAATGATAGAAATGGTAATTAGTTCGATTACTAGTTATTGGAAAAAAGGAACGGCGTAAGTAACGCTGTTACTTTGAACACCGTTATTCCCATCACTGGTAACAACCCTTGTAAAAGTGAAATGTTGGATTTCCTGCTGAGCTGATGCTGATCCTGGACATGTGTGCCTCTCCAGCATGTTGAGGATGAAAACTATTAACTATTAACAATATAACTATCAAGCGTCAGGAGAAATAAAAGAGGCCACACGGCAGCATTAACATTAAGGACTTTAAACCCAGAACATTCGTAAACTGTACTACTGCACATTCACCTAATGTATATGTTATATATATAATGTTCTTCCTCCTTTGCTAGCTAGCTTAGCTTTTTTTTTTGTTTTAAAACACCTGTGACTAAAAACAGCTCCTGAATTATTTCCACTTGTCATGGTCCTTTGTATTCACCCACTATTTCATGTTTCACAGGGCAGGCCAGTCTTCTCGGTGTCCACTGTTTGATTCTTCTTCTCTAAATCTATTCTCCTCTCTTTTGCATTGTACTGACACTCCTGGTTGCATTTCCTGATGCCCGTGCCCTTCATCCTTGCCCTGAACCTAAGCTTACTAATGAATCTTGTGTAGTTCATTTGACATTTTTTTGCTCTGAATTAGGCTGTGGTCCAATGTTCAGGGTCAGTAAGCTCTGAAATTAATAATCAGGTCTTCCTCTTCTTTGCCACACTGGTTCACCAGCAGAGTAGTCTTGAGAGATTGAAAAGTGTTTATGAGCTATTCAGGTCACCTGAGACAAAATGTGAGTGGGGACTGAAACACCTGAGAGTGGATCTCAGAAATGCATGTAGGTGGCTGATAGTTGGTGTCATAAGCCCCGCCCTCTGTTCAAAGCTGGTCATTCACAGTGGACACAGGTGGTCTCCTTTCCTGCCCTCTAAAGCCATCTGTCTTCTTGGTCCACCATGTGAACACTGGCGTCCTCAAAAGTGTGACCTTTGACTTTTAGGTGCAGGTATACAACTGAGTCTTGTCCTGTCGAGGTGGCTCTTCTATGTTGTGTTATTTTTTTGTAGAGTGTCTGATATTCATGGCGGTACAAGCTCTCCTTGCTGCACTGTAGCCACTGTGTTGTTCAGCTTGTGTTTGGGAGTTTTGACCTTGACAGCCAGTTTTTGTTTGAGGATGTTGCTAGGTGTGAAATGGACTGGGATGTTACACTTGGAGAAAATTCTTTTGACAAAGCTTGTCTTTTGTGGGTCTTCTTGGTCGGTGTCTGTTCTTCTTTCTGCAGCATCTTTGCTGATTTTATGAAGGCCCAGAATAATTAAATGTTTTAAGAGCTTTCTTTACATGTGGTTGGTGGGAGTCAAAGAGTAGGTACTGGTCTGTGTGTGGGAGCTTTCAGTAAACTTCATTGTTGAGGTTTCTTCCTCCTCAGTGAACTTGATGTTTTTTTGACAGAGCTGATGTGTTTGGTGAAGGCCTCCACTTCTTGGGTTCATCTACATACCTGAACCAGTGGCTAGGTGTCCTCCCTCTGAGGGAGCCCAGAGCCTTTTTCACTTCCTCCAAAAGTTGGCTACTCTGGGTGACATAGAGGAGCCTATGGCACATCTGTGACTGCTTCACAACCCTGTTGGATGAGAGGAGAACCGAAAAAAATCCACTTCGTTCTTTTCAAGTTCTCAAGACTACCATGACTGATAACCTACACACCAGAAGACTGCTCTTCTAGTCTCTCACATTAGGTGGTCCATCTGAGAATCCAGCTTTTAGATTGAGTTTAAAGACACAGACTTGGTCTGAATATTTCTTATTTCACAGTAAATTTAGCTGTTCATTTGCTGGCTGGCTATAAAAATGGGGAATTGTATTCCTGCAGATAAAATTGTTGTTGTTTTTTTTCTTTTATTGTGTGTCATCAGTTTCCCAGCTTGCCTTGGCTTTGGTAGTGGAGGTGAATGAGGGAGAAGGGTCTGTCCCATTGCCCTGTCAGTACTCAGGTTTTATACCTGAGGACAATCCCACGGTGCTGTGGACTCGTGATGATCTGGATCCAAAGTCTGTCCACATACGACGAGAAGGAGGAGACGATCTTAGAGGACAAAACCAGTTTTACAGCGGACGCACATCATTGAAGCCTGATGCTCTCGACTCGTTAGACTTCAGCCTCACTCTGAGAAAACCAACAAAGACTGACAGCGGCAACTACACCTGCTCCATCAGTAATGGGAGAGAAGAACGGAGACTGAAAAACATACAGCTGCAGGTCAAAGGTCAGCAACAAACTCCTCTTTAACTACAAAATGATCAGTATTGTAGACAAAGGTAGAATAAGAACCTCCAGGAAACAGAAAAGCAAACAAAATGTTGAGGCTTAGATTCAAACATTTTACACACTGTAGACACTGTACAGTAAACATGAAGCTCAGTAACCTTTGTGCGGCTCACATGAAGCAACACCAGAATAATTTAGATGCTGAGTAGAAAGTTCTTAATACCTGACTACATCACCATGGTAACCTACTGTACTGTATATTTATATTTACCCCTCAGTTTAGTTATTCAAAACAAAAACAAATATTGTTATACTTCATCTCTGCTAGTAGGACAGAATCAAAAGTAAGAAACATGCGTGTCATCACTATGATTTCCATTATTTTAATGCTGTCATGGTCCTGAGTCTGTGACTCAGTGGTTTTGATTATTATTATCTTATGTTTAAGGTTAATTGTGGTTTTTAGGATTGGGTTTTGGTTGTATTTTGAGCTCCTGTTCTGTGTCTCTGTGCCTGCCCTGGTCCCATGCCTCTGTTTCCTCTGAGTCTGTGTCTGTAAGTTCAGTTTCTAGTTTTACTTTGAAGATTTGTGCCTCCTGTCTCATCACATTAATTAGGCCCAGCCGTGCTCCCCTCGTGTGTCTCATTTCCTTGTTGCTACCTTTTGTATTTAAGCCCTGTGTTCCCTGTGCTTAGTGTCACGTCGTCAGTGTCTCATCCCTGGAGCTGTGGGGTTTTCCCTGTGTTTCCTCATGTCTCAATTTATCATGCCCCAGTATAGTTTTGTATTGTTTTCCCTGCCAGCAATAAAGCTGAGTACTTTGAGTTACCTTTTGTGTTTGAGTGTGCGTTTGGGTCCTCTATTGCCTGCCTGCACAGAGCTAATTCCATGACAACTGCTGCTGCTTCTACAGTATTATTATATCATGTTTTACTGTCCTCTCAGACCAGCAGGTGGAGGTGGGGGTGGAGGAAGGCTCAGAGTCCGTCCTTCTGCCCTGCAAAACAAAACCTGACCTGCATGAGGACACAAGAGTGGAGTGGACTCGCTCTGACCAAGAACTCATGATGGTCCATGTGTATCCAAACAGAACCAACCTCCTTAAAAAACAGGACAACCTTTACAGAGATCGAACAAAGATGAACAAAGACCTGCTGAGAACTGGAGACCTCAGTCTGACCCTGAAATACCCCACAGAGAGAGACAGTGGAGGATACATCTGCACCATCTACAGGGACAAAGACATCCTGAGACAGAAAGTCGTGCTGCAGGTCAAAGGTCAGCAATAATTACATGCTGTAGATACATCTGACATCACTAAGATGAAAACTCATTTTAACATTTCAGAATAACCATGGTCGCTCTTTGATTGAAATGTGGGCCTCTTCATTATTACCATTATTTTCATTCAGTCGGAGCTCCAAGGTCATGCTGTTTATTGTGTTTGTCCACAGAACAGTTTCCATCCTGGACTATAGTTCTCCTTGTTCTCCTGGTTCTCCTGGTGGTTCTTGTGGTTTCTGGAGGTCTTTTATTACATTTCGGGCACTATTTCATGTCAGGTGAGTCTCTCCTACTACAGCAGCTGACATGGAAACATGTGCTGACAGTAAATGTTGCAGCAGCTTCAGTAAATGTTCCTCCTTGAGTTGTGCTCAGTCATGTGGTGGAGAGCTTCAGATGTTCAGAGCAGACACATGAGATCTTCATGGTTTCTGTGCTGATGTGTGTGAGACATGGCCGACTGTGGAGGCTCAGTCTGTCTGTTCTTCTGCTCTTCATCCAACATGTCAGCAGCACTTTACAGGACGCTGCAGACTAGTTACCAAAGAACGAGTCAGGAACACATCAGGAACAAACTGAGACACAAGCTGTGTCCCAATCCAGCAACCGCACGCTTCGTAGTACCCGTACGTCATGGTCTACATGGGGCAGGTACTACGAAGTACGAGAAGTGCGGAAGTGAGAGACTTGTGAAATGGGACGGTCTGGCCTTCGTCGCGCTGCTCAGGTTGCCTAGCAACCATGATACTAACCGTGAGAAATGTTTCATACAGCATTGTGTGACAGAAATGAAGGAGAAAAAATGTTTTGTTGGTCATTCATTTTTGTCATGACATCACTTTGATTAGTTGAGTATCTGAGGCTGAGACCACGGGACTGTAAAACATGATTGTTGGGCTTCATTTCTGTACTGAACAGTCATTTTAAGAATAGCTAGTAAATAACAATTAGCTAATGTTGTTCATGAGACTAAAATCATATCACTTTGGTAATGTAAATATAATATGGCCAATATTATAGTATTGTCAGATTATTATGATATATTACAGCAGTGAGTTTGATCTCTGTGTCAAATACTGAGCTTCAGAAAAGATTCAAGTTGCAGTTATTTATATTTCCTATCACGTTAAATCTTCACTCAAAGACAAGTATCTTTGACAGTGTATATATAGATGTATTATACATAAGAGACAAATATTGTTCGTTTAATATGTTGGCATTACTAAATTTGGCTCAATGCTTACATATATGTGTAAAAAGAAAATGTACGAGCTGTGAAAACTGTTTCTGATAGAATGAAGAGTAGACTGATCATACCATGTCATAATTGGGACCAGGAAGCAGAGTTGCAGTCACGCCTCTCTGCAGTTTCTCTCCTCCTGCTACCCCCCAAAAACCCATCTCCATAGAGACTGTGTCAGCTTCCAAACAGACAAAAAACAAACTAAAAACCAGCAACAAACAACTTAAACATAAACAATTACAAAGAAAGAACAATACAGTATCCACATCTGAACCAAAGAGTAAAACAGTGAAATGTGGATTATTAAATATTAGGTCTCTCTCCTCCAAGTCTCTGTTAGTACATGACTTAATAATTGATCAACAAATTGATTTACTCTGCCTTACAGAAACCTGGTTGCAGCAGGATGATTATGTTAGTTTAAATGAATCAACACCCCCGAGTCATTCTAACTACCAGAAATCTCGAAGCACAGGCCGAGGGGGCGGTGTGGCAGCAATTTTTCACACCAGCCTGTTAATTAATGAAAGACCAAGACAGACTTTTAATTCATTTGAAAGCCTGATGCTTAACATTGTCCACCCCAGCTGTGAAACTCAGAAACCAGTCTTACTTGTTATAATCTATCGTCCACCTGGGCCTTACACAGAGTTTCTGTCTGATTTCTCAGACTTTATATCTGATTTAGTTCTGAGCTCAGATAAAATAATTATTGTGGGTGATTTTAACATCCATGTAGATGCTAAAACTGACAGCCTCAACATGGCATTTAATCTGTTATTAGACTCAATTTGCTTCTCTCAAAATGTAAAAGAACCCACCCACCACTTTAATCACACTCTAGATCTTGTTTTAACATATGGCATAGAAACTGAACATTTAACAGTGTTTCCTGAAAACCCTCTCCTGTCTGATCATTTCCTGATAACATTTACATTTACAATAATTGATTACACAGCGGTGAAGAGTAGACTTTATCACAGTAGATGTCTTTCTGAAAGTGCTGTAACTAAGTTTAAGAATATAATCCACCCACTGTTTCATCTTCAATGCCCTGTACCAACACAGAGCAGAGCAGCTATCTGAACGCTACCCCAACAGAGGTCGATTATCTTGTTAATAATTTCACCTCCTCACTACGTACGACTCTGGATACTGTAGCTCCTGTGAAAACTAAGGTCTCAAATCAGAAGTACCTGACTCCGTGGTATAATTCTCAAACACGTACCCTAAAGCAGATGACTCGTAATCTGGAGAGGAAATGGCGTGTCACAAATCTAGAGGATCATCATTTAGCCTGGAGAAATAGTTTGTTACTTTATAAGAAAGCCCTCCGCAAAGCCAGAACATCTTACTATTCATCACTGATTGAAGAAAATAAGAACAACCCCAGGTTTCTCTTCAGCACTGTAGCCAGGCTGACAAAAAGTCAGAGCTCTTTTGAGCCAACCATCCCTTTAACGTTAACTAGTAATGACTTCATGAACTTCTTCACGAATAAAATATTTATCATTAGAGAAAAAATTACCAATAATCATCCCACAGATGTAATATTATCTACAGCTACTCTTAGTATCATTGATGTTAAGTTAGACTCTTTTTCTCCAATTGATCTTTCTGAGTTAACTTCAATAATTACTTCCTCCAAACCATCAACGTGTCTTTTAGACCCCATTCCTACAAAACTGCTCAAAGAAGTCCTGCCATTAATTAATTCTTTGATCTTAAATATGATCAACCTATCTCTAATAATCGGCTATGTACCACAGGCCTTCAAGCTGGCTGTAGTTAAACCTTTACTCAAAAAGCCATCTCTAGACCCAGCAGTCTTAGCTAATTATAGGCCAATCTCCAACCTTCCTTTCATATCAAACATCCTTGAAAGAGTAGTTGTCAAACAGCTAACAGATCATCTGCAGAGGTTTATTTGAAGAGTTTCAGTCAGGTTGCAGAGCTCAGCACAGCACAGAAACAGCTTTAGTGAAGGTTACAAATGATCTTCTTATGGCCTCTGACAGTGGACTCATCTCTGTGCTTGTCCTGCTAGACCTTAGCGCAGCATTCGATACTGTTGACCATAATATCCTATTAGAGCGATTAGAACATGCTGTAGGTATTACAGGTACTGTGCTGCAGTGGTTTGTATCATATCTATCTAATAGACTCCAGTTTGTGCATGTAAATGGAGAGTCCTCTTCACACACTGAGGTTAATTATGGAGTTCCACAGGGTTCAGTGCTAGGACCAATTCTGTTTACATTATACATGCTTCCCTTAGGCAGCATCATTAGAAGACATAGCATACATTTTCACTGCTATGCAGATGACACCCAGCTCTATCTGTCCATGAAGCCAGATAACACACACCAATTAGTTAAACTGCAGGGATGTCTTAAAGACGTAAAGACCTGGATGGCCGCTAACTTTCTGCTTCTTAATTCAGATAAAACTGAGGTTATTGTACTCGGCCCTGAAAATCTTAGAAATATGGTATCTAACCAGATTCTTACTCTGGATGGCATTACCTTGGCCTCCAGTAACGCTGTGAGGAACCTTGGAGTCATTTTTGACCAGGACATGTCCTTCAACGCACATATTAAACAAATATGTAAGACTGCTTTCTTCCATTTGCGCAACATCTCTAAAATTAGAAATATCCTGTCTCAGAGTGATGCTGAAAAACTAGTTCATGCATTTATTACTTCCAGGCTGGACTACTGTAATTCATTATTATCAGGATGTCCAAAAAACTCACTGAAAAGCCTTCAGCTAATCCAAAATGCTGCTGCAAGAGTCCTGACAGGGACTAGAAAGAGAGAGCATATTTCTCCTGTTTTGGCTTCCCTTCATTGGCTTCCTGTTAAATCCAGAATTGAATTCAAAATCCTGCTCCTCACATACAAGGTCTTAAATAATCAGGCCCCATCACATCTTAATGACCTTGTAGTACCATATCACCCTATTAGAGCGCTTCGCTCTCGCTCTGCAGGCCTACTTGTTGTTCCTAGAGTATTTAAAAGTAGAATGGGAGGGAGAGCCTTCAGTTTTCAGGCCCCTCTTCTGTGGAACCAACTTCCAGTTTGGATTCGGGAGACAGACACTATCTCTACTTTTAAGATTAGGCTTCAAACTTTCCTTTTTGCTAAAGCATATAGTTAGGGCTGGACCAGGTGACCCTGAATCCTCCCTTAGTTATGCTGCAATAGATGTAGGCTGCCGGGGGATTCCCATGACGCATTGAGTTTTTCCTTTCCAGTCACCTTTCTCACTCACTATGTATTAATAGACCTCTCTGCATTGAATCATATCTGTTATTAACCTCTGTCTCTCTTCCACAGCATGTCTTTATCCTGTCTTCCTTCTCTCACCCCAACCAGTCGCAGCAGATGGCCGCCCCTCCCTGAGCCTGGTTCTGCCGGAGGTTTCTTCCTGTTAAAAGGGAGTTTTTCCTTCCCACTGTCGCCAAAGTGCTTGCTCATAGGGGGTCATATGATTGTTGGGTTTTTCTCTGTATCTATGAAGCGCCTTGAGGTGACTTTTGTTGTGATTTGGTGCTATATAAATAAAATTGAATTGAATTGAATTGAATAACTGCTTTAACCCTCTGGGCTCTATCCTGGCCATTTGTGGCTACTTCACTTTTCTTTTTTCAACCAATTTCGTTCCGTTAATGCAAATGAAACTTCCCGAGGTGTGTATTTTTTTAGATTTGTTAATTTTCAACTTCAGCTCCTTAACTGTTTGAAGCCGGTCGGAGCAGGCACGCTATGTTTTGCGTAATTATTTTTAAATCCCGGTAGCACTGCAACCGCATAAGCTAGTGCAATAATTTGTTTTGCATATGAAACCGGAGGAGTTGTACTTGTTTTGTACTTGTAGTTGTACTTGTACAATGTTTTGTTTTAATCCTCGACCTCTCGGTCTGCTTTGGATCTGGTGGGTAACAGACGTCTCTGAAGACATCGGAGCACTTTTGCAAATATGTGGTGTCTTGATAAATCGAGCAGATATTTGAAGTTTACACAGCTACATTCTCGCCAGAAAGAGTAATATTTAAACGTTTTTAGCCGCACTCATCCACCATTGCCGCGTTTGAGTTTTGGACAAAATGTATTCTGGGATATTTAGCTGTAGAAGACAAGGAGGGGACAGGGAGGTCATGTGACCATCACAGCTGCTGCTGATGTCATCATGTTGTCCTTTATTGTCCTCTCAGTTTATAAGGTGGAGGTGGATTCAGGGGTGGAGTCCGTCCAACTGATCTGCAAAACCACAGTTTGTCTGCCTAAAGATGCTGAAGTGGAGTGGAAGGACAGAAAAGACAGGAAGGTCCACATGTATGAGAACGGCTCTGACCAGCCTGAAGAACAGGACAATAAATACAAGAACAGAACAAAGATGAAGAGAAACTTACTGAAACCTGGAGACCTCAGTCTGACCCTGAAATACCCCACAGATGGAGACAACTCCACCTACACCTGCACCGTCTACAACAGGGAGGGAAACATCCTGTTGAAGAAAGAAGTGAATCTCACTGTCAGAGGTCAGTGCTGTAGATACAGGTCAAAGGTCAGAGGTCAGACTCATGATGGTGGTTCAGTCTCAGTGGCTCCATCCAATAATGTTACAGTGTTAGCATGTCTGATGTTTGTGGCTGTTTTGGTTTTTATTTGATTTCCACCCAAATGTAAAAGCTTCAGCAGATGAACTGTAGGAGCAAAGTTCATGTGTGAGACTTCATCTGAAAGGTAACATCTTCTAGTTTCTGAACATGTGTTTGTTTAGCATGTGGCTAAAACACAGGCTAAGCTACGTCAGCTCAAATCTCAGTAAAAACCTTCTTTGGTCCTCATCTATAATCAGTCATATCTGAGTCACAATAACTAGAAGATGATTTCTAGCAGAAGTGTGAACATCTCCACATCCTTTCTCCATGTTATCATCCAAAGCTGTGTGAAGTTTCAGAGCTCTGCAGCTAACAGAGACTTTCAGTTTGCTGCTCTCTTCCTCTGACAGCTCCATTCTTAGGGAGCGTTAGTTCTCTGTTTCACTTTATTCCACTTATTCAGTCTGATGTTCTCTGATCTGTTTCTCTTGTTTAGTGTCTTAAATGCTGCCAGTGCCTCTCTTTGCTTTAACCAACCTTTCTCTTTATTTCTGAGCCTTTTAAGGACTTTAACTGATGCATCAACCTTTGAAAATGGAAAGAAATCAGTCAGATTCATGGCTGCATCACAGTGTCACATGTAGTTCTCCACATCAGCTGGATTATATCTATAGCAGCAAACAGCAGCTGATGCACAAATCTTTGTCTGTGTTAATAAAGTTGGATCAGTTCAAACAGTTTGTTGCTCTGCTTGAAAGCAGCAGTTTTTCTAATGCACCACCTTCATGTTTCCTTCATATTTGAATCCCCCTGTAGATGCTGACAGGTAACCATGTCACACAGAGCTCAAGCCTTTGAATCCAGCTGTGACTGTTGATTTTCTATTGAATGGACTTTTTCAAATCCAGCTGTAGGCCTGTGTTTGTGAGCTCATTAACAGCTGTTTGTTTAGAGAGACGTGGTCCTCACAGGACAGCCACTACAAACATATGATTTTATAGAATATGATGCATTACTGCAGATTCAACACAATAGAAAGGATTTGAAATGAGCTCAGCCTTAAACATGTGCAGCAGTAATATTGATCCACAGACACTGATGGGAACATTTTTCTGCACAATAAGTACTTTGACTTTTCATACTTTATGTACAATTTGCCAGTACTGCAGTTTTGTGTGTAGTGAGGTGTTTTCATGGTGTTTTCTTGGTGCTTTTACTAAAGGAAGGCTTCTATCAAATTCTTCCAAATGTTGTCAAACTGAGCTGTGTGATGAAGTGAGTGTGACAGAAGCACTCAGACTGTGTTTCTCTGCTTCATCAAGTCAAATCTGGTCCTCAGAGACTGAATAAAGTCCTGTCCCACTAACAGCAGCTCCAACAGTCTGTTCACTGCTTTCTTCCTGTCAGTCTTCATCTTTCTGCTGCGTCTCCTCTTCACACTGACCACTTTCTATCTAACAGTGAGCTCCCAGTGAAGCAGCAGCATTCAGCCTGTTAGAGTCAACACAAATGTCTCCATCCAAGCTCATGTTGTGCTTTGTTGTCCTCTCAGTCCCCCAGGTGGAGGTGGATTCAGGGGTGGAGTCTGTCCAGCTGCCCTTCAACACCACATTTCACCTGCCTGAAGACGCTAAAGTGGAGTGGAAGGACAAATACGACAGGAAGGTCCACCTGTATGAGAACGGCTCTGACCAGCCTGAAGAACAGCACCAGGCTTACAGAGACCGAACGAAGATGAATGAAGACCTGCTGAAAACTGGAGACCTCAGTCTGACCCTGAAACACCCCACAGATGTAGACAACAGGACCTACACCTGCACCGTCTACAGCAGGGAGGGAAACATCCTGCTGAAGAGAAAGGTGGAGCTGAAAGTCAGAGGTCAGTGCTGTAGACACAGGTCAAAGGTCAGAGGTCATGCAGGAGTTTATTCTCTAAAAGCTTTTAGTTTGAATCTATTTTCAGTTCATTCAAATAAAATAAATTCTTTGATGTTTTGATCTAAAAGCCAAAAATGTCAGGCGGAGCAACTGTGTGTTTAAATGAACTAAGAAGAGCATTAAAATGATCCTACCTTCAAAATAAAAGCCTCTGGCATGATGTGAGTTTGGATCAAATCAATAGTTTTGTTAGTTTAGTCCAAATCAATGTAAATGTATAAATATCAATAGTTTTAAAGCTGCTGAGATCATTCAAACACTTTGATCCAGTCATTTGGATGTTGTCACATGTCAGGGTGGAGCAGCCATAAATACGAGGCTTTTATTGTGAAAATGCTGAGTGTGACGATCCAGAGGAGCCCATGGGGTGTTTGTGGCTGGATGCAAAGGTTTGTAGCTCTCCTTGTAAAGAGAAACAGCTTGAAGCTACAGAGGAGCGTCTGCAGAAGAAGACAGGGGAAAGAGGAAGAAGCTGAGGCCGCTGGAGAAAAGACAGGAAAAGGAAATCAGCTTCATTTGTTGGAGGCCGTTTGTTCATCACGCTGAAATATTCCCACTTTAGAGACAGGAAACAAAGTGAAGTGTGGATTGATGTTTGTCTCCATGATTTGGGCCCTGGAGTCATTTCTTCATCTCCCACTTTAAGACATATTAATGTCAGCCTCACACGTCCCACAGTGGACACATTTCTATTTCTAGATGATATTTGGAGGATGGTCATGTGTTTCTCTGCTGTCACAGCTCTTTGTGATATTTGAGCGCAGCTGTAATGTTTGTGTGGTTAAAGCCACCAGACTCCACTGACAAAAACTCTCATTTTAGCCGGAGAACACGGGGCTGCTGTGGGACTTTGTGTTTGCAAAGGTTTCTATTGGAGGCATGTTTGCCTTTATTATATAGGTGCAGAGAGTAGACAGGAAAGTGGGGAGAGAGTGAGGGACACACAGGCACCTGTAGTAAGCCCCGCCTTCAGCCCACCTGCTCAGCCAGGTGAGCTATAGCGCTGCTTTAACATGTTGGTGTGATTGAGAGTGAATGAAAGTGAGTGATGGAGGCAGCAGGAAACTAACAGGCTGTTTGTTCTGAGAGGTCACATGACTGTTGTTCTCAGCAGAGTCTGATGATTTGATGAGACCATGAGAGCGGCTTCAGTTCCTCATCAGAAAGAGTCTGACAGAAGCTCCTCCCTCTGTACCCCAGTAGACTTCTATTAGACTGCTCCAGATTCCTGAGAGTTCACACAGAAAACTTTACAAACAGCCAAAGAAAAACTATTGAAAAGCTTCAAGATCACAAAGAGCTCTTTCACAGCACATATGAGCCATTAAGAAGTGCACATTTGTGTTTCCCACAGTCCATCATCCAATAATATCAAAGGACAAACTGTGAGGTAAAAAGCCTTCAGCTCTTTTTGAAGGAAGCAAAAAGACTTTGGTCCTGAGAGATGGTTCAAAACACAACTCAGACCTACCAAAGTATTATTTGTGCCAAACACATGAAGCCTTCAACTTTGTATGTGTCCAGTCAGTGTGGCAATAGAAGTCACTGTGAGGATTTTCAATGTGCTGTCAAAGATCATCCAAACAATCAGGTGAGGATGAAGAGAATTAGTGTGGATGGACAGAAAATCCATATCCAGTGTGATTTAGGAGCAGCTCATATATAATGAGTGAAATGAAAGAAGAGCACAGACAGGAAGAACATGAGTGAGCAGACATTTTGGAGCTGCTGATCCACACAGGGCTGGATGGAAGGAGTGGGAGTCCATGATGGCTCAAAGTCTCTGATCTAACTGTTCCTGAGCCTCTCCCCCTGCCTCCTCTTTGGATCTTCTCCTCCTCTTCTTCCTTATCTGCCTCCTCCACCACTGCTCTCTCCTCCCTCATCTCCTCCTCAGCTGAACTGAAGTCAGGGCTGTAACATGAGGAAACGTGCAGAAATGACTGAGTCAGCATGTTGTTGAAGTGAGTTGAGTGATGGTGAGCAGATTAGATGTGCGAGCCTCCCTGTAGAGAAAAGCAGATCTTCTCCAGAGTTTCCCACCTCATGTTTTCCTGTGTCACAGCTGATTGTCACATCCTGGCTGTCACTAAATGAGTGGTCCAAAGGTGGAAGGAGGAGCACAGTTAGATTGTTCACCTCCTAACCTGTGAAATCAACCAGCTGAATGAAAAACACTGTGATCCTATGAGCTGCTATCAGGGCTGCTCCATTCTCAGGATTCTCATCTGGATGACTGAAGCAGATTATTGATGAAGTCAGCAAACAGCTTTCAAAATGGCTCTTTTTCCAGGGGAACTCCCTGAAATGTAAATCTCATTGGAATGAAGAAGAAGTCCAAAGGCGTGGTTAGGCCCAGACTTGTGGCTGTTTTCAATGTAAAGCCCATGTTGCAGGCAGCTGCTGCTCCTTACTGGCCCACAGCCTCCACTGATGGATGTGTCAGCTCACTTGTACTGTAGCCACGGGGAGAGCGATGGTGAAGCTGACAACCAGAGGTGTAGCGCTATTTGTTGAAGTAGCCCAGCTGTGCCATGGAAGCACAAGTTTCCAGAGATGATTGGACTGTGAGCAGAAATGATCCATGTTGGACTGAATTGAAGAACAGATCATAAAGTCCTCTGTGTGCCCAGCCCGTCTGTCTGAGCATCTTCATCAGTGTGCAGCTGATCTACAGCTAATGTGCTGATTGATGAGCAGCCTGTTCATGGTGATGATGAGAAACAGATTGGATTCAAAGCACAAATGAGTGAAAAAGGAGCAGCAGCCATGATAGAGCGAGTCCTCTGCTGACAGAAATAGTGGAGTGAAGGATTTGTGCAGCGTTTCTCTGTGAAAACAGCTGATTCAGATCAATGAGAGGAGGATGAAGGAGAAGCAGCATGTTTCTGATAGAAGCATCACTGCTGTGCTACAAACTGCTGGGACTGTGTGTGTGTGACGGCTCAGCTGGAGGCAGGATTGGTCCAGAGGAGAGCTGCTTTATTCCAGACTAACTCTTCTAGAAAGCTGACATCTGTGTGGAACAGCTGACCTGCACCATGTGGAAAAGAACAGCAACATGATTCAGCGTCAGATCCCGACACATCCACGGATTCATCCCGTTACAGGAACTGTGCCACACGTGGCCTCTGTTTGTTCTGCATTGATGCTGCAGGGATTTCTTCAAGTCACTATAATATAGTGTCAGATGGACACATGAAGCTAACACGGCACATCTTTGTGAGTCTGCAGCATGTTGACACACATGTCAGTGTTGTACAGATCTGAGAGCAGCACAAACAAACTCCATCAAAGTGATTTGTGCTGTTGCAGAGCTGTGTGACTGCATTTGTCTTCATTATGGACACATTTCTACAAATGGGACTAAACATGTGACCCTCTGCACATCCATGGCTCAACAGTGCACCCATTGGCTGGATGCAGCTTGTATTGTGGCTCCTCCCCCTTAGCTTCAGGTCAGTTTAGCTGTGTTTCCTCCAAATCCCAGAATTCCTGAGGAGCAGGAATATGTGGGGCTGGGCTCTAAACACTCAGGGTGAGGACTGAGTGAAGAGCTACAGGACAAAGTTTCAGCGCTGCGCTCACAGCTTTGAGACGTCCAATCAGCAACTGGTCCTGATAACATCTCCCCTCTCATTCCACATACATGAAGACTGCTAGAAGCAGCTATCAGCCACATCAGGCTCACATCATGCTTGCTATTAAACATGCTGCAGTCTGCAGTAAACTCCCTGCCACAAAGCTTTGAGTCTCCTCCAAATGCACCTGTAACAAGGTCACCTGCAGAAATAACTGTGTCCACGGGCAGAGTCACCAACACTCTGCACCAGAGCTAAACCTGCTTTGGAGCTAAAAAGCTGCTGTCAGGGTTTCCTGCAGAGCTTCAAATGTGGAGACTGAAAGCTGTGGACAGTTTCTGTGGCTGGATTATTTCATATGTGTTTGTTTCACTTTCAAAGGAAAGTGTTGGAATAAATCAGGTGTGTGACGCACACTTTACTGCAGATTGTTCTCAATGTAACACAAACAGCAATCAGAATGTGATTGATCCTGATGTGCTTGTTGCTTCTAGCAGTGTTGATGTATTTGCACAGAGAGGGGGAGATGTTATCAGAGTGTGTAAGTGATCAGATCTGATGCTGAATCATGTTCATGTACAGTCAGCTGATCCTCACAGTTCAGTTTGTAATCATGCAGCTCTCCTCTGATAAATCCTGAGCTCCACCTGAGTCTCAGTCCTCAGGACCTCACACAGTCCCAGCAGCTTCTATCAGCAGAGTTCTCCCTGATATCACAAACATATTGATCCTCCTTCAGCCTCCTCTCATTCATCTGTTTCCACAGAGAAACTCATCAGTGAAACCTGAGCTTACTGTGGATTATTCTGGTGGCTCCATCACTCTCTGCCTCACACGCCCTCATCTGCTGCTTTCCTCTGATTGGCTGCTCTGACAGAGTCATGATTGGCTGCATGTTTGTATAGAAAGCAGCACGTTGCTGGTAGATCAGCCATCAGCTCATGTTTGTGACTGCAGCATGGCACCAGTTTGCTCCTCGTGTTTCAGTCCCAGACTGACCTGCAGCTCTTTAGTAAATTCAGACAGCAGCTTTGTAACTGTTAGTAAATCTGACCATGAATATCATTATGACACCTCTGACCACTCATTCTGTCTTTATTGGCTTTCATACATGAAACACGCTTAAAGTCACCATTGAATCTAAACTGGATGAAAGCAGCTGTGAGTCACTGCAGCAGCTCTGTGCCAACAACCAACCAACACCTGGGTGGAGTCCCAGCTGAAGCTGAGAGATACTCAGAGACAGAAGCAGCTGTATGGAAGCGTTCTACAGGACGGCTGACACAAAGCTGATGTTACTGATGTCTCCTAGATAGATCTCATGGACCAAAGGCTCTCTGTGTCATCTCGGCTCCAGCTGAACTAAACTGAGTGAATTTGGGCTTTCAGGGAGGGGTGAAAGCAGAGCGCTGTAAAGGAAAGGGCTGTGATTGGTTCAGAACACGTCAATGAGAAGAAAGGAAAGCTTCAGAGCAACATGAATGAAACAAAGTGTTTTGATGACGACTGAAAGCCAAAACTGTCCCTGAAATCAGAATCCAGTTCATCTCCAGCCCCGTCAGCAGTTCCAGCTGCAGTGCTGTTACAATAATAGTCATCACTTCTAGTTTCACAGCAGCAAACTGGGAACATTCAGCGTCTCAAAGATTGACCTGTTAGCACCTGCAGACATTGTTGAGCTGGCTCTGCTGATCTTGTCTTCATTTCTCCACTATTTGGAGAAGCTTCAGCAGGATCCACAGTCAGAGTCAAAGTGGAGTTCTAGCATGGACGTGACGCTTCAAGAAGCTTCAGACAGACAGTGTTCTCCAAAAGTTCTGCTCTAAAAGGAAACTTTGAGCTGTGATTGTTGTAGTCAGAAGGATGGAGGCTGGATCTTTGATGAGTGCTTGCACACAGGCTGTCTTTAAGTATTCTGGGACACAGCCAGAGGACAGACGAGTGTTCATTATTGGAAGCAGCCGAGGGGCAGGGACATCCCAAACTTCACTCAGGAACTTTGGAGGAATCATATCTACACAGCTTGATGAGCGTTTCAGTTGTGCCACAGTCCTTCAAAGCTCCTCCACAGAGACTGGCACAAAAGAAGATCAGATATGGTGGCTGGGGTCGGGGACATCAAGAAAAGAATCAGGAGCTGCTGTTTTGGATTTCCTCTCATTCATTTGATCCTTCAGAAAGTTTAGAAAGTGAAGACGTTCCTCACTCGATGCCGTAATCTGATGAAAACTTGCAGGATTTCAAAGACGCTCCACTGAGCTCCAAAGAGCTCCAAAGAGCTCTGGGCTGTACTTATTAGAATGAATTAACGGAGAGAAATAGCCGGCCCTCGCCTCCTTCACCTGTTCATTGAAAGCAGTCGTTCATGCTTTCATTTCTTGATGACGCAGCTGAAGATTCACCTTCTTCCGTCTCCTTTCTGCCCTCCGGCATTGTCTTTTCAGACTGTGAATGTCTTTGTGGATCCAGGGCAGCGAGCGAGCACCACGTTTAGTCCTGATCTTAAAGGTGCAGTTGAATCTAAAGTGGATGTACAAAGGAGGTTCAGATCATTCAGAGTGTTTGTGTGTGTGAGGGAGGAGGAACACCAGTGGTGGTAGAAACACTGATGAACATGTTTCTCCTGCTTCCTCATGAAAAGAGCGTCAGCGTACTGACACAGCTGCTTTTGCCTGATCACTTGGAAAAATGATCTCAAACAGAATCCATCAATGATCAGAGAGAAACACATCAGCTCAAAGCCTGGAGTTCATACTGAAGCCCACAGTTATATGTAGGCCAACAACACGCTGTTTGAAACCAATGAATTTACTGTACTGAGGAACTCAAATGAGTCAGTAAGATCATCAACATGGATCTTAAAATCAGCAGCTCAGATCATGTGATCACACATAAGAACCATGGAGCAGGAAACATCTGAGAGTTCAGCTCCAACTCTGATGGAGTCTTAGGAGGGCGGAGATACCTGCACAGATAGGAGCTGTTTCACACTTTAACAAGCAGCACCTCCAAACTACACCCTTCATCCACCTTAATAGGGGAGCATTTGAAGTGTCTAAAATGTCCCAGAGCGTCGGGCCGGGAAAAGACAGAGCGCACGCCTCCTTTATTGTGAAATTCCTCACCATGGTAACTGAACACATCAGCTGGTCTGCAGCAGGTCATGTTCAGAGTTTGAGGCTCAAAGTGTCCCATTTTCACTGATTGTTTCCCGACGACATGCTTCACGTGTGATATGGATCCTCTGCTGAAGGAATCTGCTTTCTATCCACAACCTGTTGATCCGTGTCTGACTAACAGCAGCGCAGGAAGCCCTGCAGTTACAGAGAAACTGTCTGAGTCGCATTGTTGCTGCAGTTTACCTGCAACTGCTGTGAAGAAAAAGTCTCACTGTGTTTGTGTTTGGTCCTAATCTGCTGCCTGTCTGGTTGACATGCTGGATTTCCAGCTGATCGATGACAGATTAGAAACTGATCAGTCTATTGATCACACAATATTCCATCAATAGAATTGATTTGACTTTGATTTGTGTAACAAAGTGATTTCCACGTCTCCTTCATGATGTGACAGTGTCAGAGCTGAATGCACTTGTAGAGTATCATGTTTTTATGGCTCACATTTAAAGTGTTGCAGCTCTAATGTACAGCTGTCATATTAGAAATAGAAGCAGCTCTGATTTTAGTGCTCAAAGAAATCTATGAAGTGATGAATTCACACATGAACAGTTTTCTGCAGCGTTCCTCTCGGCCTTATTTGCAGCTCCACTCTTGTTTTTGCTCTAATAATTATTTCTCTCCATGAGCTGTTTCTCTGCCTGAAGGAGGCGCCACTCCATCGCTTCATTTAGTGCAGAACAAGAGTCACATGATGCTGCTCTGAACACCAATCACACTTTGTACAGCTCATGTTGTGTTTGTTGTCCTCTCAGTGTGTCAGGTGGAGGTGGAGGAGGGGGCGGAGTCTGTCCAGCTACCCTTCAACACCACACAAAACTTGCCTGAAGATGCTAAAGTGGAGTGGGAACGCTATGTACCTGAATACAACATGGTCCACCTGTATAAGAACGGCTCTGACCAGCATGAAGAACAGCACCAGGTTTACAGAGACCGAACGAAGATGAATGAAGACCTGCTGAAAACTGGAGACCTCAGTCTGACCCTGAAACAGCCCACAGAGAGAGACAGTGGGAGATACAGGTGTAGAGTCTCTAGCAGGAAGATCATGAGATGGAAATACGTGCAGCTCAAAGTTAAAGGTTTGTTTGTGTGTGTGTGCGTGCGTGCGTGCGTGCGCGTGCGCGTGTGCGCGTGTGTGCGTGCGTGCGCATGCGCGTGTGTGCGTGCGTGCGCGTGTGTGTGCGTGCGTGTGCGTGTGTGTGCGTGCGTGCGTGCGTGTGTGTGCGTGTGTGTGTGTGCGCGTGCGTGCGTGTGTGTGTGTGTCTGTGTGTGTGTGTGTGTGTGTGTGTCTGTGTGTGTGTGTGCGTGCGTGCGTGCGTGTGTGTGTGTGTGTGTGTCTGTGTGTGTGTGTGTGTGTGTGTGTGTGTGTGTGTGTCTGTGTGTGTGTGTGTGTGTGTGTCTGTGTGTGTCTGTGTGTGTGTGTGTGTGTGTGTCTGTGTGTGTGTGTGTGTCTGTGTGTGTGTGTGTGTGTGTGTCTCTGACTGTCTTGTGTCTCCTCTGCAGGGAGAGTTCAGGTCCAGGATCAAACAGGGGACATCAGGAACAGAAGCAGCTCCATTGATCCGACTCCTCTGATGGCTGATCAATCAGTTTGATCTGTGTGTTCTTTGATTATTGATCAGTGATGTCAGAGTGGAGTCAGTGTGATGTTGTTGTTGTGTGTTTGAGACTTTTAGTGTCCATGAAGGTCTCTGCTGCCGTAGATCCTCTGAACTGTGACAGAGGTCTCACTCTGGAGGAAACTCTCAGCACTTTCCAGCAGCTCCTCCATCATGGAGGACGTTCCCTCACTGTAACAGGTGGAGGAGAGAGGAGAGGAAGCACAGGTGGATCCTCTGAGGAAGAGGAGCGTCCTACAAACCACATGATCACATGACCAGAGGACAAGCATGTGCAGAAACACATTAAAGTCAGCCTGTAAACACGTTTGTGTAAATTCTAGTCGTGTTTTTCTGTCACATTCAAATAAAAGCAGAGAAAGCAGAACAAATGCTGAAGCTGTCTGTGTGGAATAAAGGAGTTACAGTACTTTAAAGCCTCAAACACGGAGCACCAACTCGTCTATGAGCACATTTGCATTGTGTAGAAATACAGTAATGAAATAGCTTCATTTAAATCTCAAGTCACGGGACACCCCACTCTTGTTACGGTCATTTCAAGCCGGGTCGTAACACTGAGACACAAACGTTTCCTGAGCTAAAGCTGACAGATTGACAGCTACAATGAGTGACTCTCTTTATCCTGCTGAACCCTGAGGAGGGGACACACACACACACACACACACACACACACCTGTCTCCAGCAGCTGTCTGAGCTGCAGTCTGTATTGTGTGTGTAATATCTTCATGTTTCTAACATTACAGTTTTATCTTCAGGTGTAAAATCAGCTGCTCTGCTGTCTTCTCTCCTGATCCTGTGTGATTGATTCGATCCTGCAAACGCCACAAATTTCATTCCAGCTTTGATTTGAAAGCCAGCGAGTAAAAGGATCAGCGATAGTTTTCAGAGCGATGCCAAAGCTTGGGTTCCTCTCCTACAGCAGCTTTTCTTTTCTTTCTTTCTCTCCCTGTGAAATACAGCAGCTGGACCTTTGGCTGCAACACACTGTGAGACAAACTGCACACAAACAGTTTGTGTGTTTGCTGATGTTTGTTGAGCTGATAGAAACGCTGCATTTGAAATTAGCTGACACTTCAAAAACGTTCCTCCCTTTATGCTCGCTGCTCTTCAGCAGGGCTAGCTAGATGCTAAAGTAGCGCTAACACAACTTACCTGCAGTCGTTCAGCTGTCGTCCCAAAAACATCTCAAATAAAAAGAAGAAACAAAAGAAGCTTTTCTGTCAGGGAGGCGTGTCCTTCTCACCTTCAGACATGAGATTAGAAAGAGAGAGAGTTCAGATCACAGTGCAGATATGAATGAATGAATCCGTGCTCGTCCTCACGGCTCCTGCATGCTTTTAAAAAAGTGTGTGTTCAGCTCTGATCTCCAATCTGTTCTTTTCTCTCTTTGTTTCCTGGGTTCATGATCATCATCACACCGTCTGAGGCTCCTAAATATCCACGTTTGCTTGTTTCACTTTCACACTCTGGGAGTCAAAGATGTTTCAGCTCCAAACTCACTGAGAGCTCCTCGTGCCCACCACGTGACCACAAACATCTTTGTGCTCACGTGCTGCTCGTGTCTGAGACGCTTTAGTTTGAAGGAGACAAACTGCAGACGCAGCATTTCCTGTTCCTGAGTGTAAACCTGAGCATTTGAAATGAGCTCCACAGGGAAGCTGTAGGTGACAGAGATGCTCACAGACTCACTGACGTTACAGTCTGTCAGCATCACGCAGTATCACAGACACACGGGAAGATTTAGTGCAAGTGCTGAGAGACACACAGCAGACATGTTGACTGAAAACATGTCAGACTGAAATAAAGCAGAAGCACATGTTAGCACATGCTAATATGATGTGGATGTGTTTAGTGTGGGAGCAGGACTCACCTGAGACACACCTGTGTGGATGCTGCTACTTCCTGCTCTGCTCTTTCTGCTGATTCAGCGTCTTCATCACGTCTGAGGCTCTGTCACAGTTTGTTTGTTAACATCATCATGGACACAACACAAGCACATCTATGTGACATTTCCTATGGTTGTGATTGATGTGGATGTAGAACATGTCACTATCTCATTGTTTAATAAAGTAAATGTTCCATTAGAAACACAGACAGTAGAATTATAAACAGAGTTTGAAACACGAGACATTTGATGGAAGTTTGACCTCATTTGACCTTGAAAAAGAGCTCAGAGCTCCAAAATGGCTCTAAAGAGCATTATTATCACTTTGACCTTCAGATCCATCTGTTGACCTTGAAGTGAGGTCAGAGGTCAGATGTGAGCTGATATCTTCATGTGCTCCTTTCTACATGTTGATGATCCACAGCACACTTGTTCCAATCCTGCTTTCTAAGTTTGAGGCTTTTCTCAGTTTCCATCAATAAATCATGAAGTCGACCTTGAAGACTTGGGTGGATGTGAGCCAGATGTGAACAGATGTTTAACATGAGCCCGCTCTACACCCCTACAAAGTTTGATCAGAGTTCATTCACAACTATTCGAGCTGTCGTGTTCACACACAGAACGACACGCACACACACGCTACCACAAACATAACCTGTGTTTTCAAGGTGAGCTAAAGCTCCAGGTGTCACATCAAACACTCACAGGGAAAACACCAATCACAGCACGCACACATATACTGAACATGACAGAGAGAGTTATTAGAGACCAGCTTTTATCACATTTATTCTTCCTCAAAGTTCCAACAGAGCCGAACAACCCAGAGGGAAATGTCCGGGTCCTCCCAGCAGCCAGTGAGCTTCTGTAGAGAGGACACGTGAATAAAGCCGCAGTGATCCACAAACACAAACAGCTCTTTGCTGCCTTTGACTCCTTACTTGATGCAACAGCTGATGCTGTCAAACAAAAACAAACTTCATGTTGACCATCAAACTGATCTTTATTGTCTTTCTTGCAGAAAGTTTCATTATTTCATGGGCAGCTGAAAGAAGTAAGAAGTGCAGAATATGACAGGAAATAAGTGGAAGAACAAAATCTTCATTTCCTCCAAGTCTTCTGGGCCTGGATGTGATGGAAACACTCACTGAGTCCACTGCTGTGCTCATCACTGAAGCTCATAATGCAGCAGGTAGTATTGCACATTTGCAGGACTGAAACATGTTGGAAACCTTGGAGGATTTCCTGCTTCTTCTCCAGGTCATTGAAGCAAACTGCTGGGCCTGAGCGGGCAGTTTCCCATCGAGTGTCCAAAAACTCTTTAACATGGTGGAGATTTCATAGCCACGCTGTAACCACGCTGTAAGAACACGAGGATGATCCACCGTCACCGTTCTCATAGGGGGGTGGTCTGATTGGTGGAGTTTCTCTGTTGTTGTCGAGTCTTTACTTTACAGTAGAAACTCCTGCAGGTGACTGTTGTTGTCATTTGCTGCTGTAGAAATAAAACTGAAGGAGTTTTGCAGGTAGAAGATATTTGATTTACAGCTTCTCACACACGAGACCAGGCCTGCAGCTATCCATTATTTCAGTGTGTAAACAGGCTCCGCCTCCACGTTAAACTGTGACATCATCATCACTGCTGCTGTTATCAGTGTTTGTGTTTAACACTGGAGGCTGTGTGGGCTTAATGTGCTCAGACTTTTATTCACACGCTGCTCATGAACACGTTTCTATTGGAGGTCTGTGAAACATGGAAGCAAAGAATTTTATAATCGAATTATTGGAATCACTCGATGAATCGTTGCAGCTCTACACGAGACACTTTCTTTAAAAACCATCAGACTGCTTTCATACATGTTAACGCTTAAATACAGAAAACTTCAGCCTGATATTCCCGACGTATGAAACTCTGTTCAAATCCAGATGAACTTTTTTACAAAGAGCCTGTTTCTGTTAATATCACATCAAAAGTCTGTGATGGTGTTCGGTCTCGTGTTCCCAGCATTAACCTGTGAAATGTTCATATTTATGTACCAGTCAAAGGTAAAACATGTTTTCTAATAAACTGTGTTTGTAAGATCTGCTGGTTGTAAGAAGAAGTGTGTAAATGTCCCCAGTGGCTGCTGTGGTTTACATGGTGAGATAACATGTGAGAAATAATTCAGATACTGAGGCTACAAACTGTTAGTTTGTGCTGCTGTGGAGACGGATAAAGAACATGTGATGATGATAAAACTAAGAGCTGAACTACCCCAGCTAACATTATCTGGGCTGAACCATTACAATAGGTGGGGCACTTCCTTTAGGGAGTATAATAGACATTACAAACCTCCATGTGTCCACACATCAACTGTCACTGCAGCCTCAGAGCAACAAAAGTGTTTAGACCCACTGTGTTCTTAACCCACAGTCACTCCCCATGAGCATTTCTACTGCTGAACACAAACCTGGTGAAACTTCAGCTGCCCAACACACTGTTAGTGACTCACAGATTTTTCCTTTGTTCTCTGTCAAAGCTGATGTTCCCACTTCCTTGTGATCCTCCCTCATGTGCTCCTGGTTTCTCTCTTGTGTTCTTTGGACTTCTGTATACAAACCAGGGCTGGACTGGGACAAAAAATAGGCCCGGGCATTTTGACTAGAGACCGGCCCCCCAGGTATTATAGGAAAAGCCATAAAACCTTTGAATGAAAACAGACACTGTTGTGACAGTGATGTACAGTCTTGTTGGTATATGTATGATTTCTATACATTTTACATCAGATAAAAACTTTGGTTGTAAGATTCAGATAATTATTTAATAAAAGCGAGACATTTTAAATGAGAATAAGAAAGAAAAGTATTTCTTTGTGCCCTCCTCTCCCTGTTAATGCCCTACCTGGCCCCCTGGCAACACTTTGCTAGACCCGCCCCTGCACAGTTACCAGCTGTCAGCTACCTAAAAAAGGATCCTGGTGTTATTTGTCTCTCAGAAACAGTTCATAACTTCCCTTCAACTCCTTCATGTCACCTAAAAGGTAAACCTGTTTCTCCATCACCTGTTCAGCTCTGATGATTCAGTAAGGACATCTCCTGGTTTCATCTTCATGTTTCCCTCTCACCACATATCCAAACCGACATCCTGACCAGCAGCTTTACAGCTGTGGCTCCAGCAAACATCAGCTGATACTAGAAATTAATATTAAATAACAACAGCTGATCAAGCTTAAAACGTGCTGCTGTTTAACGCGACATCTGCTGGTTTCCTCTTTGTGGCACAAAGTGGGCGATAAACAAACAAGAGAGAAAAGCCGATCAGCTGATCATTGATCAGTTTCATGATTGAAGTAGAAACAGGAGAGGGAGGGGGGGAGAAGAAGAGGCAGCTGTGCAGCAAACACAGAATAAATCCAGCTTTGTGTCTTTTTCATTGTAGCTGAAGACAAACTGCATTTCGTTTCACTTCAATACGAAACGCGTAATATTTTCTCTGAACACGAGACGATTCTGTTTTTTAGGGCTAAAAACTCAGAGGGGACGGTTGGCAACTCCAATAATTAACCTTGTGAATAAAATAAAGTTCACTATCAGTAACATCATAGCACCACCCAGCTGTATAGAAACTCCATCATGCTAGCTAGTAGCAGTACGAGTTATTGTAACTGACTGTAAAAAGTCAGCACAGCGAAAATAAACTCCAGCTAAACTTGGTTTATATCTGACCCGGATAGACTGCAGGTCATAACTTCTTACCTGAAGTTCAGTTCACCTGATTCTTGGACCGGCGGCCGCCTCGGGTCTCTCCTTCTCCTGCCTCCCCTTTCTCTCATCCACCTGCTGGCCTCCACCACTTGCTAATGTTACTGAACCTGTGGAAGCTCCGATAGCCACCAAACAACTGAGTTATTTCATTGTTTATACTGTTACCAGGAAAAAAAAATCATCGGCCCATAAAAACGAAAAATCACCATCGGCCCACCGATGAGTTTACCAACACAAGATGAGTTTCTAATGTTGACCTTAATCTAACCTTTAGGTCCAGTCCCTGCTCTGTCATTACAGGATGCTCTGAGCAGTCATGGATCCAGCAGATTCGCTGTGTTCAAAGACTTTAGCTCAGACTCCACAGAAGCAGCTTTGTGGAGGATCCATGAGGAGACTCTGGAACAATGATGGCTTGTAGATGTTTTGCTGCTGTGGCTCAGGGACTTGGTGAGTTCTCACTCTCCAGCTTCTTCTGACCAGGACTCCATTTCCCAGCTTTCCTACAAAAAGCAACACTTTCCAGTTCAGCAGAGTCCAGTGGATGGTGCTGCCTCCACTGCCCTCAACCTCCAGCTCAGCCGCCCTCTGCTGGTCCCTTATACTGCAGTGTTGATGGAATACTGCTCTGCTCCCACTGACCTCCTCCTCTGCCTCCAAAGGGTCTCCACCTGCACTGCTGTCTGTGTGCTACACCTCTGGAGAGGCCTCCACTGCTGCCTACGGCCTCAGCAGCCTGTCCATTCTCCTGAAGTGCTCCTCTTCTTGGCTCCACCTTGTGGATGACCTCATGAACTGTTTCTGCTCCCCTCTGAGTTTTTTACTTTTTTAGTTCCTGTCTGTTGGTCGTCTGCTTCCACTCCTGGACTCTGAAGCTTCTTCTGTTTTCTCTGATGTTTGATTTTCACTTTGTTCCCCTGGAGATGTTTGTGCTCTTTGGACGTCTGCATGAAAGCTAATAAACTGTTGGTGTGTTTGTTTAGACTGTGTCAGGTTTGAATTTCATTTAGAGAAGAGGTCAGAGTAACATGTTTAGCATGTATATATATTTTATTTTTCTTCTCTTAAAGCTGTTTCGAATCCAAAACAACACATTTACAATAAAGACAAACATTAATAAACCAGTTGCAGAACTGTATGGGGTACACACACTCACACTCCTCATACATAATCTATACTCCTGGGCCCAGGCACGAGCACCCCTGGAGGGGATTATCTGCCCCCAGACCCAGGAGATGGTTCCCTTTACTGGAACCATGAATTCTGCTGTGTAACAAAACATCCTGAAGGAGAACATCCGGCCATCAGTTCATGGCCTGAAGCTTAAGAGCACTCAGGCAGCAGGACAATGATCTGAAACATGCCAGTAAGTCGACCTCCGACTGGCTAAAAAACAAACAAACAAACAAAATGAAGTTTTTGGAGTATGTGATAAAAGGACCCGACACAAACAGTCTTTAATTTAAAAAAACTGCATTTTCTATTTACACAAGTTGTCTTTGTCTAATAGTAAATATTTGTTTGATCTGAAACATGTAAATGTGACAAACACACAAAAAAGGGAAATCAGGAAGGAGGCAAACACTTTTCACACCACTGTGTGCAGAATTGTGCAACCTTAACAAAAAAATATGTGACTTGTGTTATTATTTGTTATGAACAAATCTTTTTTACACACAAATTCTCATCTATAGATGCACAAACATAACATTTCCAGATTTATTTTGATTTACAAGGTTACAAAAATTTGAGCCCAAACAGCTGCCTCCACACATTCTTTTACACTGATGTAGGTTGAAGCTTTCTAAGTAGCGCGAGCGACTAGGCAATAACTAATATAACTAATAATCAGTAACAAACTAGATTCTTCTAATCCCATACAAACATCAAACCCAACAAAGGTACACAAATCATAGAAAAACTGCAAAATTTTGGAATCCCTTTTCTTGTGTGAGCTGCATTTCTTTGGACCTTCCCTCCTTTTGACACATGGACCTTCCCTGTGTTAATTTACCATAATTAGGAGAATGAGAAAATAAAAAAGTTAGGTACATTGTCTCTTGGGTTTTCTGAGGGCTTCTCCTCTGGGGTAGTTTTACTCTGGGCCTGTAAATCTGTGTTAAGAGATGAAGTTAGTGTGGTTTTCATGTTAATCCTCTGGTTCCATATTGTGTTTAACTCCTGGCTCTGCCACTGCATCCACACTATACCTGCCAGAAGACAGAATCTTTGAGTTAATATAAGCCTTACATTTACAAACAGCTGTCGTTTATGGGAGTAATAAGGCTGTAGCCACAAGTTTGTGATACAACAGCTACAACAAGGGTCATCCTAAACTAGCTGCAGTCTAAAGTGTCAGTTTGAAGTCAGTCAAAGCTTTGTCTGCATCATCGGTCTGTTGTAGTCTGTCATGTCCAGTCAGTCTCCTCACATGTGTCACTGCTGATTGTGGAGCCTCTCATGCAGCATGTTTGGGTTTCCACTGACAGAAATATGAGGTCATGTAAAAAGAAAAGAAAATCCTTGTGAGTTTGGATCGATGCAATCCTTTTCAGACAGATGGACTCACCATCTGATGTGATCACATGTTCCAGAAAGGTGAATCTCTCCAAAGCACATTGTAATTTGGAGAGGCTCACCTTGTAAACATTCTCATTGAGGTATTTTGAAGCGCTTTAGTTTCAGTCTTGCAGGGCTGCTTGAAAGGAGAACAGATTATTAAATCATTTATGCACGCAAACATGTCGGCCCCTCCTGAGAAACGAAACCTGACAGGTTTTCTTTAAGTGCACTGTTAAAAACACGGGGCTCTGCTTTAAGACGTGCAAATATAATTTTGTTTAATGCTTCTCCAACGCAGTGCAATGTTTCACCCCTGAATGTCAGATTCTTCCCAGTCTTTGTGCTGTTGCACTCATTTTATTCAGCTTTACAAATAAAAACAGATAAAATGCTCTCATGTATTTTGTAAAAACACTTTTGTTCAGTGAGAATTACCCTGGCTGCACACTAATCTTTTGTCAAATACACACTGTTTATTCATGCTGCTCAGTGTCTTGATGCATGCTCAGTCATCCAGGTAAGGAAATCTCAAAAAGTTAATTATCTGTGAGCTCGAGGCTGCTGTCGGGGGTTGGGGGACTCTGGCCTGTGTAGTTGGTGAGGGCTTGGATACGTCTCCACACCTGGCAGGTGCTGTTGCCAGTGAGGAGGCCCTCTTTGCAGGGTTTCCATTAGGTCAGAGGACCTTGTACCAGGTCCTTTTTTAGTAGCTGCTCGGCCGACGTTCGAAGGAGCAGTGATACTCCTCCTGCTGTCAGGCCTGCAGGTTGATACCTGTGATGTTCTCCTCCGTCTTGTGGTGGACAAACTATTTTTTGCACTGGCACAAATAATTTGTGTGACACCTGATTGTTCCCTCGTTTTAGTTTTAGTAGTATTTTTAAATGGTTGTACAAACTTCATTTTCAGATAAATAGTTGTATGTAACTTCTTTTAGTTTTTGAAGTTTTTTAAATGTAAACTTTATATTTGCATTTCAAGTTATGACAATAATTCAATAAACATGTTTGTGGTTTTTGCAGAAAAATATAACTACTACTAGGATTTTATGTTTTTGTGTGATTTCAGATCAGTTGTGTTAAAACAGTATGCCAATTAAAAAATAACTGTAAATTCAGACATGTGAGGTTGAACTGAAAACAATGAGACCAAACAGGGTGAGAAAATAAATACATTTAAAGGTGAAATACAAATGTAAAATCAAAAGTAGTCAAAAATGTCCAATTATATTTTGGACCCCAGATTAACCCAACAAAACGTGAAAAACTAGCTTTAAATTTTTGGTGACAAACGTGTTCATGACAGAACAGATTTCTGACATTTTGTGTAAATTTAAGCAAAAATGTGATTATTTTAACAAAAATAAGAGTGTGACACTTAAGTTAGACTTGTGTTTGTAAATGTTGTGTAGCTTTCTGGATTTTATACTTACTGGGCTACATATTTATTTATTATACAGGTTATACAGTACATGAAATAATTCACGTTTATGGAACTGAAATGTTTCATTATGTGGGCTAAAGGAAATAATGAAGTTATTGACTATATTTATATGAAACACTTACTGTATTTGAAGTATTTTAACCATATGTAACACCTGCATGTGTGTAAAAAATAGTAAAAAAGAAAAAGGCTTTGATTTTTCCTCCCCAGTTGATTTCCATGTCACCCGAAGAACATTTCTCTAGATCCGGCCCTGTGTTGAACAAACAACAGCAAATGTAATCAGGCTAATTACAGTTTCAGCATTTGTCAGTTTAGTGTTTAACACGTTTGCCTCACAAGCAAAAGTTGCCTTGTTTGACTCCAGGAGCTCAGAAATCAGTTGGATGTGTGTCAGAAAGGCATCCAGTGTAAAATCTCCCAAATCAAACAGACCGAGCTAGAAGCTGTGGCAACGCCTTGTAATAAGAGCTCTTTTGTCTGTATATATTTTTCTATATTGTTGAAACATTGAAAACATTACATTGATTCAGTAACAAAACACATGTTTAAAAAGTTTATGCAGTTCATCTGTGCACCATAATACATCAGAGTCCAAATGCATCCTCACTGTGAGCTAAAGACGTTTAGTTTATTGGTCATTAAATTACAGCATGTTTCCACAGATTATGTGTCTGAAGGTGTTTGTTATGAAATTCTCATTTTTACACTAAATAATAATAATGGAAACAGGAAGTCTCAACATAAAAAAGTACTTCAAGTTCTCACATCTCAATGAACTTGTTGTTAATGTTTTTTCATGGTTTTGATGGTCACTGTAGTGGCTGTATTCATTTCTTAAAGTTCTCTCTTTCTCTTATATTTTCTATAACCACACTACGGACGGACAAGCGCCTGTTTTTATGCGTTGTCATTAGCAACAATGACGGTGACACCATCGCGTGTCCGCTTGTTTATGTCCCACATAAACCTTTCACAATAAAGCACAAGATCCTGTTGAGACCTTTCAAAATAAACTCAATCACGTGAAAGAGCAGATTAATTACGGATGAGAAGCAAAAGAAGAGCCGCCAGGTGCTAAAAAATAAACCTTAGACTCAAACGTTAGAACAGGCTTTTCCCCACAGCACGCCGTGTAATAAATACTCACAAAGAAAACGGCGGCCGTTACAACTTATGTCAAAAAATGTATCGTTTCATGCATCTGTTAAAACACTCGACTCCAGCTACATGACGTGCAGCTGGAAACACTTCCTGCAAGTCGAGCTGCCGAGATTCACAGAATTTACAGAAAATGTTACATTTTTGTGATTTATATCGTTATCGGGACGATAGATGTCTTATATCGGGATATGAGATTTTGGTCATATCGCACAGCCCTAGTTTGTTATTTATATTTGCAGTGACAGTACTCAGTACATTCACACCAGCCTGCACAGTTATACATAAACAAACACATGTTTATTTGAGAAGGTAAAGCAAACAGGGTGATGAGTTTATGGGCTCAGTTGCTGGTTTCAGGTCAGATTCACTGCAACATGTCACTGATTTTGTGGATTACAGCCCCCAGTACAGTCAGAAGGACCCGGCTAACACAGTGATGCTCAAACTGGATCAGCCAGTTTGAGAAGCACTTTTCACCTTCTGCTCTCACTTTTTACACAACGCAGCAGAAAACATGCTGTGCAATGAAAACATTCAACATAAGATTACACAACTAGTGCTGTAAGTAACATAAGATACAGGTTTCTGCATAAAACAATGCATTTAAACAGGTATAAATGTGTGTCTGACACTTGTAACCAATCAAAGTGCTTAAAATGAAGACATCCTGTCGGTGACCAATGTGGTATCTGGATGGATCTTTGGCTCCACATATTTATGACACTGTTCCCCGCAGACAGGACACAAGTACAGTCTGCAGATATTATATGTGACTTGTTTGTAACATAGAAAAACGACCAACACAATGAAAAGACTCTCTGGCTGAAGGAGGCGGCACATCAGGCAAAGTGCTGCTGAAATTCACTGGTGGGCTCCCAGATTTTACCCACTGGAAAATATCCTTCCTGAAACAAACAGCACCAAAAACATGAAATCAGGTTGGGGATTACTTGATGCTTTTATGTTTAACACCAGTGGTGGAGTATAATAAATACATTGACTTTAGTAGTGCACTAAAACACAAATTTGTCATTTCGATGGATAGTTTTGCTTCTGCTCCGTTCTTTGTAATTCAGAGTGAGTCCAAAGAAAACACTCGTGTACAGGTTCACTAAACTTGTACCACAGATTTAGTTTTTGTGTTTCAGTTTAACATTTCGTAACTTTCTGCAAAGTGGAAACAACATTTCTCCAAATGTGATTTGGATTTCTTGTCGATCATTCTGAAGGCTGAAGTGTTTCTACTTTTGAGAAATTCTTCCTCCTCACAAAGTTTTAAAGCCTCTGATTATCTGTTAAAGGCATCACACACACACAGGATATTTTTCTCTCCACTGAGCAGAGATGCATTGTTCTCACACAGTATTACTGCTACAAATACAGGATGCAAACAGCTGAAACCTTCCACAGTGTGATGTTAGTACTTTTTTGTAAAGTTAAGAATCTGAGTACTTCCAGCTTCAGCAGTTCAGCTTCTTTCACAGAGAAATCTGTGTAAGACATGAACATGTGCTCTCCACTTTGTCAGTGTCCTCATCGTGTTCATATATTTCCTCTCATTGCTGTGAGAGCTCTTATGCTCCCAGCACGGTCCTGCTGGAATCACTCCCAATACTTTTGCATCTAAGTGAGACACTACGTGTGTTTTTCCCACAGTTCCAAAAATACTTTAAGATAACAACTTCATACTAAACCTGTATCTAATACTCACTGTGTACTACTTTTTATGATTCCACAAAGATGGCAAGAAACTTTCTCCAAACACTGCATTTCTGAAATAACTGAGACAGGAGAAAACAACAAAAACACTTTTAATTACTGTCCAACAAGGTCATAAATGGAAACCGAACATTGTCAGAGAATCAAGAACTTCTTACCGAACAGAGCGAGGCGACCACCGCACTCTTACTTCTGCTTTCCCCCAGACAGAAGGAAGAACAACAGCAATCTTTAAATAACATTGATTATGTGCCTTTAAACAGCTCTGAATGAATCATGGAAGCAGTTGTCAAACATGTGAAATGCTGCTACATACATGACATTCAACTGAACTGAAAGTGCTGTGAGCACAAACAGATTTCACTCTTAGTCAAGATAAATTCATAAGCCCTCTGCATCATCTCCAGGAAATCTCTGATAGGAGAAGTGGGCTCCAAATGGGTAATAACATCTGCTACCCACTTATATGAAACCTTATTTTTCTACCATTAAATAAAATGCAGCCTAAAGCATCAAGTTTGCTGCTTTAAATCAGCAGGAACTGGTGGGGGAGCCTTTCAGAGCCTCCAGCCTCCTCTGAAAGACACAGGCATGAACACACAAACATGCATTCACATGTTCCACAGTCTTCCACTTTGATCATTTGGATTTTCTCATCCTGTGGACAACAACGTACATGGATGCAGGTTTGTTGTTGACTTTTGTAAGGTGTATTTATTGAACATATCCAGCTCCAGCCCCTCTGTCATCCTGAATCATTAGTTAAGAAAATGTGTGAATAAATGGTCACAGATCAGCTAACTGAATTTATCCAGACAGACTGGACCAATCAGGGTTCACTGAATCAGACTTTAACTCTTCTATGTGCTGATAGACCTGCAAACACACTACATGTAGCTGTCCTCATATGTCACGTTTATGTCTGCTTTCCCATTTTTATAATCATTACTTACATGTTGATGAGAGACTTTGACTTTGTAAATGATCAGATTACATACTTGGAATACAACATTTCCACTTCAGGGTTGAAGCCTGTCCCAGCTGCCACGGGGCAAAAGCAGGACAGTTTATCGCAGGGCAAACACAAAATATATGTGAGAGAAAACCCACTGAAGTGTTTGATATTTACTGAACCTGAGGAACAGAAACAGGACAAACACTGACCTTCCTATAAGAAGTAATCTATGGAAACACTGGTTCACACTTTGGTAGAGAAATCAGTTTCTCTGAAAGGTTTCTGTAAATGAACATCGTGTGGAGAATGAATGAAGTGAGGTGACTCAGCAGTCCCACACGATAAATGAAACTTCTGTTTATGAACAAGACGGATATATAAATGACAGTTATGTAAAAGCACATATTAAGTATTGTTGCTCACCTTTGTTTCTGATAACGTCACTTTTTAATAATCGTATCCGTCAGCTCTCATGGGTGAAGTTTGGCTTTGAGGGTCGGGGAGCAGAAAAAGCTTTTAAGGACCTTTGATTTCCATCCAGTTCTGCTTTAAAGTGTTAAGGATGAAGCAACAGTGCTCCTCTGAAATCTGTCTACACCCGACTGATAAACAACAGCAAACAGTGCAAAACTTATGAATAAATTAGTAACAAAAACACAGTGTAGAAGGTAAGTAGAGGCTCTACACACCATCATCAGGCCCAATGCTACGAAACTTCAAAGTCTCTAGCTGACCTGCATCCTGAGGTTTGTCATGCAGGATTAAAGGAGCCAGACTTTGTTCACACAGCTAGGATTGTATTTTACACTGACCCTGGGTCAGTACGAGGATGATAAACTCTATAAATGCTGTCCATTTAAATGGTCTTACCTGTAAACACTCCACCAGAATCCAGTGAGAGTGGATTCTGGAGTCTTCCCATCCTCCTGTTAGTGATCCTCCACCTGGATGGATGAGAACAACCTTGTGAACAAACTAGCAGGTGTAGCAGGTCCTACTGGCCCACATCTATGAACTGGTTACTGCTAATAACGCCCACTGAATGGACTGATGACATCTGAAGCTGGTGTTTCGAGTCTGTCTGTGCTGTCGTCAAGAGACAAGGTAAGAAAATATAACATTTGAAGATAATTCCAGAAAGAAACACTGAAATATGCTATTATTACTGCTATTAACATGGTTGTTTTTAGGGGTGCTCTGATAAAATCTGGGGATTCTTGAACATTAAAAAGGGTCTGAACTGGCCTGTGGTCCTGATTAATATCTTTACACTCTCTGTGTCAGGGCTGGACTGCTAATCTAGCATACGGGCCTTTTGGGCCGATGGACCGGCCACATGTTTGCTCCATGTTTCTATCTAATGGAAGGCCCAACACGTCCGTCCCATCTACCAGGTTTCATTTGTATTATCGTTCTTCTGGGTTCAGAGCAGCACAAGAAGGGCCCTGGACTCACTGGAGCTTTTTCATTTATGATCCTTTTTGAATCTTTCTGACAAACAGTGAAAATGTGTTTCTTTAATCTCCGTCTATATTTTCATCATAAAAACTCCACAGGACTCTGAGCCCTTATGATCCCTGCACAAACTCATCTCTAACCCTCTGCTGATCTTTGCTCCATGGATTTAACTCTTCACTGAACTGGACGTCCACAGTGTTCAAATCCCTGCAAGCAGGATGAAGTCCAGCCAGCCGATCACAGGACAGGAAGTGATCAGCTGACACAGTGATTTGAAGCTGTCAGGGTGAGGCTGCTTCATGCAGGTGTGAAACTATGAGGAAGCTGAACGCCTCCTCTTTCCTCAGCAGTGATCTGTGGCAGTCTGCCATCATGTTTGGCTGCTCACACTGAATGTGACTCACTGAAAGCTGAACCATGTTTTTGATGATCACACTTTAATTTAACAGCTGAACAATGAACTTTTAGAAAGAGTCAAATCTGACAGACAAACGTTTTTTCTTCATGTTGTTAAAGTTAAAGTTGTTTCAAAGGCGATAGAGCGTCTGTGACTGTGGCCCCCAGACTCTGGACTCCTTTGAGCCGGAGATCTGTGGACTCAGTGGTTTCATTCAACAAGCAGCTAAAATCTTTTTAAACTTGCTTTTGGTTCATTTCTGTTTTTCTGTTTTAGCTTTTCTGTGAAGCACTTTGTGATGTTTGTCTTGAAAGGTGCTATACAAATAAAACTTTACTTAAGTAAAACACAGAGTTTAGATTGATTTAAAAACGTCTGTAATCCAGATGATTCCAAACAAAGTGTCAAATAAGAGCAACATTTCATTGAAGCTGTGGCTTCATTTATCACAGTGTCACAAAGAGTTTCCTGTTTCCAGCCTGTCAGCTCTCACAGTGTTATATTGCACATGTGCTGTGAGTAATAATCTCAATAATAATAATAGAAATGAATAAATAAAGAGATAAACAGCACCAACAGGAGCCTGCAGAGAGTTTCTGCTCTTGCAAAGACAAACATGTTTGTTCCAACAGAACATTCAGATCATAATTCAGATGTGAAAAGCTGTCAGACAGGACAGCTTATATAAACACAGTGTTTAGTTTGTGAGAGCAGGTAAAGGCAAAGAACCAGGAATGAACTGTGGGGACCTGATTGGACGCTTTGGATTTCCTGATCTCACAACCACGAGTGCTGCTGCTGCGCCCTGCTGGGGCCAGTTTCCCCCCAACTGTCCCCTTGAACCACCTGGAGGTGTGAGCGCTTAATGTTAGGCGTTAGTTATTAATGTTACTGATGTTCTTTTGTGTTTTGGGAACTAATTACTAAAGTGGGCTTAACTTTATCATTGACCTGCTGGCGTTCGGTTTATTTCCACATAGTCTAGTTTGATGCACGTTCATGTCACAAGCTTCAAAACGTTTGTCACACTGGGAGTGACCTATGACCCTAAAGCTAAATGCACCTTTCACTGAACATGAGCTCACTGCACAACAATGACTGCAGATCTACACACACACACACACACACACACACACACACACACACACACACACACACACACACACACACACACACACACACACACACAGGCTGTGTGTTGAGGTGAATAACAGACTTTTAATTTGCTTCTTAGGAATAAAAATGCTTCCCAAATATTTCATATGAATAAAAATGTAGAAACATCTGGAGCACAGATGTGTAAAGATGCTGTGATATTCAATCAGAGTCAAAATGAGGAAAGAGGAACAGACGGTTTCCAGATCAGCACACATGACCCTGCAGCAGAGTTCACTATAGTGCACGGTGGCTGTAGATGGACTGGAGTAAGAGCACATCTGAGATGGAAACAAGGAGCACAGGCTGTATGTAGGAGATGGATGAAGCCTCCAGTCACTCACACAGTCCCATCTTAAAGCCTCCAGCCTGGTGTTTAGAAACTGGCGAGAGGGAAGCGAGGGGACGCTGACGCAGCAGTAACGTGTGGCTACAGCATGAACATTGTTGTGTTGGAGACCAGAAACCCATCCATCTCTCACCAGAGTGGGCTTGTTTATTTAGAGGTGCAGTTACTGCAACGCTAAGGAAACACTGCCTCCGTCTTTCACACAAAGCCTGGAGTTCCCTGCGTGAGAGCAGGCATGGATAGACCTGACTGTTGGGAACATATCCACCGACTTCTGAGCGTTGAAGTGTTGACCGGTCTGCAGGCTCAGGCAGCAGCTGACTGTTAGCCTGATGCTGCAGAGGAAGCTGTCAGCAGCTCCCACAGAGCCTGACTGACTGTGAGAGGACAGAGGGACTTCAAATCCAGCATGGCTTCAGCCTGTGAGGAACTATTCGCCGTGGTTATTTGTAGTACGATGAATCGTGTCTGCAGATCAAAGCGTGACTGTGAGATAATCACAGGCAGTGGCTGAGATACAGTATGGTGGCATTAAGTGCAGATTCCTTCAGAGCGCCATGCTTAAGCTGGACAATGTCAAATTCAATTTTTCCAGAAGGAATTCAGGAGAAATTTCTGTCCTTTAAAAAGATTGAATTTGCTGCAGCAGTTGAAATGACAAGTTCACAGCACTGGAGCGCAGTGTGACACAACAGTCTGCCTCACACCAAGGATGACCCTCATTGGGCCGTACAGCTCATGTGACAGTAACAAAGATTATTATGGCCGTCTTCTCCCAGAACCACACAGTCTGCTGTGACTCCTCCCCGTTCAGTCTGACCTCGCCTGGTTTCTGCTCCTTCTCCTGTGAGAGACAGAAAAGAAAAGCATCTCCCTCCATGGCCTCCATTAGATCCACAGTGTAGTTCAGGATATGTTGTTGGGACGTCCTGACCCAGAGACTATTCTCACCATTATTATGTGTCTGTGTGAGCATTGCTGCAAACCCTCTGCACTCGACGTCATCCTGCAACATTTCAAATCCAGGCAGTAACGCTGGACGAAGCTTTAAAGCCTCAAACACGGAGCACCAACTCGTCTATGAGCACATTTGCATTGTGTAGAAATACAGTAATGAAATAGCTTCATTTAAATCTTTGATAAACAATTGAATCATTTTTCAATCCTAACAACAAAACTGCTCCATCACTTTTATTCACACTGAGATCAAATGAAAAGAAGACCGGCCTGACTGCTTTGGGAATATTTCTAAATGCCTCCATCTGCTCCTCTGTGCTGTGTTCAAAAACAAGCAGCCAGCTGGGAAATCCCGCTCACGCCCCAGCCCTCGCTCAGAAATACAAGCTGCAGCTGCAGAAGTGTGAGCAGCACATGGACAGCTTCACAGAAAGAAGATTCAAAGTGAAAATATTTGACTTTTCTTTTTTTCATTGGTTGAGCAGTTGACAGCTGCTGCTTTAACCTTGTGTCATCCTTTAAAAAACTTACGTTGATCACCCTGGGGACCAAAAAAGGTCCCGCCCCAAAAAGTGCAATAAAAATGTTATATACTAATATTTTTTACCACTTTAAATGAGTCAGTCTTTTAAGACTACTTCTGCCTGAAATATTCACATAAAGTTTTAATTATATTTTCGTTGTTTTAACCCTTTAAATCCCAGTTTTATTACATGAACGCCCTGTTTTTTTAGCCCCAAAAAACAAAAAAACTAAATATTTTCCAAAAAAAACATTTGAAGTAATATTTGATTGTTATTATAATTAGGCCTTTAGATGGACTAAAGATTGGCACCAAGAGTCATTTCGATCGCCTTTTATTTTTTTTCCAGGAGCGCATTTCATAAAATGCACACTATCGACCACGCCCAAAAAGTGCAATAAAAATATTAAATATTAATTTTTTTTTTTCACTTTAAATTGGTCAGTCTTTTAAAACTACTTCTCCCTGAAATATTCATATAAAGTTTTAATTATATTTTCGTTGTTTTAACCCTTTAAATTACAAAAAAACTAAAAAAAAAACTAAAAAACTAAATATTTTCCCAAAAAAACATTTGAAGTAATATTTGATTGTTATTATAATTAGGCCTTTAGATGGACTAAAGATTGGCACCAAGAGTCATTTCGATCGCCTTTTTTTTTTTTTTTCCAGAACCAGAAAATGGTCTCCAGGCGGCAAATGCTCCTCCTCTAGGCCGAAATGAGTGCATTCTCCCGGGTTAACTCGCGACGATGATCGGGGCATGTTGCGTCGGACTCCTTTTTCCAGCGCACACTTCCGGTACCACGTGACAACAAATACGTCATTTCCTGTTGACTAAAAAAAAAATGCACCCTCTCATGGTCCTAGGGACCGAGAAATGGTCCGCCCGATCAGCGGGCGAAGCCGCTGCTGCACGCCGGAGATGAGGCTTCATTTCCGGCAGGTCTGTCCAAGCAGCCCGCTGTTTTCCAGCAGAGGTCAAATGTGAAGCAAGGGCGCCACCCGGTGGACAAATAAAAAAATTACAACTCTAAGGCCTGTAGTCCAAAACAAAACCTAAGCTGAGAACCTGACGCTCCCTTTGACCGTAAATTTTCTGGCGTGAAAAATAGCGTTTATAATGGAAGTCAATGGGCCCAAAACGGTCCCGAGGGTGATCAGTGTGAGTATTTTTGCTGCTCAGCCGTGTTAGGCTGATTTAAGAAAATCAGACTGGAATTTTAAATATTTTACAAAAACGAAGCCGTTTGGCAAGTTTGGCTATATTACACCCAACACAGTGAAAATGGCTTTCATGCAAACACACAAAGGGACCCAAAAAGGGCCGAGTATGACACAAGGGTTAAGAGCTCAATCCTACGAGGCTAAAACAGGTCACTTTGGCTGCAGTGATGCTATTTTCATGTGTCTTTACAACGCGAGTGATGGCTGTGGCGTGGTGGGAGGGAGCGTCTTTTAAATGCAGTCATTAAATATTCCTCAGCTCTGAATGAATCCCAGGAGCTCTGGCTGCTCTGTACCCAGCAGGGCGGGGCCTGTGTCGTACCCAGCAGGGCAGGGCCTGTGTCGTACCCAGCAGGGCGGGGCCTGTGTCAGAGGGAATGGCAGGAACGTCACTATCACGTCTGCACTCTGTGTCTTTGTGCTGCTGCTCGTCTCCCACCACCCTGCAGTTCAAAGGGTTTCTGCATGGTGCCACCTCCTTTCTGTTTACATGAGGTCGTCCATCAGCCCTTCCCCACCAGCGCTGAGCTGTATGTGTGCAGCTTCTTTTCTAAGGCGAGCAGTGCAACAACATTTCTGAATCAGCAGAGTACCATGTGCACAAATACGGGCCTGCAGGTCTGTCTGCACTCACAGCTAAATACACATGAAAGCATTTTACTGGTGGACATCACTGAAGGTTTCCTTCATAAATATAAAGAAATACTTAAAAAATAACAAACATTGAATAGAAGTGATTTGATTTCATGAGGTTTTATTTAATAAGCTGTTTTCTTTTGGAAACGAGGACCAAACAGATTTGTGGAGCAGGAAGTCCAATAACGTCGGTGCTGGTCACAAGTTTTCCAGCTCACTGCATCTTCGCTTACTTCCTTGTCTCTGACCTTTGACCTCAGCTTTGTCCCTGATTTCTTTCTCTCTTTTGAAACAGTTTTTAGGAGGCAGTGAATTCTTTGGAAGCTGATGTTTGGTGCGCCCTCACCAGCCCAGAGAGATAAGAGGAGCCGAGACTCTGTGATAAGATTCAGCGATTAAACCAAAACTTCTTTTCTTTGTTTGTTCGCTGATGTTTAGTCTGAGAAATGCCGACTCCCTGAATACTTCTGTGGTCACATGACCATCGAGGTCTAAGATGTTTCAGAAGGACACAGTGGGGGGGGTTAGCATTTATAAGGTCCTGTTTCTGGTTTCCTGATGTCCAGCACAGCCAACATCCACCGAATGTGGTTCATTCATGGAATAACGCTTATGCTGCCCAACAGGCTGCTCACTTTTTGATCAGACAATCTCCATCAAAGGTGTGCACATGATTTTCTTTTATGTTTGTGTGTTTTCACAGTGACCTCATCCTCATGTGTCCGTTTTTATCTGGATAGCTGCAGCTGATTTTCTGAAAACCATAAACATCTTAATGTCTCCTGTTTGAGAAAACACACAAACAGAATGTTTGTTTAAAAAACAAAAAAGATGTGCAGTGGTAAGACTACACATCCTTGGAGCGGGAGTCGCAAGTTCGATTCCCATGCAGTATCCAGTAAGGGTCCTGGCTAGACCCTTCATGCTACAAACCAAAAGGCCCTGGAATGGCTCGGCTACGTCTGCAGCCTGTCCACAACACGGACACAAGAACATCTCACTGCATGTTGTACTCTGTGTGATACTGTATGTGACAGATAATAAAGCTGGATTGTTGTTGTATTAAAAACACTATGTGGATATGATGCTTTGTCGTCCTAAACAAGGCATGAGTGTGCGATATATATCAGATTTATGATTTTTTTAAATGTCTCCTCTCTGTAAGAAAAGATTTTTGTATAAGTGATGAAACAAATGAAAAATAACAGTTGTCAAAATATTTTCCCCATTTCTTTCTGTCACTCCTGTTTTGTTTTGTTTTTACTATGAGACTTCTTTTTCAGCTCCAAAAAGAGAACAGCCAATCAGAGTCTGCATGTGTCCCAACCATCCAATCACAGTGTGTGGGCCTGCATGCCTGTGATGGCTGAGGTGAAGTACACCTGAGGGTTCGGGGACTGTCTCTGTCATCGTTCTTCAGTTTTACAGCTGACCTGTTGTACTGGTGTAGCTGCTCCACTGATGCTCACATTAAGAACAGCTACAGTTTCAGATAACAAGGTCAGTAACCCCCGTGAGCCCAAACCGAGTGCAGCAGTCTGTGTTCAGGATGACCCTCAATCATACAGTTTTACATGTGCAGTTTTATACCCCAACAATAACACATTTTTAGGACGATCATCTTCTGGAACCGATGTGGCCGTCCTGTGGTCTCCCTTCGAGCCTCCTTCTTACACTCACGTCCCTTGTTACCTGCTCCTTTCCTGGAACGACAGAGACAAAAACAACTCTCTGCCTAGCCCTGATTATTTAATATGATCCTGATCCTGGTTCTATTTATCTAGTTCGGGAGATTCTGTTTGGACTCCCTTTGGCCCAGAAATATCCTTCTAACCGTTATCTGGTGTGATGTAAGCATGTAGCAAAGAGACCCTCTGTGCTCCTGCATCAATTCTCTATCAGTCATAGCCCTGAACGACGTTTCTGACCCTCAAAGCATGGAGCGCCAACTGATTTATGAGCACATTGCATTCTCTATATAAAAATAATGAAACAGCTTTATTTAATCATTTTCAACCCTAGCAGTCCCTCCTTTCACACGTATTTTAATGTGAATCAAAAGAACGTGTTTCGTTCAGCCTGCTGTCCCACAGCTTCCCCTGCAGTGTGATGCTCAGTCTTTCAGCTTCTCCCTCTTAGCTGGAGTCCTGTGCTCAAGTCAGTGCTAAATCAGCTGTCGCCCTCCTTTGGTCAGTTACTGGGTGTTATAGACCGTCAGCCTGCCCTCTTAGGAGAACCACCAAACGAACACAGACATTTTACCTTTTAAACATCATCCAGTGTTTCTTTTAATCATTAAAAGCCTGAGTATGCAAATAAGAAATATACATTTAGCCCTTCCTGCCTCTCAACACCTGGGGGCTCCAACTTACAGTGGGGCAAAAAGGTATTTAGTCAGCCACCAACTGTGCACGTTAAAAAGATGAGACTTTTCATCATAGGTGTAGCTCAACTATGAGAGACAAGAGGAGTTTAAAACAAACCCAGAAAGTCACATTGTCTGATTTTTAAAGAATTTAGTTGCAAATTATGGTGGAAAATAAGTATTTGGTCAATTTGGTCAATAACAAAAGTTCATCAAAATACTTTGTTATATATCCTTTGTTGGCAATGACAGTTTCACACACTGTTGAATTAACTTTGCTTGATGATTGGTTTTAGCCTTGACAACCCACATTGCTGGCATTGCTTCTTTCAACGTGTTTGTGGGTCGATTTGAATGCACCAGATGTGAGTGCAGCCACTCAGCCTCTACTGCGGCTGTGTCACAAGTTAATCTAGTAGTAGGCTATGGCACTTGGCCACAGGTGGCAGTAGTGGACGAACCTCCTTTTGAGACTGCTCCAGCTGCTGTGTGATAGCAGATCTACTACAACTTGAAGATCATATGCACGTTTTGGAAATCACATTATAAATATTCCTAACTTAGCTTTAAAAATTACCCCACACTCAAAAACAGACAACAAACCAACTGACACACTTGAGTCACTCACTTCCTTCCACTCACTCTCACTGGCTCTGTTTATTACTAATCATCTCCTTACAAATGTTTATTATCTTAAACAACACTTATACAGACTGTACAGTGGGGCAAAAAAGTATTTAGTCAGCCACCGATTGTGCAAGTTCCCCCACCTAAACTGATGACAGAGGTCAGTAATTTGCACCAGAGGTACACTTCAACTGTGAGAGACAGAATGTGAAAAAAAAAATCCATGAATCCACATGGTAGGATTTGTAAAGAATTTATTCGTAAATCAGGGTGGAAAATAAGTATTTGGTCAATAACAAAAATACAACTCAATACTTTGTAACATAACCTTTGTTGGCAATAACAGAGGTCAAACGTTTACTATAGGTCTTTACCAGGTTTGCACACACAGTAGCTGGTATTTTGGCCCATTCCTCCATGCAGATCTTCTCGAGAGCAGTGATGTTTTGGGGCTGTCGCCGAGCAACACGGACTTTCAACTCCCGCCACAGATTTTCTATGGGGTTGAGGTCTGGAGACTGGCTAGGCCACTCCAGGACTTTCAAATGCTTCTTACGGAGCCACTCCTTTGTTGCCCGGGCGGTGTGTTTTGGATCATTGTCATGTTGGAAGACCCAGCCTCGTTTCATCTTCAAAGTTCTCACTGATGGAAGGAGGTTTTGGCTCAAAATCTCACGATACATGGCCCCATTCATTCTGTCCTTAACACGGATCAGTCATCCTGTCCCCTTGGCAGAAAAACAGCCCCATAGCATGATGTTTCCACCCCCATGCTTCACAGTAGGTATGGTGTTCTTGGGATGCAACTCAGTATTCTTCTTCCTCCAAACACGACGAGTTGAGTTTATACCAAAAAGTTCTACTTTGGTTTCATCTGACCACATGACATTCTCCCAATCCTCTGCTGTATCATCCATGTGCTCTCTGGCAAACTTCAGACGGGCCTGGACATGCACTGGCTTCAGCAGCGGAACACGTCTGGCACTGCGGGATTTGATTCCCTGCCGTTGTAGTGTGTTACTGATGGTGACCTTTGTTACTTTGGTCCCAGCTCTCTGCAGGTCATTCACCAGGTCCCCCCGTGTGGTTCTGGGATCTTTGCTCACCGTTCTCATGATCATTTTGACCCCACGGGATGAGATCTTGCGTGGAGCCCCAGATCGAGGGAGATTATCAGTGGTCTTGTATGTCTTCCATTTTCTGATGATTGCTCCCACAGTTGATTTTTTCACACCAAGCTGCTTGCCTATTGTAGATTCACTCTTCCCAGTCTGGTGCAGGTCTACAATACTTTTCCTGGTGTCCTTCGAAAGCTCTTTGGTCTTGGCCATGGCGGAGTTTGGAGTCTGACTGTTTGAGGCTGTGGACAGGTGTCTTTTATACAGATGATGAGTTCAAACAGGTGCCATTCATACAGGTAACGAGTGGGGGACAGAAAAGCTTCTTACAGAAGACGTTACAGGTCTGTGAGAGCCAGAGATTTTCCTTGTTTGAGGTGACCAAATACTTATTTTCCACCCTAATTTACGAATAAATTCTTTACAAATCCTACCATGTGAATTCATGGATTTTTTTTTCACATTCTGTCTCTCACAGTTGAAGTGTACCTCTGGTGCAAATTACTGACCTCTGTCTTCATTTTAAGTGGGGGAACTTGCACAATCGGTGGCTGACTAAATACTTTTTTGCCCCACTGTATATGACTACCAACTCTCTCCAGCCATGAATTACTTATATTGGCTGGAAATGCTCATTTCCAGAGAAAAGACACAGGCAGACTCTGCTTACAGGATGTGATGTTACAATGTTGTGCCCTTAAACAGGGGAAATAGTGAGGAGAGGTGAAAGAACGGCACAGACACGCAGCTCTCACTCTCACTCGTCTGTATTGAGTGAAGGAGGAAGCGCGCGAACCCACCTACTGGAGCCCTGAGGCATTAACAATGGATCGACGCACAATCAACCCAGGCAAAACTTTCACTACTTATCTCCCTCTATATTCCCACTGCATATTCTATTCGAAAACAGTCAAAGCAACCAATAAAACATTAATAAGGGCATCACATGAAATGTAAGGAACAGAGATGTACAACTTCAAAACTAATCAAATTTATGATCCACCACATACTCCCCCTCAGAATAGATGTTGTCCTCAACATCCAAATGTTTAACATTTAGCACAAACGTGGAGTTATGACCATTAATATCACCAAAACCAATAAACCATTGCATACTATAACTGTTTCTTGTACCTTATATGTACTCTACAAAAATAGTTTCACAAGCTGGAACTCTTTTCATACATTCTTTAGTGTGGGTTATCACCCAAAGTCTTTCAGTGTTCTCATACAGTCTGTATGAATGACAGTGTCCATGCAGTTACATTAACACAGTCTGCTGCTGGCTTGAGAACAAAGTCATTTTAGTGCAGCTTGTCAAAGCAGTCACTCTCTCCTTTGACAAATGTCCATGAGAGTGATACAAGTGGCCGTAGCCATGTGGTGTGCTTTGGATGTGTCTGTTAAGCTGCAAGCACAATATGAATCAGTTCAACGTCCAAAAGTCACTTTGAATATGAATTCTGTGTTAAACAGTCCATTTCCTTGTGGTTGGTGTGGAGTGTAAGTACATTGTCTCTGTTCAGTAATGTGTTTCGTGTGTGATCACAATGTTTCTTTTCACTCAAGTCCATACAGTTATCAGTGGCAGTATGCCTGAATAGTCCGTGGAACCATGAAGTGTGTATGATGTGATGGTGTTCTCAGGTTATAACAAGCTGGTGAACCAAGCCGATCATATGTGAAGATCTTTGGTGGCTTGCGCTCTCTACGCGGTCGCTGATGCTCTTGCTCACAGGTCCTGCTGTGTTTGTCTGGAACAGGTGCAGGAACAGGTTCCTCCACTGATGGTTCCTCGACATAATTTTCCTCTTGGTCAGGTAGTTGTTCACATTGGTTCAGTACTTCATGTTCATTCTCTGGCTCAGATGACATGTTTTCCACTGTTTGAAGGTGTTTGGCTGGTTCATCAGTGCTCATAGGATTCAGTGTCTGAGGATAAAGTGGCTCAAATGGCTGCTGAGATGACACTGGATAGTACTCATCATCGTCATCCTCTTCCTCAGCTTGTTCCACTTCCTCACTTGTCTCCACGGCTCTTTTTCTTGTTCGTGGTCGCACTTCAGTGTCAACAGGCAGATGGTCACATGGCAGAAGAAGATTGCGATGCAATATCCTTGATCTCCCTTTTGCTTTCTCAGGTCTGAGTTCATAAACTGGGATATCTCTGCTGACCTGACGTACTACTGTGTGAACCACATCCTCCCAGTGGTTCCTCAGCTTGCCTGGACCTCCTCGAGGTGTCATGTTCCTTATTAAAACACGATCACCTGGCTGTAATACTGAGCTCTTCACCTTGCTGTCATAATGTCTTTTACTTCTTACAGCTGCTTTATGAGCATTTTCTCTCGTGATCTCATATGCTTCTTCCATGCCTTGTTTCCATTTTACCATGTAGTCATGATGATTGCCATCTCCTTGTTCTGAGGTCAAGCTGAACAGCATGTCGATTGGCAATCGTGGGGAGCGTCCATATAACAAGTAAAAAGGGGAGAATCCAGTTACCTCGCTGCGGGTACAATTATAGGCATAAATCAGTTTGTTAAGCGAGTCCTTCCAGTTAGTTTTCTGACTCTCTGAGAGTGTTTTCAGCATCTGGAGTAGTGTCCTATTAAACCGCTCCACTTGTCCATTCCCTTGGGGATGGTAGGGAGTAGTCCTGGACCCAGCAACTCCACAGTAGTTTTTCAGTTGTGCAAACAGATGATTTTCAAATTCAGCACCTTGATCATGATGTATTCGTGCTGGAAAGCCAAATCTTAAAGCATAGTCATTAAAGATTTTGTCTGCAGCCGTTTTACCTGATTTGGAAGTTGTGGCATACGCTTGGGCGAAGCGTGTGAAATGGTCAATGACTACAAGGATGTATTCATAACCCCCTTTGCACTTGTCAAGGTGCAGGAAATCAATTGAGACAAGTTCAAATGGGTGAGTAGTGACAATATTAGTCAGTGGTGCTCTGCTCTCATGACACGGCTTCTTCTGTTTTATGCAAACACACCTTCTGGTCACATAATCCTCTACTTCCCGTTGCATATAGGGCCAGTAAAACCGGTCCCGTATCAGTGACAATGTTCTCTCTACACCTTGATGGCCCATTTCATCATGTAGCTCCTTTAGTACAGTACTTTTGTGTATTTCTGGTAGGACCAACTGTTTTCTGTTTGCTGTTTTTCTGTGCAAGATCCCATTCTCATCCATCTCCAATTTGTCCCACTCCCTCAGGAGACATATGACCTGTGGGCTGAGTTTTCTTAGCTCTGAACGTGATGGTTTTTCCTGTGTTAGTTTACACTGAATTACAGGTCCAATAGTCGGATCACTTCTCTGGTCCCGTTTGATCTGGCCTTTTGTCAGTGGAATGATGGAAACATCTGTGGCCATGGCTGAACACCTGACTGAGACACCCATGGACCATGACACATTGGAGTCATCCTGCCTTTCCACTGCCTGTGTGGTTGCTCCAATTACATCGTATGCCATTTCCTCTGTGCATTCATTCATAAACGTTTCCATGTCTACCGGCATCCTGGAGAGGCTGTCTGCATCCACATTTTCTTTACCAGGGCGATATTTAATTGTGAAGTGAAAATCTGCCAGTTCTGCTACCCATCGACACCCTGTTGCATTCAGTTTGGCAGTGGACAGTACATAGGTAAGTGGATTATTGTCGGTGTACACGGTGAAGAATGGTGCATAATATAGATAATCACGGAATTTTTCTGTGATAGCCCACTTGAGAGCAAGAAACTCTAACTTGCCTGAATGCAGATGGTAATTCTTCTCAGCTGCAGTTAAAGTACGGGAACCATAAGCAATCACACGAAGCTTTCCATTCTGCTTTTGGTACAGCACGGCACCTAATCCCTGGTTTGACGCATCAGTGTGAAGGGTGAATGGCTGTGAAAATTCTGGAAAGCCTAGAACAGGGGGCTGAGTTAGACAGTCTATCAGCTGCTCGAGTGCTAACTGGTGCATGTCGGCCCACTCAATAGGTGTACTCGAAGGGACACTACACCTGTTTCGCTTTGTTTGCCACTTTAATCTTGTGTTTCGCTGGGTTTCAGCATCTGCAGGTCCCTTGAGCAAGTCATACAGAGGATTTGCAATTCTGGCAAAATCCTTGATGTATTGTCTGTAATAACTTAGTAGGCCCAACATTGCTCTTAGTTCACCAACAGTACCTGGCCGTTTGTTTTTCAAAGCTGTTACAGCAGCAGTGTCTGCGGAGTCTATCCTGCTTCCCTCTGCTGACACAATCCTGCCAAGGTACCTCACTTCTGTCCTAAACAGGTCACACTTCCTTGGTTTGAGTTTGATTCTGTACTCCCTGAGTCGGCGCAGCACTTTCCTGACATCCTCAACATGATCGTCAAACATTCTGCTAAAGACAAGGACATCATCGAGGTAAGGCACACATATTTCATCCCTTAACCCTTCCAAGCACTCTTCCATGCAGCGTTGAAATGCTGCCGGAGCATTCATCAGTCCAAATGGGATTCTGACCCACTCATACAGGCCCCAGGGGGTCACAAAAGCTGTTAGGTGTTTACTGTCTTTGCCCATGAACCCCTGGTGGTATGCTTTACCCTGGTCCAGTAGAGAAAAAAGAGTGTTGCCACCTAAGTTGTCCATGATGTCTTGTACTCTGGGAATGGGGTGGCGGTCTGGGTGAGTCTTCCTATTCAGCTCTCGGTAGTCAATACACAAGCGCAGTGTACCGTCTTTTTTTCTTACACAGACTACTGGAGAGGAGTAAGATGAGTTTGATTTTTCCACCCACCCCTGAGCTATTAGGTCCTGTAGGTAGTTTTTCATTTCCTGATACAAGGGTTTTGGTACAGAGAGATAAGTCCGTGTGACTGGCTCATTATCTTTCAACGAAATGTTCATTTGCAAGTTTTCAACACAGCCTATGTCATCATCAGATTTAGAGAATGACTCTGACTCTTCTCTTAGCATCTGACTAACAGCTTGTCTCTGGTGGTCATTCAGGTGAGTCAAGTCGACAGGTGGGTCCCATTGTTCACTTCTAGGTGTGTTCTCACCTGAGCTCTTAGCCTGGATGGGACGGACTGATGCAGTAGGGAGGCAGTCAGTTTTGAATACATTAGCAGGATATATTGATGCAACAGACTGCACAGTTCCAATAACAGTCCTACTTGGCAGTGTGATGTCATGGCTGGTGGGATTTTGTACACTAATGACAATTTTTGGTGTCATACCAGTCTTTACTAAAACAAGGGTATCACAGAACTCGAGTCCTTCAGGCCACTGTGGGTTCTCATGAGGCTCGAAGATCAGGGTTCTATCTTCTTTGAAAGGCGGGGCTTGCACTCGAGACTCGATTTGGATGGAGCTGTGTTTAGGCACTTCAACTCTCTCATTTGTTGTTCTTACACTGTGCTCACATGGCTGTCCCACTGTCACTGCATTAACAAAAGCTCTTGCCCTACTCTTTCTGAGGTGAGGAAAAGCTACTTTTACTGTTTTCATGAGTTTCTCTTTATTCTTAGTGTTTGTCTTATCCTGTACTCTGTTTGCAACTAGGTGTGAAATCACATTGAAGCCAATTATGGGGCATGACTGTTGGTTGCCTTTTAACACTAACACAGGTATTAGCAGATCTTTATCATTAGCAGTAAGTCTGAAGCTTACCTCGAGCCAACCAATATATGGTATTTCCGTCCCATTGGCTGCTTCAAGTTGCAGTGGTTCAAGTGGGTCTACTAGTTCTGCTATATCTCTTAGTTGGACATCAGGCAAATGGGTCTGTTTCCAGGCCGTATCTACAGCACAAATTTGTGAACCTGTGTCCCAAAGTGCCTGGATTCTTTGGTTGTGCAGAAAGCACTGAATGAGACATTTCTCTCCTACAAGCTCTTTTACAGTAGGCATCTTCACTGGATTACTTCTTTTCCTACACTTTGATTTGCAACTTGACTGTGTTTCCTGTTTCTTAATAGATGAACATGTATGTGGCTTACAGTACCTTCTGTGCACAGACCAGTGTGTCTCTTGACAGTCTTTTGAGCAGTACAATGTTATTTTACAAACAGAACAACATTTTAACTTCATACTCTCTTCCTTTCCCTCACAGTTAGCACAATATTGGGACTTTTCAATGCTGTCGGTTGCCCCATGTCCCGTGGGAGCAACCTCCCTTAGTTTAAAGGGCTCCCTTTATCTGATTTTGTCAGTCTAGGTGCTTTACAACCTGCACGGAAATGCTCACTACTCCCACACCTAAAACAATGCTGGCAATATGCCTCACCTGCCTGCACACATGCAAAACATCCGGGACGGTGACTTGGTGAGGGATAATATCGCTGTGGTGCGAATCTTTGTTGAAACTGTGCTGTCCCATGCACATGCCCAGGTCCATGTGCTGGGTGGTATTCCTGTGCTGCTGCAGGAGGGTGCTGGTGGTAAAATGGCATGCAGTTTTGTTCAGCCTTAATGGGGAAAGGCTGCTGAGGTGCTGGGGTTGTCTTTTGAATGGTTTCTCTGATTTGGGAAACTTCAGCCCTCAAGTCTTTCAGCAGCACCATGTCAGCACGCATTTCCTTTATTTCTGTTAGAAGATCAGGGGGTAGAGGAGCTGATTTCTCTTGAGCTGTGCTTCTCTTTCCCACTGGGGAATCATTAGACTGGACAGTATTTACAGCTGTTACTCGTGATGGAGTGGCATGTTTCTTTTTGTCCTGTCTTTCCTTTTCATTTGCTACTGCAATATTTACCTTCTCGAGCAACAACTCATCTGAAGTATTTGTTTGCAGGAGGTAAGGTTGCAGGTCACTTTTAATATTGTCATTCTGAAGACCAGTCAGGACAGTATGCATAAAAAGGCTCTGGACTAGTGCTGGATCATACTTCAGACTGGACTCAACTTCCTGAGAAGCAAACAGGATTTTCTGTCTCAAGTCCATTGTCCTGATCAAGAATTTTTGGGGTGTCTCTTTACTACTCTGAACCTCAGAGGTAAGTTGTTTGTATAACTCTGTGGCACCTTTTTCCTGGTAATGAGACCTGAGGATTCTCCTAAGAGCAGGTAATGTGAGGTTTTCTTTTCCTTCAAGATAACTCCTTAGCTGCAAGCCTGGCGTGATAGCACGAATTACAGCATCAGTGATTTCTGATTCTGGATAGCCTCTATTGATCCCGCTTTCAATTTGTCTGGCCAGACTGGAGAATGTCAGCCTGTCTTTTTGCCCCGGCTCTCCTATTTGGCCTGATATCTTAAAATCTTTGCGCCACATGGAACTGTTTGGTGCTGTTGGAACAATGTTTCTCACTGGGGTGCGAGGACTTAAGGCAGGATTCATGCTATTCCTCATCAAGTCATGCATTTCACCCTCTTTTTGTTGTAAGAGCAGTCTTAATGTCTCTATCTCCTCCTGGCTACTTTCCTGGTCCTGAACAGCTGGATCCACTGTTTCATTCACACCTTGTTTTTTATCCATTTGTATGTCACTTATAATGTCCTGGACATTAAGAAGTTCTGACATACCTTCGTCCTCTCGGGTAGCCAGCTCTGTGCGTTCAAGGTGCTTAACTAAATGCGAGACTAGCTGACTACGCGTTCTATTAATCACAAACTCTTTTCCTGGTCCTGAGATTTGAAGTACATCACATAATTTAGTCAGCTGCTCTAAAGTCAGTTGATACAGTGTTCCTTTAATCTCCAGCTGTAGCTTTTCTAATTCAGACTCCATGTTGTCAGAGGAGTTAGCACAAGCAGTCAGTTGAGAAATGATCAGACTTAGTTGGCTTTTACTGCCCCCTAGTGGCCACTTTTTCACTTCAGGATACAGATACCAACGTAGGTCTAGCGATGTCTCTGCTGCTTTACTATGCTCCTTTCTGATACCTGGGTCGTCTGGGGGGGATGATCAACGAGAGGATTTCTCTTACAGGTCAGGGATGGTCCTCGAATCAATCATCCCAGCGGTGCCTCCAAATGTTGTGCCCTTAAACAGGGGAAATAGTGAGGAGAGGTGAAAGAACGGCACAGACACGCAGCTCTCACTCTCACTCGTCTGTATTGAGTTTCAGAAGCAATACAACCAAAACAATATTCTTATGGATGCACTCAGTCTCAGGACAACTGTATCCAAACTAAGTCACTATTGTTCGCTGCATTAGCTGATGAGAATACTTTAGATAACATGAACTGTAGCATTAGACAAAAACATCTTTTTAACTCGCACATGTTAGCTGACACAGTCACTAACTTTCCACAGCAATGAAATAATACTTTAAGTACTGCATGTCTTTCAGTAGTTAACTTATACAGATAGTAACAGAAAAATCTTCACGCAATATGGCGGAGTAATAGCGAAAACTAGCATACGCAGCAACAGAGATTAATTGGAACTTCTCAGAATAGTCCGCAATTCACATCTTTCACTACAATGAACAATGATAACAACGTAATAATCAACGGTAACACACATTTATACAGATTTGTGCATGACAGTTACCTTAAACAGGGGAAATAGTGAGGAGAGGTGAAAGAACGGCACAGACACGCAGCTCTCACTCGTCTGTATTGAGTGAAGAAGGAAGCGCGCGAACCCACCTACTGGAGCCCTGAGGCATTAGCAATGGATCGACGCACAATCAACCCAGGCAAAACTTTCACTGCTTATCTCCCTCTATATTCCCACTGCATATTCTATTCGAAAACAGTCAAAGCAACCAATAAAACATTAATAAAGGCATGACATGAAATATAAGGAACAGAGATGTACAACTTCAAAACTAATCAAATTTATGATCCACCACAACAACACTGGTGAAACATGAATGTGTCATATATTTGTTCCAGACGTATTTCTTTGCCATGGGAAGAAATACTGAAATCATCATGAATGAGTGGGGATTTCTATAACTTTGTGTATATAATTTGGCATTTCTTACTGATGTAGGCCAGAAAGAAATATATAATACAATTTCATTTACTTTAAAGTTTTATTTGCAAGACACAAAAACAGAAAAAATAGAAAGTTCCAAATATATTGTGCATGAAACAAATTCAAACGTGGTGCAGATGTGTTTCAAGAGTTAATCTGCCTGTAGTCTATGGCCACAGGTGGCGCTAGTTGACTCGACTCCATTTGAGTGCACACAAAGTAAACTGCACGCTTTAGTTGTGCAGCAAAAACGCTGAAATTGGAGAAATAAAACGTGCGAGGGGAACGATAACGAAGACAAGATTCTCCCGATCGTTTACTCTTGCTGTCCTGTGAACAGCGTCGGCGTGGTGTTAATTGTTTGCTTTTTCGCGATCGCCTCCTGCATGGGAATATCACCAGGTAAACTCGCAACGTTTTTAAACGTTTTGTTGTTCAAGAGCCACAAGACTGATGGAGTGTGTTTGAGGAAACCTCACAAATATCACACATGGAATATTTGGTGTTTATTTCCTGTTTTGTCGTAGCGGCTCCTGAAAAGCAAGTCTACCACACATCTGTTCGACCAATGCCAGTTAATCTGGAATTCAATTATCCATGTGATTAGCTAGGTACAGTGGAACCCCGACTTACGAAATTAATCCCTTCCTGAGGGTCTTTCGTAAGTCGAACATTTTCGTAAGTCGAAGCACCAACGATAGGCTATAGGCTAATTGCTAACTAGAACAACAATAGGTCGTTCAAGTGGAACAGCAAAGCGCAAGTACGGAAGCCAAGGGGTTGTCACATGATTCGGAAGGCATTGTGGGCATTGTAGGCTCAGCCAATCAGAGACAGCAGATTTCATTACTAGGGCATGTTGCCGTAACACGGGCAGAAATATTGCCGTTCAGTGCCTTCGTAACTTGAATTTTTCGTGAAACGGGGTTCACTCTAACTCCTAAATGCGTGTAGATTAAAGGAAATTATTTTACCTGGATATGATTGTCTCTGATGAGCCTAAGGTACAAAACATGCGGGCAACGACGATAAGGTTTTTCTAGCTCATCAAGAATTAAAAATGTACAAGAAAATGGAGCGACATTTCTGGGTCCATTTTGAAGTTTTCACGCTATGGCGTTAGCCACTGGAAAAACAAAGTAGAGGAAGTAAGGGCAGACTTGAACGAAGGCTAGAAAGCTATCCACAGCCCACCTGTTATGTTGTATACTCACTGTTTGTTCAATAAAGTTTCTATTAAAAAAAAGGCTGTCCACAGCCGCTCACTTCCTGACAACCTGTCCGTTGAAGGACACTACTACTAAGGACACTATCTACCCGTAGGTAGTGTCCTTTCGAAGGATTAGAAATAAGCTTGTGCAGGGATCATAAGGGGTGCAGCTCAGATTTATGTGAACCTGAGATTTTTGCCAGGACGTGATGTAGGTAGTGTCCTTGGGAGCATCCTTCCCCTGAATTCGGACACGGCATTAGTGTGTGCAGCCATGATGGCAGACTGCCACAGATCACTGCTGAGGAAAGAGGAGACGTTCAGCTTCCTCATAGTTTCACACCTGCATGAAGCAGCCTCACCCTGACAGCTCAACCTTCAAAATACTGTGTCAGCTGATCACTTCCTGTCCTGTGATTGGCTGGCTGTACTTCATCCCACAGATCTGCTTGCAGGGATTTGAACACTGCTTTTGGAGGGTTAGAAATAAGCTTGTGCAGGGATCATAAGTGTTGTGGCTCAGATTTATGTGAACCTGAGATTTTTGCCAGGTTAAGTTTTAATGATGAAATTATAGACAGAGATTGAATAAACATATTTTCACAGTTTGTCAGAAAAAATAAAACAGGAAATGAAATGAAAAAGCTCCAGTGAGTCCAGGGCCCTTCTTGTGCTGCTCTGAATCCAGAAGAACGATAATACAAATGAAACCTGGTAGATGGGACGGACGTGTTGGGCCTTCCATTAGATAGAAACATGGAGTAAACATGTGACAAGCTTGGTGAAGCTTTTTAACACTGTGGATTTGCCACTCTGCCACCGTGAGTAATTGATTGTTCTGAACCACAGGGTTTGGTTTGTGCTCTTTGAACTGATATTGATCAGATATTTATTTCCTGAGTGAAATAAATATTGCACACAAAATCAATTTGGATCATCTGCAGAAATAACACACGTGAACAAACCAGCAATATCACAAACATCATGAATATAAAGCAGAAAAAGCTGTGGACCAATCTGAGGTTTTAAACCCTACTTGCATTTTATTTGCCCCAAAAACAGTTATGTACAAAACGACGGAGAACACGGCAGCTCCGTACAAAGACGTGACGAAAAGGCAAAAAAAAAGGACGAGGAAAAAATCAAAGGAGTGAAAGGGTCAGACCCATACGAGCATACAGAGTGGAGTAAGGACGTTAGCGTGCTGCCCGACTTTCATCACGCACATATTTATTATTATATGGTCCTAAGTGTGAGTGCATACACTCACATGTTTATTAACTTCAGATCCCTGCAACAAGCCCAGCTCCAGTTTACTTTGGTGATTTGAACTATTCACAGCTGTTGTTAAATTCTTTTTCTTTTATCTCCTGTACAGAACAACGCAATCTATTTGTCGTTTCAGGTTGTAGTACTACACAACATTTTCAGATCTAATAGAAATAAAATGAGTATTTTGTAATCCATTCAATTTATTGTCTTTATTTATAACTGGCATTATTGTTTCATTCTATTATAGTCTTACAACAAAGAGGCAAAATGGTTTTCCATTGTGCTTTATTAGCTGCTTCGGTAAAAAACAAATCAACAATGCAAAAAAACCCCAACCAACAACATTGCAAAACAACATACTGGAAAACAGTTATTCATCACTTGCTTGCTTCAATACAACCCTTGGGCACATATATGCGGGAGTTTTCGAGGCTGGTTTGATATCGCTCTCTCTCAACCGATCAAATCCGGCTGTGGAAGCAGCTTTAAACTCGGTACGACCAGGTTGATAGAGGGGCCCAGTCTGGATCGCATTCCTGCATTTTGTTGGCTGCTTTTCCTACAAAACACAACAAACATTAGCCCGCAAAGCCACAGCGAACAAAGCAGCATAGCAACGAATTCAATTCTAATCAATATAAGACTTATTTGTAACCTATCAACAATCATGTTATGATAAATTACGTAATAACTACAACAGAACACTGACCTGTGTGTAAATGCTTGGAGCAGACTAACCTGTGAGCTGCAGTGTTCTGAAACGTTATATTTGGTCTTCGAATGGCTGCAATCCAGGCCATCCATCGCCTCTTTGTTACTTCAGAAACACGGCTTGAACAATTTCTCTTCCACGATGTAATCCGATAACAACCGATCTCATTACCCGTCGGCTTCCCGTGGCTGTCATGCGACCGGCTGTTGCAGTTAATAGTACAACAGCTTCTTGCCATTTTTTGTGTTTCTTTTTATCACTGTGTGACTGTTTTCATGTGAAAGCCTGGGTGCGCTAGTACCGCTTGCCACGCGTACCCACAATCCTTTGCAGTTTTACTCCAGAATGACGTCACATTTTCAATCTCTATACTGTATCATAAGTGGACAGACATGGATGTAAACCACACCTTAGCTGTTTGGCTGAGGCAAAACAACCACAAGGCTGTGATTCTAACTTAGAGGTGATCTGGATATTATTAAATGTGAACATATCTGTCATGGTCCTGGCTCATTTTGACCCAGCGTTTTGTGTTTCATGTTTGGTATTATCTTGTGTTCGGTGTGTTATTATTCCTACCTTTGTTCTTCCTCTCTGTGTTCTGTTCGTGTCCCCGAGCTTGTGTTGTAAAACAGTCTGTGTGTTTCCTGTTTTACTTTGTAGGTCCGTGTCTCGTCTTGTGAATTAGGTTCAACCGTGCTCCCCTCCTGTGTGTCATTCCCTCATTACCTTGTGTGTATTTATAGTGTGTGTCTGCCTGTGTTCCTCGTCGCGTCGTCTGTGTAACTCAGTGCAAATCAGCGTTCTCCACGTCTCTCTGCGTCTTTCATTCCAGCTCTCCATTCTCCGCTCATCATCCCCTGTGTCACCTGCATATGTTTTTCCCTGTGCGTTATTCCGTGAGTTATGATTTCGTGTTTGGTTTGTTATTAGTTTCCCCAGTTTATGTTTATGTTTAGTTCTATCCTCGCTTTTGTTATTTCCACTGTCCACAATAAAGCTCCCGTGCATCACAGCAAGTGCCTGCTTTTTGGGTCCTTCCTCACAACAGCAGCCGTGACAATATCGTTAAATATTACATTTTTTGTTTGTCAGGTGTTTGGTAGAGCGGGTCACCTACTCACCGGAAGGTCGGCGGTTCGATCCCAGGCTCCTCCAGTCTACCTGCCAAATATGCTTGGGCAAGATAATGACCCCATGTTTGCCTACTGGTGGTGGTCAGAGAGTGGTGCCAGTGTCCGGCAGCCTCGCCTCTGTCAGTGCGCCCCAGGGCAGCTGTGGCTACAACGTAGCTGCCATCACCAGTGTGTGAATGGGTGGATGACTGAATGTAGTGTAAAGTGCTTTGGGGTCCATAGGGACTAACTAAAGCGCTATCAAATACAGGCCATTTACCAATAAAAGAATATTTAACATTAATTGTACCAATGTTGTTGTGTACTAAGCACAGATTAATTTAAAAAGTTTTAATGGTGTATTAAATGTATCAAATGGTGTATTAGGTTGTAATTGCATAGAAATGTACGTTTAAAGATATAAAGAAGTATATTTAATGACAGTGAAAAGAAGTGCTTAGAAATAGTAATATAAACAGAACTTTCAATTTTTCTATTAACGGAAAATATAAGTTAATGATACAGAAAATATCCTGTGAAGGTGAGAATGTTCTGTTTTATCATTTACAGAAAAGTCTGTCAACTTAAAAAAAAACGAAAATGTACCAGCAGAAAATTACCAGGACATTTTCCGTTTTTCTGTGGAATTTTTTCACAGTGTACATTGGAGAGACCAAACAGCCACTTCATAAACACACAACATAGAAGAGCCACCTCCACAGGACAAGACTCGGCTGTCCATCTGCATCTAAAGGTCAAAGGTCACTCTTTTTTTTTTTTTTTTTTTTTAATAAATAGGACAGGGGGAATGAATGAGAGAAAGAGGGGGAGAGAAAGAAAGAAAACCAAAGGGGAGAAGAGACGGTGAGAAGGGGGGGGGGGAAGAGAGAGAAAAAAAAAAAGAACTCCTGGGTCACCTGTATGGAGAAAAAACAAAAAAAAAAACAAAAAAAACAAACAGAGGAGACAGCAAACAACAAAGAGCAACATAATAATAGAGAAAACAAAGCACCATAACAATAAACTAGCTAGTCATAGATATCAATATTTACTAAATAATAAACGATATTGTGCAGCACGCAAGATAGACAGCGCACAGTGTGCTTTGAGGCAGCAGCCAAGAAAGCTTTAGTCCGCGTCTGTGAATACCCATGTGTGCATACCTGTGTGGATCAGCATGCTTGCATTCCAAAGGTTTCTCCATGTAATGATCTGCTAGGGAGTGTGGGGGGGCCACAGCCCCGTCCTCCAGGGTGTGAAGCAGGTATGGAGGAGATCAAAACTCCAGACATCCAGAGGCCCCCAGAACACAAGAGACCAAGGAAGACCAACAGAGGGGCAGCCGCGCCACTGTTCCAGTAAGAGCTGAGGAGAGTCCCAGATGAGGGCTCGCCCAGCAGCCGCGGAGCAGAGGTCAGGGGGAGTTGCAGTGACGCGCCCGTGAGCTCCGCCGGCCCCCAGCTGTGCCTGAGTGACCGACCCCCAGGCCGAGAGGCCGGGGGCACCCCACCTCCAAAGGGGCCCGAGCGAGCCCCAGGCCCCAGGCCCCGACAAGCGGCCGCCAAGGAGTGAGCCGGTGTGTACCCGGACGCCCACCCCCAGACACAAAGAACCACCAACACACCGACACCTGAGGGAGTCCACCACCGGCAGGGGAAGTGGTGGTGGGTGGAGATAGGCCTCCAAACCTTGGAGGGCCTGAGGTGTCCCCAGAGAGGTGGCGTCTGATACCCAACCTGACATATAGACACAGACATACAGGCACACACAGACACAAACATCCATTCCCACCCTCATGCTCTCATATGCACTCACTCCACACTCAACCAACGTGGAGACAGACATAAAGAGACGCTGTACACACAATCACACTCCCCAAGCGTACTCTACAAACCGGGTCTAGGTACCCTTGCCCCTGGAGGGGGGAATTGCACCCAGACCCAGGTGGTGTTACCCTTTTCCCTGCGGTGGGGAGAGGCAGACCACCTCGACTCCGCAGCAGCAGGGAGGCCCCACACCCCAGACCGCAGTCGGACGGCCAACTCCTCCTACTAGCCCTCCCGCTCCAGCAGGCCGCAGAGAATGGGGGTGGGAGAAGACTCCAAACCTCCCTCCACCCGCTCATTGTAGTGTTGATGCATATGTGTTCTAAGGTGCAATTAAAACCCAGGAGGGCATGGAGCTACCTGCCAAGGAGCAGCAGGTAAGCGCATAGTCCCTCCTGCTAGCCCTCAATGACTAAGTGTATTTAAAATTGAGAGGTGGGCAACGATGCCAGGGGTGAGGTGTACACCCTGATGGTGATTTGGACTCCGTGATTGTGCCCACCCCCAAGATCCTATATGTATGTGTAATGAGGGTGTGAATAATGTGAATGTCTAAGTTGTGGGATAAAATTGAGGCAGAGGCAGCCAGAAGGGGACAGGGGGGGGGGGGGGGGGGGGGGGGGTAGCCTCCTCTGCACCCTGGTGACATACCCCCACTCCAAGGCCCTGCATGTGTGGGTGGTTGTGGAGGAGTGGGAAGAGGGAGGCAGCTGGAGATGGGGAGGGAAGGAAGGGAGGGGCAGGTAACCCCTCCCTGGGGCCAGCTCCCCCGCTGACCCCAGTAGGCACCCCCACCCTCCGCGACCCGCCAGGGAAGGGGGGCCCAGGCCCATCAGACCGGGGCCCAGTGCAGTAGCGCCCCCCGGCTCCACAGAGCCCTGGACAGTCCACCCAACCCCACCACAGAGAAAACTGCACCCACCCCACCATCCACTCATCTTCCAGACTACATAAGACGGTAAACGCCCAGGCTGAGATCTTCCTCCACCTCTCCTGTATCTCCCCCTCCTGCAGAGAGTTCCTGAAGAGAAGAAAGCTCCTGCAAGATGTGACCATCCCCCCCACCAGTTGAAGAGCCCCCCAGGCGGCTCGACGCACCGGCGGCACCCTGCTCCAGGGCCGGGCCCCCATGCACCCACCCGCCCACAACCCCGGCAACACACCAACCAGGACCCAAGCCCCCGAGGCCCGGCCCGGGCCCCAGCCCAGAGACGGAGCGCCCCCAGAACCTCACGCCCATCCCGGACCCACCCAGGGGCAGCCAGGTTGCCAGGTCAGTAACCCACGTCCGTCAGCACAGACCCTCCCCTAGCCCCGCTGCACGCAGCCGCGAGGAAACAGTCACCTGAGAGCCAACAGAGCCCCCAACCGGACGTGACCGCTACCCCGGGTTGAGCTCCCCAAGGAAGATGCCTCCGGGGAACCCCCCGACGCCCTAAGCCTGTCCCTACCCCCTCACCAATCACAACAGTGAAGGCGGGACCAAACTATGACCCCCCACCCCCACTAGGTGATGGAGCTGATAAAAGGGGCCCAGAGCAATTGATCTAATGTGGTGGCAGAGGCTGTGTCAAGACTAATGTAATCTAATAAATAATTTCTATATTGGTTAGAATTAAGATTATTTTTATTTTTCCAGTTCATGAGGACTGTTTTCTTGGCTATGCATAGGGCAGTGAAGATCATATGGGCTATATTCTTTTCTGAAGTGACATTGTCTAAGCTGCCCAACAAACACACTAAGGGGGAAGTTGGAATGTTACATTTCAGACACTTTGATAAGTCTTCACATATCTCGCGCCAAAACTTCTGCACTGGTGGACAGAACCAAAGAGCGTGGATGTAATTGTCTGGTGTATTGCCTTGACAGTGTGAGCAGTTGTTGGAAGATGTAAAGCCCATCTTGAACATCCGATGACCTGTATAGTGCACTCTATGAAGTATTTTGTATTGTATTAATTGCAGACTGGGATTTTTAATTAATTTAAAAGTTTTTAAGCAAATCTGAGACCAGAAGTTTTGGTCTAGGTTGACTGATAAATCTGCTTCCCACTTTGCAGTAGGAAGGGATATTGATTCATCTAATTTAGAAAGTGTTCTGTATATTTTAGATAATAATTTGGGGGATTTAAGAGTAAGAAAATGTGCCGCACTTAGTGGTGTTTGTAATTCAACTTGACTGAGGTTAAATTTCTTTTTTACTATGGATTTAATTTGTTGATATTCTAAAAACCTTGTCTTGTTGATCCCATATTGTGTAACTAGTCTGTCAAATGGAATAAATTCTGTTCCCTCTAATATATGTTCTAAGTATTTAATTCCTTTACAACTCCATTCTGGGAAATTAATCATATTATTGTTTTGTAATATGTCAGGGTTATTCCAGATAGGTGTACGTTTGCATGGGATTAATGAAGACTCCGTTATTTTTAGAAACTCCCACCATGCTGTTAGAGAAAAGCTGATGTTGATACTTTTAAAGCATTCATGTTTTTTGATGTTTGAGCTAATAAATGGTAGGTCTGAAATCTCTAGATCCTTGCATAGTGCCTGTTCAACATCTAGCCAGGGCTCAACTAAGAAGGTATGTTTTAACCATTCTGAGATGAACTGAAGCCTGTTGGCTAAGAAGTATTGGTGAAAATTAGGCAGATCTAATCCTCCTCTATCCTTGGTTCTTTGTAGCGTTTTTAAGCTAATACGCGGGGGTTTATCTTTCCAAAGGAATTTGGAAATATATGAATCCAGAGATCTGAACCAATCTTGTGATGGTTTGTTAGGGATCATCAAAAATAAGTAATTTATTTTTGGCAAGATCATCATTTTTATAGTGGCGACCCTTCCCATGAGTGATATGGGTAAAGATTTCCATCTAGTCAGATCGCCTTCTACTTTCTTTAGAAGTGGGATGTGGTTTAGTTTAGTTAAGTCTGAAAGCTTAGGAGAGACATTAATACCTAAATATTTAATATTTCCGGATTGCAGTGGGGCAGAGGAAGAATTATGGAAGGAGCAGTTAATGGGGAGAACTGTAGATTTTGGCCAGTTAATTGAATAATCTGAAACTCTTGAAAACCAGTTTATTAAAGTAATTACCTCAGAGAGGTTGGTTTGTGTGTTTTGCAGAAAAAGCAACACATCATCCACATAGAGACTGATTTTATGTTCTATGTTCTTACATTTTATTCCCTTAATTGTTGTAGCCTGTCTAAATGCTGCTGCTAGAGGTTCGATAAAAATTGCAAAAAGTGAAGGGGAGAGTGGGCATCCCTGTCTGGTGCCCCTCAGGAGACAGAAGCTGGAGGATGTCTGGTCATTTGTTCTGATACGAGCCGTTGGGGAATTGTATAATATTCTTATCCAGTTTATGAAAGAGTTTCCAAAACCAAATTTGTGTAAAGTTGCGAATAAAAATTTCCAATTAACTCTGTCAAATGCTTTTTCTGCATCTAGAGATAATATTATGGTTTCGATGTTTTTATCGTATGAGTAGTCTATTAAATTAAGTAATCTACGAGTGTTTGTTGAGGAGTGCCGACCTTTTATGAAACCAGTTTGGTCAGGATGAATTAAGAGGGGGGTCATTTTCTCTAATCTCTTTGAGAGAGCTTTGCAGATTATTTTAAGGTCTACATTTAAAAGAGAAATTGGACGATAGCTTGAGGGAAATAAAGGGTCTTTGCCTGGTTTTAGCAGGAGACTAATGTTGGCAGAATTCATATTTGGTGGTAGTCTGCCCTTTTCCTTGATTTCCTGCAACATGCCGTGGAATACTGGTGCCAAAATTGTCCAGAATTCTTTGTAGAATTCTGCAGGGAAGCCGTCTGGACCTGGAGCCTTATTATTGGGCATACTTATCAGGGCTTCCTGGAGTTCACTTGGCGTCAGTGGCGAATCCAGTTCCATTGCTTGACTGTCTAGTAATTTTGGAAGAGTTACGTTGTCAAGAAACAGATCAATTTCATTTTTAGATGGGTTTATTTGTGGTGAGTATAAAGTTTCATAGAAATCCCTAAAAATGTTGTTTATTCTTCCAGGATCATATATTGTGTTCCCCGATAAATCTTTAGCAGCACATATAGTTATTTTTTCTTTATTTATTTTTAGCTGGTTAGCTAGAAATCGACCTGATTTGTTACTGTGTTCAAAATTCTGCAAGCGAAGTCTTTGTATAAGGAATTGTGTTTTTTTATTAATAGTTTCATTTAATTCTAGTTTTGTTTTGCATATTTTGTTCAATGTTTCCTGATCTTGGTGGGACGCGTAGGCTTCTTCTAGTGATTTGATGTTTTTTTCTAATTCCTGAATATTTTTGTTTTCTTCTTTCTTTTTGTGTGATGAGAAAGAAATTATTTTACCTCTCATCACAGCTTTCCCTGCTTCCCATAGAACAGAAGCAGATATTCCGGGAGTGTCATTAAAGTCTAAATATGAAGTCCATTCCTTTTTAAAGTATTTAATAAAGTCTTCATCTTTAAGTAGTGATATATTAAATCTCCAGTTTTTACTTGGCGTAGTATTATTCTTGTGCATTAGTGTTAAAGATACAGGAGCATGATCGCTGACAGCTATAGGATGAATCTCAGTGTCTGAAATGTCACACAGCAGTGAGCTGCTGACCAAAAAATAATCCAGACGAGAGTAAGAGTGATGAACATGCGAGAAAAAAGTATATTCCTTACTGGTGGGGTGAAGAGAGCGCCATGCATCGCAAAGACCAAAGTCGTTCATATACTGTTTGATTATATTTGTGGACTGCCAATTACGCTGAGTTCCTGTTGTGTTGAGCCTATCCATTTCTTCATTTAGTCCAAGGTTGAGGTCACCGCCAAGAATGAGTGTGCAATCAAGGTGTTCAGAGAGTGCACTAAAAAAACCGTGGAAGAATGAGGGTTCATCAACATTTGGACCATATATACTAACAATACATAGTTTTTTGTTCAATATTGATAGTTTAATAATTAGAAATCTACCCTCTGGATCTATAACTGTATCGAGTACTGTAAAATTAACATTTTTATGTATTAAAATTGCTACTCCCCGTTGTCTAGAATTATAACCGGCTGCAAACACGTTAGGAAACTCAGGTGTTTTAAGTTCATTTAAACCTGTGACAGGTTTGTGAGTTTCTTGTAATAAAACAACATCTGCCTGTAGTTTTTTTTTAAGCTGGTTAAATATTTTTAACCTCTTTCCTCTGGAGCCAGCTCCATTTACATTCCATGTGACAAACCTCAGCATGCCCTTAATTGTGCGCGTATGTCTAATGATGTATGCTGGGTGTTTCGTTTAGACAGGTGGAGAGAATATGGAAACATCCCTTGTTTGTAAATAGAAAGAGAAAAAGAAGTGTGGTGAGAGGCTCCATAAGTCTGACTATGTGTGTGAATATTCACTAATATGAACAAGCGTGGCTTGCTTATGTGTCCTGCAAGTCTGTGCGTGCTGTTAGGCTGTTGTGAATGTGCTGCCGTTGAGCTGATGTGTTTGCGTGATCGTGTTGTGAAAATATGGAGAAATAGAGGGTGTTGTTTGTAGGTGAGTGGGGAAGTAGGTGACCACAGCAGTGAAAGACAAGAGAAAGAAAGAAACCACATGAACTGTGAGCGACAACAAAAAAAAAAAGAAACGAAACGGAAACATTCCAATTAAAGCAATGACGGAGGGTGACGGTGTTATATCTGCTATGACATCATATTGATATTACTAGCTTAAACTCATGTTAAAGGAGAGAGTGTGAATGAGTAAGAAAAGAGTGTAGCGGGTTCTTATCTGGAGTGCAGTTAATATAACCACGGTGTGGTGCCGAGGTCGCGGTAAAGCTGTCCGTCCACGTAGAGCCGGTCCACGGCGATGACAGCACGGGAGCCTTTCTGGATGAAGCTACGTCGAACTGGGAACAGGACCTTGCGTCGTTCCAGGATCTCTTTGGGGAACTGGTCGTTCACGCTGAAGTCCGTTCCTTTCAGCTCTCTGCCGCGACTCTTCACCTGTTCCTTCTGTTTGAATTGACTGAATTTGGCCACAATAGGCCGTGGTCTCCCGGTCCGCGACCGCGCGCCCCCCAAGCGATGTACTCTATCGAAGTCGATGTTCTTTACGGTGTCCTCCGGCAGCTTCAGGTGGATTTTAATGAAGTTTTTCACCGTTGCCTCTGCGTCCTCTCCGGCAGTTTCTGGAATACCAGAAAACACAAGATTATCTCTCATGCTACGGGCTTGTAGATCGATAACGGACTCTTTTATTTTTTTATTTTCAATGTTTAGCTGGGTCACGTTATCGGTGAGAGATTTAACCGACTCCCGTAGCGTGGCATTTTCAGCGGCAAGCGTTTCCACCTGCTGTTGGCTGAATTCCAGGGATTCTCTCAGAGATTTAAATTCCCGGTGTAAAATCTCCACCAGGGACAGCCTCGCATCGAAACTGGACAATCGCTTGTACCGGGGGAGTCTGCCTGGCGACTTCTCTTCGATGACGGCGTCTCGATTTTGGCCGGGGAAGATGCACTCTGGGCCTTATGCATTACTAAATCTTGAAAACAGCGGTCGATGTAATCTTGGAGAGCGTCTAAACTCTCCCCGTTGTCCTCCAGGGTGTTAGAGATGATAAAACAGATGTTGTTAGTTATATGACAATTGATTAGTATATTTGGTAATACTGAAGCTTGGAAAACCTTTGTTAAACTCTATGCTACCATTTGCTTTTTCTCCGCCAAAATCTCCGGCGTCTGACGTCACCTACAACATCACTTCCGTCACTTACCGTTCCCTCAAAGGTCACTCTTGAAAGGATGAAAGGATGCCAGTGTTCTAATTTTAGACAGAGAAGACAGATGGTTTGAAGGAGGAGTGATAGAAGCATCTATGTTCACTGTGAACGGCCATCTTTGAACAGAGGCGGGGCTTATGACACCAACTGTCTGCCACCTACAATGCAGTCTGAGATCCTTCCCAGACGCCTCAACACCCACTCACAATCAGGTGACCTCAGCAGGTCACATGATAGGGTGAGGCAAGTCACACCTGTGATGGTAATGACCCACGCCATGTTTCACATGTTGGTTATGTGATGAGTCACATGACCAGTAGTCTGTCAATAACCCTCAGCACCACCTCCAAGGTGACAGCCCCTCTAGGAGTCACACACCTGAGACTCTCCAGGTATCACATGAGAGCAGAAACATCTTCCAAGAACCAACAAAGATCCTTCTTTAAGGTTTTACTACGCTGTCACCATCTTGAAGTCCAGGCTGGTGGAGCTTCTCTGGTTTTCCCAGCTGGAAATCTGACTTCCCATTTAAGCTGGAATGAAGCATGTGTGCTGCTGGTTCAATGACTGCTCATAGGCTCTGATACACAAACACAGGATCTACCACTAATCACATCACACTCATAAAAGCATGACTACAATTTCATAGTTTTTATTATGTTTTTTTGTTGTTGTTTTTTACTGATTAAACAATAAAAGTAAAACAAAAAAAATCACAAAGCAGATTCCCACTGATATCAACTCTGCCATTGTTACTACTTAAATGTTTATCATAGTAGATTGTGATGGTTTCAACATAGACAATAAAAAAGATGTGAAAATGTCACATTTTCCTTCTTTTCTCATCAGTACATGAGCTTTTACATCATAAATCACATTTATAAAAGGTTATGTCAGATCTCAAATTAATGAAAGGTGATGATACTACTCTTAATTTATTGAGGTTAAAAGTTATGACTTAAGTTTAATGAAAAAAATTGATGATATTACTCTTAATTTATTGAGGCTCTTCCATAACTCAGATTATGTTATTAATCTGTTGCAGATCTTATTACTGCCTCTTGAATCAGATTTTAACAGGATGTGTTCAGTTTAACTCTCTCACCACTTTAAAGGCTGAAGCTTTAAATCATAATATAATAATGTTTTATTTTTATAAAACATATTTTAAATAGAAACGCTTTTATAATTTCACCATAACAAAGTTCACTTCCTGCATGAAGGTGATCACAGCTCCATGAACTATTCCCACAAACATCACTGAGCCTCAGACTTTCTTTAACAGGCCTGTCAGACCACAATGATCCAGCTGTTTGTGTTCATGTGCCGCATTTATACGTTTTATTTCAAATCTACTTCACATTTTATTATCTGATATCTGCGACACACGGAGACTTCCTGTTAAACAGAAAGTAAACTTTGTGCGTGGGCGTGTTTGGAGCTGCAGGTGTGTCCAGGTGTGGGTTCGTTGGGTCAGCAGAGGATTTAACGGGACTTTGTGTCGGTTTTGTAATATTCTGTCTCAAACTTATGAATAACGTGTTCATAATCTGCTTCGTGAGCCACCATTATCTTTATTGCCGCTCGTCCATTTCAACATAAAACACACCCACTTTCGTGACAGCAAACACTCCCCGTTGCCACTACGGTGGACCACAAGGGACAGTAAGCACGGAGTGCAAACATTATCAGCAATACAACATCTCCCTTTTTTTTTAGATGCCCACCAGTGACACAGCTGGTATACATTTCAAAATAGAACATCCCGAACCTGAGGATAAGGAACAGTTTTTCAACATTGCCATGGGTAAAATTACTGCGGCCTAAACTAACAACAACAATGCGATGTGGGATATGCACTCATTAGTACATGGACATTTGACATGTTTCCTTTTTGTTTTTTGTTAGGGCAGCGATCCGCCTACACCCTTTACATCACAGGTCAAGAATAACCCTCGGTTTGACCACTCGTCCTGATCTGGTGGTCAGTGCAGGGCTAGTGTCCATGGTTGGTGTTGTAGTGTCTCTAGATAGTGACAGGGGCTCTGCTTGTTGTTGAGCCGCACTATCTGGCTGGGTTACCAGATCGGATGTTGGTGCTGAAGGTGCCGGTGACGCCTTGGCGCCTCTCAGGTGCCGTCGGTTACGCCGTATAGTCTGTCCCTCGCCAGTGCGGATCACGAAAGAGCGGGCAGTCTCTGCAGGTCGGATGATGACAGCCGGTTTCCAGGCTCCGGACTCGTGCTGAAAGCGAATGTGGTCCCCCTGCTGCAGCCTCGGTAGTGGTGTGGCGCTGCGATTGTAGTAACGCCTCTGATGCTCTTGTCTTTCCATCCGTGTTTTTTGCACAACCGTCGGGCTTATGATGCGAGGTACCAGGTGGCATCCGGTAACAGGAAGCACTGAGCGTAGACGTCGACTCATGAGGAGCTGCGCGGGTGACCTGAAGCTGTCGACTGGCGTGTTCCTTTGCTCCAATAGGGACAGGTAGGGATCTACTCCCTGAGCATGAGCTTTATCCAGAACTGATTTGGCCGTCTTGACTGTTCTTTCGGCAAGGCCGTTGCTTTGTGGGTACAAAGGACTTGAGGTCGTGTGGACAAAGTCCCATGTGACTGCAAAATCCTTGAACTCTCGAGAGCTGTATTGTGGGCCGTTATCTGAGATAAGCGTCTCTGGTATACCATGTCTGGCGAATATGGCCTTGAGCTTTTTGATGACGGACCCTGCAGTGGTAGAGAATAGCCTTTCGACCTCAAAGTAGCGGCTGTAGTAGTCCACAACTACCAAGTAGTCCCGTCCACGCCATGTGAAGAGATCTGAGGCCACTGCCTGCCATGGCCTCTCAGGGATCTGGTGTGGGATGAGAGGTTCTTTGGAATTCGCCGCGCGCCTCTCCTGACATATGGAACAGTTTTCCACCGTGGCAGCTATGTCCTTGCCCATGCCTGGCCAGAAGAGGGCGTCCCTTGCTCTCTGCTTACTCCTCTCAATCCCCATGTGCCCAGTGTGGATTCTCTCCAGCATGTTGTTTCTTAGGGCTGTTGGCACTATAATTTTGTCACCTTTGAAGATGATGCCATGGGAGTGTGAAATTTCATCTCTGAAAGTCCAGAAGTCCAAAAGGGTTTTGGGGCATTTTTTTCTGTCCTCAGGCCAGCCATCCTGCACAGTTTGCTTCAGCAGGGTGAGCTGCGGGTCGCATCCTGTTGCAGCCTGTATCTCTGAGAGTTTTTTGTCACTTACTGGGAGGCTGTTTATCACCGAGTGGATCTGGTCCTCCATGCCTTCACTCAGCGTGCTGTCTTGGTCGGGCAATGGTTTCCTGGACAGTGTGTCGGCCACAGGTATGTCTTTTCCGGGCCGGTGCACGATCTCTATGTCGTATCTCTGCAGCTGTAACAGCATGCGCTGCAGACGAGCAGGGGCTACAGAGATTGGTTTCTTCAGTATGTGCTCCAACGGCTTGTGGTCCGACTCTACGATGACTCTCCTGCCGTATATGTACGTGTGGAAACGCTTGCATCCAAACAGCACTGCAAAGAGCTCTTTTTCGATCTGTGCATAGTTGACTTCTGTTAGGGTCAGTGTCTTTGAAGCATATGCTATTGGATGTCCGTCCTGCATTAACACAGCTCCCAAACCATACTTTGATGCATCTACCTGTAGCCGTAGCTCCTTGGTCGTGTCGTAGTATGCCAGTATGGGGCCTGGTTCTCTGGTTATGAGATCTTTCATTTGCTGGAAGGCTCTGTCGTGGGTCTGATCCCAGATGAACTCTGAGTCTTGTTTGAGCAGCTGACGCAGCGGTGCGTTCACCTCTGATAGTCGTGGTGCGAATCTGGACAGGTAGTTCGCCATTCCAAGGATTGTCTCAAGCTCATTCTTATTCTCAGGAGGTGGCATGTCCTTTATGGCCTGCAATTTCTTTGGGTCTGGCTGGATGCCCTCCCGGGTGAGTTTGTGTCCAAAGTAGCTCACTTCTGTGGCGCCTATGACACATTTCTCTGGATTGAGACGTACTCCTCGCTCCCGTGTGCGCTCAAGCATGGCACGGAGGTTCTCGTCGTGTTCCTCCTTTGTCCTGCCAAACACGAGGATGTCATCCACGATGGCTGCCACTCCATTGAGCCCTTCATACGTCTCATCGATTTTCCTTTGGAAAATGTCCTGTGCTGATATTATCCCAAAAGGAAGGCGCAGAAAACGGTACCTGCCAAAGGTCGTGTTGAAGGTGGTGAGGAGCGATGACTTGGTGGTTAGTTGGATGGCCCAATAGCCTGAGCGAGCATCCATGACACTGAAGTACTGTGCTCCTGCCAGCTTTGGTGTGATGTCATCCAATGTTGGAAGCGGGTAATGAGGTCTTTTGATGGCTTTGTTTAATTCGCGAGGATCGAGGCATACTCTGAGCTTCCCAGTACGCTTCTCTGCGACCACCAGTCCGTTTACCCATTCTGTGGGTTCTTTTACTTTGATGATTATGCCGTTTTTCTCCATGTCATCCAACTCCCGTTTCAGTCGTTCCCGCAGTGTGAAAGGGATCCTCCGGGGGGGGGGGGGCACACAACGGGCATGGCGTCTGGGTCAATGTGTAAGTCGCATTCTCCTGGGAATTTCCCTATGCCCTCGAACACATCGGCAAACTCCTCCATGACATTTGTGATCTGTACTGACATGACCAGCTTGACTAGGTTTAGATCCAGGCATGCTCTCAACCCTAGGATGGGGGGTGCTGCAGTGTCTACTATGTCAAATGTCAGCATCTTGTGAATGCCTTTCCACCTGCACTTCAACTGGCATGTGCCCTTGATGTTGAGTTTTTCTCCTCCATAGCCAGATAGTGTGCGTGTGGGCGGTGCCAAGCTAACCTGCTTAAAACACTTCTTAAACAATCGGGCAGGGATGACGTTAGCAGTGGCTCCTGTGTCAAGCTTAAAAGTCACGGTGTGATGCAGTGAGCCTACTTCTACGTCGGCGTAAGCCTGTTCATCGGCCTCCCCTTCGTTGCACTTTGTTATGGAATCTATGAATAGCTCCGCTTCATCGCTTGGAGTGTCAGGGTTAATAGAGTACACTGGGTTGGGTTGGTGTGGTGCTTGTGAACGGCATGCTTTGGCAAAGTGGTTCATTTTATTGCACTTTTTGCACCTCTTCCCTTTTGCAGGACACTCCTCCTTCTGGCTGTGTGCTCGTGCACATCTTCCACACACTTTTCCCATCTTATTATAATGAGGTGCCCTCCTATCTTTTTGCTGCGTACTCTGGCGCTTAGCGGATACTGCATGCGCGGGCGCTGCTCCCTGCAGGCTCGTGTGTGGGTCAACCATGGCTTTCAATTGCTCTCGTGCGATCTCATAGGAGCGTGCAATGTCTATGGCTTTTTCTAGAGTCAAATCTGACCCTTGGCTCAGCAGCTTTTCTCTGACTTGTGGTAAACTGGTTGCAAAGACAATCCTGTCTCGGACCATTTCATCACTGTTAACGTAGCCACACTGCTTGACGAGTAACTTTAACTCGGTCACAAAGTGTTCAAATGACTCCCCTTCACCTTGGAGTCTTTCATTAAACTTGTATCTGGCGAAAATGGTGTTCGTTTTCGGCATGAGGTACTGTTCAAACCTGTCGAGATATGTGGTCAGCTTTTTAGCTTCTTCATCAGACAGCTGCCATGTGTTATAAATGTCCCTGCCTCTTTCTCCTACCCACAGAAGAAGATAGCTGCACTGGGTCTCCTCGGGCTTGCCGCTTAGCGGGCCGCTAAACATTAGCTTCACATGTTGCACGAACCTCCGCCAGGCATCGGGAAGATTGGCTGAATCCCAGTCCATCCGTGGTGCAGGAACTCCCGACGAATCCATTTCGCTCTGTCGGTGGGCGTTTAGTTCGATTTACTCTGACACCATGTAATATTCTGTCTCAAACTTATGAATAACGTGTTCATAATCTGCTTCGTGAGCCACCATTATCTTTATTGCCGCTCGTCCATTTCAACATAAAACACACCCACTTTCGTGACAGCAAACACTCCCCGTTGCCACTACGGTGGACCACAAGGGACAGTAAGCACGGAGTGCAAACATTATCAGCAATACAACAGGTTTGTTTTTAAAGGAGGATGAAGACGCTGGTGGTGCTCCTGCTCCTCATGAACGGTAAGAAAGTCTCTGTTTAACCTGCAGCAGCTCCGCAGACAGTCCTCTGTGAGCGGAAGTGCTACACTCAGGCGCAGCTCGCGCCTCTGACGTCATGGAAATTCACAGTGCTGGAAATACAGATTTAATGATGAGGCTTTAATAGTAAAAGTATGAGGGAAGGTTAGAAACAGACCAGACTAACAGACTGTGGACTTTGTAGCCATAGATTGGACACTTGGCAGAGCTAGCTAACCATGCTAACGTAGCCTCGTGTCTGCGCTGTTTCCGGTCTGAGCCGAGCTCATTCAGCCCTCTGAGCTCCGTTTCTCCGCACTAAACACAGCACAGGTGCACCTGATCAACGGTGACAACAAACCGGAAATAAACACGGTGATATTTGGAAATGTAAATCTGTCTCTAAGCTCCAGCTGAACAGAAATGTCAAATACAACTTAGTAAACCAGGTGAACAATTGAATAAAAACATTTAAAGGCATAAATACATAAACGAAAGCAAATAATAATAATCAGGAATGTCTGTGAAGGTTCTCAGTCATCGTAGTCTAAGGAGCTTGGAAAGAAAAACTCTGGACGTCTTTAAGTTTACTTGTCTGTGCTGCTCTCACTCAGAGATCAGAGTTCATGTTCAGTAACCACACTGACAGCAAGAGGAGGAAACGATTGGTTTAATTTAAAAGAAGAGTCTGAGCTGTGGATTAAAACAATGAGAAATATATAAGTGAGTCACATATCAAACACAGACCAGACCATTAACCTCCTAGGACCTGCCGTCCACATATGTGGACATCACATTTTGGGTTATTTAGACCAAAATACTCAATTTTGCTCTACAAGGGCCTGATATCCACTTACGAGGACATTATACTGCTACTGTCCTATCAAAATTTTAAACGAATTTCCTCATATGTGGCTCCTATTTTTCTTAAAAACAAAAATAAGGTAAAACAAGAACTGGTAATTCTTTGTTTTTACATTCATCGGGCCCCAATATTCCCAAATATCAAAGAGAAATTAAAAATGCATGCTGTGGAAGAGTTCAGGTCTTAGGAGGTTAAGTGTAATAAAAAGCTGAGTGTGAGGGTCAGGGTGCTGTCTCACTGCAGAGGCTTCAGGCTGAATCCTGCTGAGCTCAGAGTCAGACTCACCTGTGCAGCTTGGACAGGTAAACACATCAGGAGATGAGGAAAGTTGGCAAAGTACAGACATTCAGTACTTAAGTCCACAAACAGACTTTGTAGACATAAGTCTACAAATACTACTATTAAAAATACTCCAGTAAAGGTAAAAGTACTGATTCAACTTCTTTATTCAAGTAAAAGTAAAAAAGTACAGGCTCTGAAATGTACTTCAAATAAGAAAGTAAAAAGTGGCTCTTTGAAGGATGTTTGTAAAATATATTTATACTGGGGATACAAGTCTGGTCTAAGTGTTCTGTCAGAGAGACTGCAGCAGTCCAGGAGTTTGTTAATTGTCTTTAATTAAGTCCCACCAAAGATTTGTTTACATGAAAATGTTTGTGAGGCTTAATCTGAATTCGGTGCAGCCAAACTTGAACTTCTTGTTTTATAGTAAACAGCACGTGTGACTATAAACATGGTTTTCTGGAAACAGAAATGGGCAATTTTATAATTAGTAGAGTCATAGATAACTAGGAAAACAATCACAACACATCATCTACTCAACACAAGCAACATCTCACAATGCCCACAAGGGGTCACTGCAGACCCAGAATTGGCTAAATAGCGCATGTCTTCCAAGTTGCTAATAGTGAGGCATAAATATGGCAAGCTAGCAACAGCTAAAGGAAACCATAGAAAAGTCCTTTATTCCTCATCCCGCTGATTGTAGTCATTGCAGGAGATTACAGCCAGATTATAATCAGCATCATGTTAATGAATCTGCCAAAGTAAGAACACTTACAGATCCATCAACTCACTCAGTCACACAAAACTGCATCATAGCTGCGTCACAGCAGCTCCTTCAGTCATTCCCACTCTGTGTGCTGAGCACGTGACCACTGGTGCGCTTGTTTCCTTTGGGTGCGCTTGATTCTTGCTTCTAGACATCCTGAGGCCGAGTCAGAGCAGGAAGTTGGAACAATGTTTGTATTTTTGTGCAAAGCTAACTGACCCTTGTGCTGTATTAACATAATGATAAAATCATATCAGTATATGTGAGTACAAACTTTAGTCTAACTTTTTATTCTAACTGTATTCAGCTTGAACCAGAAGAAAAAGAAGGACAATAAAACTATGTTTCTATTTCCTGTTGCTACATTGTAGAGGGCGACTTTGCCTCTAAACAGGAACATGTGTTCAGTCCTGCATCAGCAGCTTCATTCTTATACAGACCTTTCTACTCTGTGTGTTAAACTGAGCTCTATGTTTGCTACATAGCAGTCAATGAATCCAGTTTTTACACCACAGTTAAGTTAATGTAGTTAAATCTGTGTATTTGTAACTCAAACATTCAGTGTTTTAAACAGAAACCTGACTTTGACATATTTAAGTTGGTATGAACACAGTCAGAGCTGCTGCTGCTTTTATTGTTCTGTTGCTTTTTCAAAGCTTTCTGTGCAAATCAATAGAAATATTTATTGTTGCATCTTAAAGCTGCCAGCACAGCAGCAGCATGAGGAGAAGAGTGTTTGCTCAGGAAATACACGGGTCCCTGAAGAGTTCAAACAGGAAATATTCCTGCATTAAATCTGCAGTTCAATCATCAGCAGATTACTGTCAGTGTCATCTGTCACCAGGCAGGTTTTAACAGGCGTGTAAGCCACATATTATTAGAACACCCTTTTATATTTGGACAGTGTTGGGAAGGTTACTTTTAAAATGTATTCCGTTACAGAATACAGATTACATGCCCCAAAATGTATTCTGTAACGTATTCCGTTACATAACTCAATGACAGTAATGTATTCTGAATACTTTGGATTACTTAATATATTATCGTGCTTTTTACAACAACGTGAATGTACTATTGCTGTGTGATTTATTACTATTACTGAAGGTCCGCGACTCCGAACTGTAGTAAAGGGACCTCTGACTAATACGGCGGGGTCCCTGTCGGCTCGTAGCCGAAAAATAGCTTTACTTTGTTGTGTGGGTCAACTTTTCTTGCGAGAGACAGAGAGAGGCGTTGAAAGGCTGCTCCAACGGAACTTATTGTTTCGGAGGAAAACACGAACACGGTGTACAGTCGAGTCTTAATAGCTTACTTACAGCTGGGCTCGTCAGGCACTCTTCTTGGCTGCAGTGGTTATTATTATATTTACATGCTTCCAGCTCCCGTTTTTGCTCGATGACAACTCGTACCTTTCCACTCCCCTTTTTCTCCCTCCTCGAGCTCACAGACCCATAACGTGTATGGCAGTCCATTCTCCCTGCAACACGGACTACACTGCCCATGATGCTACATTCTTTAGAGCTATGCTTGTAGCATTCTGCCTGTTAGCTTAGCACAACAACAACAATGAAAAGGCGCTCTCTCACCCAGGAAACACACAGTTGCAGAGAGAGAGAGAGAGAGCGTCGCCCTGTAACCATGGCAACCGTAACGCTGCCGCCTGGAACAACAGAACGTAGCTGTCAAACAAAACCCAAACAGTCCTGACCCGCGACAACATGAAACAGGAAAGTACCGCAGTGTAATCCATTTATTTCAACAAAGTAACTGTATTCTGAATACCACCTTTTTAAATGGTAACTGTAACGGAATACAGTTACTCATATTTTGTATTTTAAATACGTAACGGCGGTACATGTATTCCGTTACTCCCCAACACTGTATTTGGATGATAAACACATTTAGTTGTGTTTGGTCTTTAACTTGTGCTCAGTTTCCACAATGAATTCATGATGGAAATCTCTAATAAACTATCAAAACTGACACTATTTCCCCCACCACACTCTCTGTCTGTGGCTGGTGCCCCCATCCTCTGGTGAGTTGGTGGTTCTTGGTGCTCGGGTGTGTTCTGGCTAATGGCTGCTTGGTGGGGCCTGGCCCCCCTGGCTCTGTCAGGCCCCTGCTTGGTTTTTTTTTTTTTTTTAGGCAGGTTTGGAGCAGATCCTCAGTGTTTTTCTCTCCCTCTCCTTCTGTAAACTTCCTCACCAATTTCTTTCTTTTTCTTTTCTTCAGACGCTCTTTTCTGTTCTGATTGTAATAACTCAAAATAAAAAATTCGAATACATTTCTAATAAAATATGACCATTATAGCAAAAGCAGTAATGATGCACTTGGGAAAATCACAACACATGTAAGAAGTAGAAAGTTCAGATATGTGTTTAAAATTGTAGGGAGTAAAAAGTAGTTAGAAAAAAAAAACTACTCAGGTAAAGTACAGATACCTGAAAATTGTACTTAAGTACTTACTGCTACTTTTCTTTTTTTTTTTTTTTTTTTTTGCCTGTCCCGTTTGGCTCTTTTGCCATCAGAATTATTGTCTAAAGGCAAAGAAAGATGCCCAACGGATTTACTTTACCAAACTGACCATCCCAGCCTTGCCATAATGGTCCATTTGATTCACCTTTTATTGTTTATTTCATTTTCACTTACTGAATACGGGACAGACTTGACTGGGGGAAAGAAAGAGAAACAGCTGAGAAGAGGGACGGGGGAGAAGGGCAAAAGACAAAAACCAACAGAATGAGCAGAAAAAAAAAAAAGTCACCTGCTGAGAAAGAAAAAGGAAAACAAGCAGAAGAGAACAAGAGTAATAGAATAAACAACATCACAATGATATATGGGAATATGACAGTAAATACTAAATATTAATTTACTTACTTACTTACTTACTGCTACTTTTCTATGCTTTTGCACCTTTCGTCCACACGTAAACGCCGTTTTCGATCACTGAAAACTGAGATTTTTAAAACTCAGTTTTTGCTTTTACGTGTTGACGAGGAAAACAGAGGTTTAGTCACGCAGCGTCAAAGGTGTGCGCCTTTTTTGACGTGCCGCTGTGCGCCACGTTATTGTTTACATGAGATGAATTTCTACAATGGTGGATAAACACAAAATACTGTTGCTGTTAATCTATCTGCAGTTTTACACACGTACATGTACACACACAGTTACTGTCCCTCCATTTACAAAGACGTCAGAGTGAACAGAGTCAACACAGACGCTCTCACAACCTAAATCCAGACGCCACGTCGTTGTCGGTTTTTAATGAATTTAATTTGTATTTAATTTAAATTTATGCATGTTGTATGCATTTGTTCATTCCTAAGTTGTGAGTCTACAGCAGCCAGAGTACTGTTTTTGGTCATTAACATTTGATGAAGGCACTTAAAAACACAAACACTTTTCAGAAGTACTTCAGCTTTGCATCAAACCTGCTCACTCTTTCCCTCCCAGGCTTCTAGACTCCTGATTGGCCAACATTTCTACACGGCGTGGATTTGACATGTTCTTGACCGTGTTTGACTGCGTTTTTGGCGAGATTTTCTTTAAAAACACAAACAGAAAATCTCAGTTTTCCAAAGTACGTGTGGACGTAGCCTTAGTGTGAGCAGCCAAACATGATGGCAGACTGCCACAGATCACTTCTGAGGAAAGAGGAGGCGTTCAGCTTCCTCATAGTTTCACACCTGCATGAAGCAGCCTCACCCTGACAGCTTCAAATCACTGTGTCAGCTGATCACTTCCTGTCCTGTGATTGGCTGAGCTTCAGGCCTTCTCTCAGTCAAACTGGAAACAGGGATTGAGACAGTGTGAGGGTTTGTGGAGTGCCACAGTGCTGTAATGAATACTGTAGTGGAAGAAGTTCTTTCACACTCTTCATCCTGGAGCTGCTTTATGTCCATGATCTGCATGGAAACACATCTATGGAGAGGAAATCCAGCTGCTGAGGGTCACATCTGCATCATTGTAGCTACAGTGGATGTTTCAGCGTCAGGACTGAAGGCGGAGCTTTGTGCGTGTCAGGGTGAGGCCGCAGCAGCCGCCTCCACCCGGAGCGCTCGGGCGTGAAACTAGGAGGAAAGCCGACGTCCTCCTCTTTCCTCAGAAGTGATCTGTGGCCGGCCGGACTTCATTCCACAGATGTGCTTTAACAAAGTGTGAAGCTGAACTCTGAGCTGTGACAGTGAAGCAGTGTGAGAGTGTCAGTAGATGATCAGCAGAGGAAAGTGAAGCTGCTGTGAGCTGATGTCCTGAAGGGCTTTTAAAGAGTCTCTGAGTTTGACAGGAACATGAAGATGTTTGTGGTGTTTGTGATCCTCCTGCACGGTAAGTACACCTTCCTCTCTCTGCTCTCATCATCAGCTTTTCTTTCATCTCTCTCTCTTTAATGTGTTGAAGTGCAGCAGGAGGAGATTTCCATCAAACACTGGATTCTGATTCAGATCAAACTAACAATCCAAAGCAGCAACTTTCAAATCTCTGGATTCTTCTTGGTGGCTTTCAGATGAGCTCATGTTACAATCAGCTGCTGTGTGTGTTGTTGTGTAGCTGAAGCTCTGACTCACATTTCATATGTGACCAAAGGAAACTTGGTGCTGTGTGACACACTTTAGATTCTCTGCTGCTGCTTTGAACTCTTCAAACTAAAGAGCCAAACGGATGATTGACTGTGCAGCTCTGACATGGCACCAAATGTCCCTGTTATCAGCTGCTGGATGGACGTTATCAGAGCTTTTTAGTGCCACACGGATCACCAGGAGCTCCTCCTCTGTCTGCAAACAGGCTCAGCAGCTCTGATCATTGGAGTCAGCACAGAGTGTGGGGACATCTAGTGGTCGTGGAGAGAAGTGCATGTAACGTGTGTGTGTTGTGTTAATCAGCATGAGTAGTTAGGGGGACGTGCCTCCCTGTGCCTGATGGGAGTCCTTGTAATTACCCAGCATGCTGTGCTGTGTGTTTCATTTCTAACACTGGTTTCACTGAAGAGCTTTCTGAGCTTCTTTCATTGATTGTGACCAACATACATGTTTGCTGTGGATCCACATCTGCTCTTACTGCTGATGTCATGAAGCTGTTTGAGTGGTGAGCAGTCAAAGCAGCAGGTCCTAACAGGGACATAGCAGGATATTCCTGCCTCTAAATGAGCTGTAACTGCACATATGAGCACAGCTGGTCTGCATGTAGTGAACACAAAGGGTCTGTGAGCTGAATTTACACCAGTCTGGTTGTGTTCCTGCTATTTTGGCCCTTTGACAAACTCAAATGTATTTAAGCTTAAATGAAAGTGCACTTATAAAAATGCAGTGAAATCACAGTCCTGCTGATTTTCCTTTGGTGGAGGCCAAAACTTCTCATGTGGTCTTTTATAATGGCTGAGAGGCGTATATAAAGGTAACATAAAGAGAAAGGGGACTTTACATTATATGGTTACACTTTATTATTCATAGGTATAAATGCCTGAGAGCACAGACAGGATCTCCTGAACTGTCACAGACTCAGTTTGACATTCACTAAAGTCAAAAACATACTTTCCTCATATATTCAAAGTGTTACTGCAGCATTATTACAGCATCATTACTGTGTACATGGATGTTTATCATAAAGAGATCCCTCTGACCATTAATGAATATGTAACCATGGTAACAGTGATCATATCCATTAATTACTGTGTGGTTAAACTTCCTGTCAGATACACGCTGTTTTCTCTGCCTCTGGTCTGTTTAAAGGACCAGTTCATCCAGAGTAACCACAGCTGACTGTATCTGAACACTGACAGGCTTCAGATCGCCCACAGAGACGGTTTTATGTGTGACCACAGAGAGCAGCAACAAACTGATGTAAAAGAGCGTGACAGCGTGGGCTGGGTTTATTCTGTCCTCTGTAATGTTTTCAGTTCAGGTCCAATAACATCTAAGAACAGAGGATCTCATTTATATTTGAGGACTTCAGGTAGCTGATGTTTTATATCAGCACAGGTTCGTGTGACTCTAAACTCTGAGTGAACTGATGCAGAGTTCAGGTTTAGACTCACACACAGCCGATTCATGTTTCTGTCTCTGTGTCCTCAGTTTCCCAGCATGCCTCGGCTCTGGAGGTGTATGAGGGGGTGGAGTCTGTCCTGCTGACCTGTCAGGTCCCTTCTGTACCTTCATTGCCCACTCTGGTGTGGACTCGCCACGACCTCAATCCTCCAATCGTCCACCAGCGTAGCCAGGCAGGAGATAAACTGAGAGACCAAAACCAGCGTTACAGGAGAAGAACGTCCATGAAGACGGACTCTCTGCAGACCGGAGACTTCAGCCTCACTCTGAGGAACCCCATCACCTCTGACAGCGGCACCTACATCTGCACCATCACTGCATTTGGAAACACACGGACACTGAGTACAGTAGACCTGCAGGTCAAAGGTCAGCAACAAGCTAAAAAACTTGCTGTACAATCAGGTATGAGGCCAGAGGTCGTTGTTGTAGAGGTCAGATGTTAACACTTTATCAGGCTTCTCAGCAGACAGCAGGGAAACAGGAACTGTGGGAAGAGCAGTGAAGGGAGTGTATACATGTTAGCTGCTGTACATGAAGCAGAAAACCTTAATGTTACCTTTGTTGTATCTGAGTTTGTGTTTCTATGTCCTCACAGTGTCCCACCAAGTCCTCACTCTGCAGGTGTACGAGGGGGCGGAGTCAGTCCCGCTGCCCTGTTACATCCCGTTTGTATCTGGACCCACCACAGTGGTGTGGAGCCGCTACGACCTCAATCCTCCAACCGTCCACCAGCGTCAGCAGGAAGAGGACGAGCTGACAGATCAAAACCAGCGTTACAGAGACCGAACATCCATGAAGACTGACGCTCTGCAGACTGGAGACTTCAGCCTCACTCTGAGGAAACCCCACATCTTTGACAGCGGCAACTACACCTGCACCATCAGAGTGACAGGAGAAGAACCCAGACTGACAGATGTTCAGCTGCAGGTCAAAGGTCAGCAGCAAACTCCAAATTTTAATATATTAGTCTTCACTAAGTCTGCCTGAAGTTAAAGCCCATGTTTTCAGACAGATAACTTTGTAAAACAGAAAAAATTTTAATTTATTTGTTGAACTCTAAAAATCAAACAGTAATTTAACACAAAGTGAAGATAAGAGCTTTATACACATGTAAAGATCTTACAGTATTAGCAGGAAAACCAACTGTCAGATGATCCCCTCTGAGCAGCATTTGGTGACAGTGGGAAGGAAGAATTTAATATGAAGCAACCTCCAACAGAACCAGGATCAGGGAGGGAGAGCCACCTTTTTAGAGAACAATCTTGATGGCTCTTGATGGGCTCGTGGATGAATCCTGAACCGATAAAGAGCACCACTGAGAGTCAGACACCAACAAGATGGAGGTGTACTGGTTTATGCTGCTATTATCATAGATGAGCTAGTTGGGTCATTTCGTGTTGAAGATGGACTTAAAATAAATTTTCAAAACTGCTAAAGGATACTTTCTTCAAGCAATAGTACAGGAAAAAAGTCAGCCGCTTTCAAGAAGGCCACGGTTTTCAGGGTCCTTGAAAAGAAAGGTGGCTACATGGATACTAAATATTTTTGAGTGTTGTTTGTTTGTTTTATTTATTTATTTCGGCATCTTACAATTCAACCAATTCAACCATCAATTGCAACCATTCCCCAACTCTCTGTGAATGGTACTCATGGCCATTGATCAGTGGTCTTTGATCAGTGGTTGTTGATCAGTGGTCATGAGAATTTGCATAATTATGATTAAGGAACTGACCTCCCAGCCCATTGTTCCTTCAGTGGGCTGGTTTCAGTCATTATGCAAATGTTCTGTTTATAAGATTTGGGGAAACCTGCAGTCAGCTGAGACTGAAGAAGTCACCTGGATGATGAAACGTTTCTCTGACTGAAAACGCTACGTCCAGATGAACAGAATCAACTTTTGGAGATTTTATTTGTTGAGTTTTTCCTTTAGTTGCCTAATGATTGTACACACATCCATGTGCATGTCCCTTGAGATTCAGACTTGCATTTCCTTTGTTGATCATTCAGGTTTCAGGCTTATTAACAATTTGGATTTATTGGGTTTGTTGCATAGTAAAAATGAATCCCCAAAAATACAGCTTGTAATTGTGCATGCGTTGTGTATTCTTTGTCAAAAAGTAAGTAAGTAAGTAAGTAAGTAAAACTTTATTTATATAGCACCTTTCAAGATAAAAATCACAAAGTGCTTCACAGAAGCTAAAACCTAAAAATAAAAATCAACTAAAAGCAAGTTTAAAAAGATGGGTTTTTAGCTGTTTTTTAAAAGCGACCACTGAGTCCACAGATCTCAGGCTCAAAGGGAGAGAGTTCCACAATCTGGGGGCCACAGGTCCAAAAGCTTTGTCGCCTTTTGTTTTCAGCCTTGTGTGTTGGACAGCAAGCAAGCCCTGGTCACATGACCTCAGGGACCTGCTGGGAATGTATGGATGTAAAAGTTCACTTATATATGTTGGTGCTTGTCCATGCAGGGCCCTGAAAGTCAAGGTCAAAACCTTAAACTGGATCCTGAATTTAATGGGGAGCCAGTGCAGCTGAATCAGCAGGGGTGTGACATGGGAAAACTTGGAGGACTTGGTCAGAAGCTTTGCAGCAGCGTTCTGAACAACTTGCAGACGCTCCAAAGAGGCTTTACATAAACAAGTAAACAAAGAATTACAATAGTCCAGACGAGATGAAACAAATGCATGAATGACAATTTCTAATTCGGAGCGCGATACAATGGAACTCAGCTTAGCAATGTTTCTCAAATGATAAAAACAGGAGCGAACCAAAGATTTTACATGGGCATCCAAAGTCAGAGCTGAGTCAATACTAACACCAAGGCTCCTGATAGACGGTTTTGCAAATGTAGCAAGTGGACCCAAGTTTTCCATAACACTAGGTACAAAATTTTTAGGAGCACAAACAAGAACTTCAGTCTTCTCCTCATTTAGTTGAAGAAAGTTTCCAGCCATCCAACATCTAATGGAGTCTATGCACTTGTGCAAAATCTGTAGCTTGGAAACATCATGGGGCTTAAAGGAGATATATACCTGAATATCATCTGCATAGCAGTGATAAGAAATGTCCTTAAAAGTGCTTAATAAGTGTTGAAGAGGAAGTAAATACAGTAAGAACAATAAAGGCCCCAAAACTGAACCTTGTGGCACACCATAGGCAAGAAAAGTAGAAGAGGAGCTGTACTTAGAGGTAGCCACAGAAAAGGATCGTTCATGCAAAGAGGATTCAAACCAGTCCAAAGCAGCCCCTGATATACCCACCCAGTGTCTCAGCCTGTCTAGCAGAATATGATGGTCCACAGTATCAAAGGCGGAGGTCAGGTCCAACATCAACAGAACGGAGCATTCTCCTGCATCACATCTCATTAAAATGTCGTTGGAGACTCTAAGAAGTGTAGTTTCAGTAGAATGAGCTCTACGAAAGCCAGATTGGAATTTATCCAGAATGCTGTATTCATCTAGAACAGCTATAAGCTGCTTAGCCACAACCTTTTCTAAAATCTTAGAAATGAACGGTAATTTTGAAATCGGTCTGTAGCTACTGAGAAGAGAAGCATCAAGCTTAGGTTTTTTTAACAGTGGGTGAATAACAGCATTCTTACAATAAACAGGGACCTGACCAGAAACCAGTGAGGTATTGATAATTGTGAGCACACAGGGACCAATAGACTGAAAGACATTTTTAAACAAAGATCCAGGTAAAATATCAAGAGAGCAGGAGGATGCTTTCATTGAATTAACCAACTTGACCAGCTCAGGTAAGGACACAGGTAAAAATCTTTCTAAAATTACAGGCCTAGCTTGAGTTGGAGCAGACAAGAGAGACACGGAGGGAGAGATACTGTTCCTCACGTTACTGACTTTTTCAACGAAGAAAGAAAGAAATTTTTCACAATCTTCATTTGATGAAATTGGGACAGCAGGTGGAGCAGGAGCAACAATATCACTAATGGTGTCGAATAGTACCTTAGGGTTACCTCTGCTCTTAGACACTAAGTCTGAGAAATAGGCCGCCCTCGCATCTCGAACTGAAGTGTTAAAAGAGACTAAAAGGTCCTTTAGATAAAGGAGATGGACATGCAAACGCGTTTTCCTCCATAAACGCTCAAACTTACGGCAGCAACGCTTTAAGAAGCGAATGCTGTCATTTAACCAGGGAGACGACTTTGAAACCGGAGCTAGTCTAACTTTGACAGGACAAATATTGTCTAAAATACAAAGACAATGATTATTAAAAAGATTTGTTAAAAAATGAACATCATTATAAGGAGATAAAACTAAATCAAAAGCATCGGAAAATTTAACAGCACTAGAGGAAGTTAAGATGCGAGAGCTAACCACATGTCGAATAGGAGAGAGGGACAAATGGAAAGACAGATTAAAAAGAATACAATGACGATCCGAAATAAAAATGTCCTCAGTACAAATAAAATCAATGCTTAAACCTAAAGTAAAAACAAGGTCCAGTGTGTGTCCTTCGGTGTGTGTGGGACCAGACACATGCTGAGTAAAATGAAAAGAATCTATGACGCTAAGGAAACCTCTGGCAAAGAGGTCAGAGTCATCATCAACGTGTATATTAAAATCCCCGACTATAACCAGTCTGGACAGCTTCAAAGTCGAGGATAAAAAGTCACTGAACTCCTTTAAAAACATAGTGTTTAGGCCAGGTGGACGATACACTACAGCGCAGTAAAATGGATCTTTATTTCCAATTCTAACCAGCTGTAGTTCAAAGGATGAAAAATGTCCGACCAACACTGCGCGACAGTAAAACCGGCTTCCAAACACCGCAGCGACACCTCCTCCTCGACCCGACGTCCAAGGCTGGCTGATGAATGACTACCCACGCGGGCAGAGTTCAATGAAGGATGAAAAGTCACCATCGCGCTGCTAGGTTTCGGTTAGAAATAAGAAATCCAGTTTCTTGGAAAGAATAAAATCGTTCAGCAGGAACGTTTTATTAGTCATTGATCGAGCGTTGAAAAGCGCCACTCTCAGCAAAGTAGAAGACATATTATTAACAGAAACGGCCCGATTTAGGGGACGAAGAAACAGAGAGTTTGATCCGCGACGTTCATAAATTCCACTCACCGCGGGGATGGAAGGCCAAACAACAGGAGAGTCTGGATGAACACTCCTGAGGTAGCGCCGTGTCATAGATCCAGGCACAGTTAGTCCCCGCTTCCAGAACAGTCTGAGTTTTACCTGGACACCTGCTCTTTTTCCTCTCCTTCTCCGTGACTTGCGCGGACACAGAAAGGCGCCACTGATGACACCTAACCGGTGACACCGGTGTCGGCAGCGGAGGATGGAAAATACCGCAGGAGGATAAGGCATCTTGACTTATCATAGAGGATCGGATGGATAATAGCGTCAGGCGATCATAGACAAGGGCAGCCAACACATTAGTGACAAAAAGCGAAAGCAAAAAGGCCGAAAAAAACAGCACAGAGAAACCACGGCCGGCAGCGGCAAAGCCAAACACAGGCGCCATCATACCGGAAGTGAGCCACAAGATTATTCTGAAGGAAAGTTTGAAGCCTAATCTTGAAAGTAGAGATAGTGTCTGTCTCCTGAATCCAAACTGGAAGCTGGTTCCACAGAAGAGGGGCCTGAAAACTGAAGGCTCTGCCTCCCATTCTACTTTTAAATACTCTAGGAACAACAAGTAGGCCTGCAGAGCGAGAGCGAAGTGCTCTAATAGGGTGATATGGTACTACAAGGTCATTAAGATAAGACGGGGCCTGATTATTTAAGACCTTGTATGTGAGGAGCAGGATTTTGAATTCTGTCTTATGTCTTTTAAGCTTCGGTGACACTAGAGTGAAAATGGGAGTCCTGTGATTAGGAGAAATAAAAAATCCTCTGTTATAATGAAGACTCAGTGTCTCCTCTTTTTTCAGTCTGATACTATGTTGATTGGTCTTTCAGTTTGTTCCTGCTGATATTTTTAGATAGTAACCAATCAGCCTGTTCACCTAATTCTTTAACCAGTAAAAACTATTGGATGAGCTCAGCAGCAGACCCGATAGGACCTTCAATTCAATTTTATTTCTTTAGCACCAAATCACAACAACGGTCACCTCTAGGCGTATTATATTGCAATGTAGACCCTACAATAGTACTGAGAAAGACCCAACAATCACATGACCCCCTTTGAGCAAGCACTTTGCAACAGTGGGAAGAAAAAACTCAGAAGGAACCAGGCTCAGGGAGGGCCGGCCATCTGCTGTGACCGGTGGGGTGAGAGAAGGAGGACAGGACAAAGACATGATGTGGACCTCAGACTGATGCTTTATTTTGGACCAATGTAGTCGTGCTCGTGTAGACCTCATCATGTCGTTGGTTTCTTACAGAGCCGTACGTTTTTCCTGCTGAGGCCTGGGTTCTCCTGGCTGTCCTGATTACTGCTGTCCTCGTGGGTGTTGGAATATATCTTTGGAAATTACTCAAAAAAGGTATGTTGTGTGTGAGTATGTGTACACAAGTCTAAGCTTCAGTCATAAACAAAGTTTCCAGTGAGAAATCATTCAAGTCTGTGACAGTGTTTCACTGTATTGTCTGTGTGATCCTGTGAGGTTCTCCTAGTGACCACTATGATAATAATTAGGTTTATAAGGCTGATGTTTTTATATCTCATATCAGCTAAATATGCTCAAACTCAAAATGAATTTTCTAGCAAGTCAAAACTGCACTGTGTTAACAGCTATATTCAGCTGCTCCCAAATCCCAAAGGGTCACAGCAGGTCCCTCCACGTGTTGGATACTGGATAAGGGGATTTATGATGGGGTAATAGTAATTTTTGAAATGTTTTTATGTAAATATAACAATAGTTTTTGATTATTTGAATTATTATTGGAGTTTCTGTGTAACAAGCAGAGGTTATTTTTTCCAAGTGGGGAAATAAAATGTTCACACTTAGCTTAATCGGTTGAAATTCAAACCTCACTTTAAGCATATTTCATGCAAGAAAACTAATAAACATAAAATGAGTGGTCAGTGCTGCCATTATGATATGAAGGGACAGATTCACAGTTTAACTAACACTGTAAAAACATGTTTTGGCATCAAAAAGCTGCTGTGGGGTTTACCAAAGAGGCAGAGAAGTCAGTTTGTGACTAAAACCTGTGGGGCTGATGATACAGTCACAAACATGCGATGTTTTAACTTCTAATTTGCATTCAAACATGCAGTCGGTTTGTTTTAATAACTAATAATAATAAGAGCAGCAAATCAGCAACTGAGAAAACAGCAGACCCAATAAAAGAGTGTTTTATCAAACAAGACGGATGTTTGATATTTGCATGTTTCTCTGTGGAAACAGATGAATGAGAGGAGGCTGAAGGAGGATCAATATGTTTGTGATATCAGGGAGAACTCTGCTGATAGAAGCTGCTGGGACTGTGTGAGGTCCTGAGGACTGAGACTCAGGTGGAGCTCAGGATGGAACATGATTTACCATCAGATTACAGCCACTGAGCTTTGAAGTCACACAGTAACTGTATAACGTGTCCATCACAGTTATTTTATGTCTGCAGAGAATTTATATGGTATCACAGTCAGAGAGAGAGTGGGCAACAATCCCACAGGAAAGAATGAAAGAGACAGAGAGAAGCATCCAGGGAGGAGAGAGATGGAAGCAATATGTTGCAGCTGATTAAGCTTTTACCTCTGGTTGATGTGATTCTACTTTGACATTGAATATTTGAACAGCTCATGTTGTGCTTTGTTGTCCTCTCAGTCCCCCAGGTGGAGGTGGATTCAGGGGTGGAGTCTGTCCAGCTGATCTGTAAAGCCAAAGTTCACCTGCCTGAAGATGCTGAGGTGGGGTGGACGGACAGTTTACACAGGAAGGTCCACGTGTATGAGAACAGCTCTGACCAGCCTGAAGAACAGCACCATGATTACAGAGACCGAACGAAGATGAATGAAGACCTGCTGAAAACTGGAGACCTCAGTCTGACCCTGAAACACCCCACAGATGGAGACACGAACACCTACACCTGCACCGTCTACAGCAGGGAGGGAAAAGTCCTGATGAAGAGAAAGGTGGAGCTGAAAGTCAGAGGTCAGTGCTGTACAACTGAATAGAAGACACGACACATTTATGTGTTATGTCTTAAACACGTTTTAAACATAAACGATCAAACATCTGAATCTTCTGTTAAAACCAGTGGAGCTTAAAATGGGAGAGAAAGGTCAGTAACCAGATAACACACAGGAGGACTGAAAAAAGAACTAGTTTATTCAGACTGGGTTTGGGGCCCTGCTGTGGTCATTTTGTATTTGTACAGTAACAATATACAGGTATTACACACAGCCACCCCCGCTCTCCTTTATATAAGTGAACAGTAAACTTTAAAGATGATGGAATCTGCAGAGGAGATTATGCTGCTTCTGGCATGATGTGATTTACTCAGCACAACTCTGTCACTTTTCTCATAAAAATTAATTATAACTGTTAATTAACATCACGATTGCTTCAAGATGCAAATGTGACAAGGGCACTCTCATAAATGAATCACAGTTAGACTCAGAGTCTCAAAATACAGACTTTTACTATTCCAGGGAATAAGTTCATTCTGCTGCTCTGACAGAAACTCCTCCTCTTTCACTCAGTCCCCCAGGTGGAGGTGGATCCAGGGGTGGAGTCTGTCCAGCTGCCCTTCAACACAATTCACCTGCCTAAAGATGCTAAAGTGGAGTGGAAGGACAAAGACAACAAAAAGGTCCACGTGTATGAGAACGGCTCTGACCAGCCTGAAGAACAGCACCAGGCTTACAGAGGACGAACTAAAATGCAGAGAAACCTGCTGAAAACTGGAGACCTCAGTCTGACCCTGAAATACCCCACAGACTGGGACACAAAGACCTACAGATGCACCGTCTACAGCAGGTGGAAGATGATCCTAATAAAGGCTCAAGTTAAGCTGAAAGTCAGAGGTTAGTGCCAACAGGATCAAGAGGGGAAGATGTTGTTAGGTTGAAATAATAATGGATTGCATTTATATAGCGCTTTTCTAGGCACCCAAAGCACTTTACAGTTCCACTATTCATTCACTCTCACATTCACACACTGGTGGAGGCAGCTACAGGTGTAGCCACAGCTGCCCTGGGGCAGACTGACAGAAGCGAGGCTGCCATATCGTTAAATGTTGTCATTGTTTTAATTAAATTTGTAAACTGTGCCTTAAACTGCATGGTTAGATATTCTTCGGTTCCTCCACATCTATGATGCTGGAGGAGGTAATTAGCTGTAGCTGTTTAACTGCAGGCACATTCCATGTGAGATTCTGGTTTCCTCATCTTGTGAAGGATGTCCACTCTCTGCCATTTAGGGGCTTGGATATGGTGAACCATTAAAGTTAAGCCGTATACGGGTGAGGGGAGATGACCTTTGGATAACTAGGAAATGTGGTTAAACAGTTGTAAGCATATATTGTGTGGCAGGAAGTCATGTACGTACACACACACACACACACACACACACACACACACACAGTGTTTTAATGCTTTGTGACCATATGTTTGTTACAATACAAATATGTCCCACATATTTCTTCTCATCAGTTCATTTATTTGCAAACAAGTTTCCTGTACTTACGTGTAATTTGCAGCAACAAGTCAGGTTTCTGCAGGAAACAATGAAACAAGTACCCTGTACTTGCTGGGCTGTGGGCCGTATCGTGGAGTCTTAATCTGGTTGAACTTCAGGTATTTTATAGGAAAGATGCAAATTGTCTGTGAATCATTTTCAGTATCGTAGCAGCCGAAGTCATTACTGAGTAAGTTCTGCTTCAGTCATTTTCTGCACACTGGACGTTTCACTGTTTCACTGTTCAGCTGTCTTTACATGTTACCTATAAAATGAACACAGTGATAAACACACTGATACTTTGATCCGTACGATCAAACTGTGGAGAGCACAGGCATCATGTGAGCTTATAAACATGGAGACGAGCTGTTCATTCAACTTGAAACAGAAGAACATGAAACAATCCATCAGCATCCACAACAACACTCACACTCAGAACAAGTTTGTTTCCTGTTCACTTTGTAAAATGTCTTTTACTTTGTGAGCAAGAGTCCAAAAACTTGCTCAGACTGTCAGCAGATTTTCACAGAGTCGTCCCAACTAGTAGAAAAGCACCAAAGCTTTCAGCTTCTCCAGTGATCTCCACCTGTGCAGACACACATGGAGGTTTCCAGCACTCATTAATACATGTGGCCTCTTACTGTTAGGACCAATAATTCATTTAGGTTTGATGAACGTCGGCCTGAATCCACCTCCCACCACCAGGAGCTGAATAAGCAGTTATAGATGTAAATAATCTGCTTCTTTATCATCTGAGACCCAAAAAGTGGAACGTACAGAGCTAAAATCATGTGTTTGATTTTTGGCTTTTACAAACAAGCCATTACTACCACACTTCCTCGCCACTTCATTAGGTCCACCTTGTTAGTAATGGGCTGGAGCCCTTTTTCCTTCAGAGCTGCTTCATTCTTTGTAGTACAGTTTTAACAAGGACACATTTTCACCATGTTAACATGATAGTGTTACACAGTTACTGCACACGTGTCATCTCCACATCATGATGCAAATATCCACTTCCACCACAGCCACAGCTGCTCTATTGGATCCAGACTTGGTGGATTTGAATCCAGTGAAGTGATTTTCATGTTTGAAGAACTGCTTTGAGATGATGTCAGATTTGCTTCTCCTGCTAGAAACATCCACACCAACCAGGTATTTTCACACAGAGCTGCTGCTCACTGGACAGCTTCTCTTCTTTGGACCATTGTCAGTGAACCCTGGAGGAGGCTGTGGTCAAATCCCAGCACATCAGAACAAGCGTGCCCTGTTCAGTCATTTCAATGAGCTTTCTTACAAGGATCCATGTGCAAGTGACATGAAGCTGCAACAGTTTTACAAGCTGTGTTACAAAATGAATGTCACAGAGCAAACTTGGATATAACACTATAAGTCTTTGCTCTTTGTTTCCTTAGTGCAGCTGTAATGATCTCTGGTTACTGTGGGCCCATTAAAAAGTGTGGACGTGTCATTTCCACAGAACATTTCACAGACAGTAAGATAGAAGCATAACTTCATAAATATAGTGTTTTAAATGCACATGCTGGAGCTCACAGTGATGCTGCTGTGTGACAGGGTTGTGTTGTTCACACTGTCATACTTGGTTGTCTTGGCGACAGGCTTTCTGGTGTCTCTTCATAATAACTTGTACCTGTGGGTCACATGATCAGGGCTGGTCACTCAAAGAAGAAAGAAACATTCAATTCAATCTGTTTACTCAGTTTGATTCTTTTAGTGCTTTAGTTTATTTCACTAACCTGATGCTGCGACTACAGACACAATCATTTTGTCCTCTTTAATGGTTTCGTAGATTCCCAGTAGCTCGACACAAAGGCTGCTTTCAGTGCTCCACATAATATGAGCCAGTAAGCAGCTGTGTGGATAGTATATGGTTCAGACTGGGACTGTGGTCAGATAGGACGAAGAGCGCTTTCATTAAAATGACATCATCTGAGTGGAAAATACTCACGTGACTCAGATGTGTAACAGGAAGTGTGGACTGTGATGTCATCAGACAGAAACAGTCATTCAGTAATAAAGTGATTTAATATTCAACAACAGGAAAATAACATCAGACATGTTTGGTTTCATTCAGTGTTGCAGCTTCAGCTCATTAAGGCTAAAGTTCACTTTTTAAACTGTAAACTTAATAAAAGCAAACTGAAAGTATTGTAACATTTAGAACAAACACATGTTTGTATATAAACTGAGCCCAGCAGGAGAAGCTGAACACATCCACAGCTGTGAGTAGGGATGGGTATTGATAAGATTTTAACGATTCCGATTCCATTTTCGATTCTGTTTAACGATTCGATTCTTTATCGATTCTCTTATCGATTCTTTTTTTTTTTTTAAAAAAGGAGAACACTAAGGTCGATTAGCTTAGAACTTTGTTTTATATCTTCTCTTTGAACAAGATAGAAATTTAGGAGTAACATGGCCTTACAAACCCAACAGTGAGATCTTGAGAGATCCAGCCTACGGCTCTTCAATGGGGTGTCACAGGGTCCCCAGGAAAAAAAAATTGTAAATGTAAAATAATAAAATAAATATTCTTGTGAGACATATCACATATTGACGGGGTATGGAACGCCAGGACTGCCATAATGAATTAATTAAATACACCATTAAATAATTAATTAAATGTGGCAATAATTAATTAAAATTGGAATTAATTAATTAAATAAATAGTTATGACACATGTAATTAATTAATTATTGACACATTTAATTAATTATTTATGTATTTCACATTTTAATTAATTATTGACACATTTAATTAATTAATTATTGACACATTTAATTAATTATTTATGTATTTCACATTTTAATTAATTATTGACACATTTAATTAATTATTGACACATTTAATTAATTATTTAATGATATATTTATTTATTTCATTTTGGCAGTCCTGACGCCTGGCTCTCGTCATGAAATAATTTTATCTGTCAGCCTCACCCATCAAACTCAGGGGGCGGGGTTAACGCTGCCCATGCAGCTTCTCTAACATTTGATTGGTTGCCGTGCAAAGTAAGTCAAAACAGGTCGATCCTAGATAATCGATTGCTTGTGTAGACTTGGGGCAGCCAGTTATCCCAGAATGCAGATCAAATCACAAGCAGCAATGGTGGTGGTGTAGTTTTAAAATACCCCGTTTTTCTGTCACCAGCTACACTTTTAACAGTGTTTTAGCCGCGAATGTCGCGACGTATGTCTGGTCAGGTTGTCAACATAGAACATGCTTGCAAAAGTGCTCAGATGTTTTCAGAGATTTCACTAGCTCTGCTAACAGTTAGCATGCAGAGTGCACCGAGGGGGTTACGTTAACCGGTTTGTTTACATATTCCACTCTCCGTGTTCCACATGTTGCATTCGCAGATTCTCATTTTCACCGAACGATCGTCTCTTTCCGCCTGGTCTTGTGTCTCTGTGCTTCTGTAACATAAAGAACGAGCTGACATTTTTCTCACGAAACCAGCGATCAGCTCAGCAGACCCTCAGTTTACCTGCATGCATCCTCCTCCTCATCTGTCAGCTGTTTAACACCTGCTGCTAATTCAAGAAACACGCCTACGTTACCTGGTGATAGTCACAGTTTAACTGGGCAGCCGGTGCTCGATATAACGCAATGTCAGCGCATTTTTCTGCACAAGATAAGTAAATATAGTATTTTCCCCGAGCGCAGAGCTGCTGGAGCTTGTTTCCTTACAGAGCACTTTATAGGCGAGCCAGCTTTATCAGCGGCTGATGTCCAATCACCGGCACACAGCTTTCAAACCTCAGCTGAGTTTTAGCTCTCAGTGGTTAAACGCTGGACTTCATTCACTCAGGTTCTGTCTGTCGGGTCACGTTTACTTCGCTGTTTTATTTACAACTGAGCAAATCGGTTTGGCTGAGGTTAAAGTTACGTTTCATAACTGCATAGTTTCACAGACGTTTAATGGTTCACTGGCACATGTGTTAGACTGAACTATCATCTAAATATCATCTGTTTTTTAATAGTTATTCAACTGTATTCTAAGCACCAGCTGTCTGTTAGAATGTGATTTTTTTTCTCTCTCTGTTGGCAGAGGTATAAAAATGCGCAGGAAAATCTGACGTGCATGGCAAACTTCACCGACGATATTTAGGGAGGAATAAACACACATCAAACATAAATGAACCATTTGCCTGTCTCCATAATTGAGAGCATTTTCTCTTCTTATGTCAACACTCTCTCTCTCTCTCTCTTTTTTTTGCTTTTTCGGTCATGTTATGTTTACCTGTCAAAGGCTTGTTACAAACTATGAAACACATTGTGCAGACTTCTGGATGTTAGAAGAAAACGAATACTGCTCATGAATGAGACTAAAGGCAGGAAGGTGTCCTTTAAAACTAAACATGTTAATAGGACCTCCCTGTTTATATCATAGTTTATGATATAGCACGTGTATTTCAGTAATAGCCTGCTGAGGCCACTATACGTGCTGGCCTCATATCAAATGTGAAGGCAGACTGAGTCTATGTTTGACGTTTTTTATATCTAATCTTCCTTTTCAAACATTTAAACAGCAGCGAGTCTGCAGCTGAGGGAATACAAACTCAAATTGTCGGAACAGGTTTGCTCGTTTCTTGGATTCATTTGGTGATTTATTAAATGTATAACTGTTATTCTAATCTGCTGCTGAGTCTCTTACACTTTTCTTTATGCTGTATATTTTCACGTCTCTGGAATAGTTGGCAGTTAGATAGTCAGCTGGGAAACTTTGTGTTAACTCATGGAGCTGAGGATATCGTGGATATGCTGACCTCGCTGCGTGGTGTACAGAGCGAGGTCAGCATGATTAATATTCACAATAAAAATATTAGCCGAACATCATGAAGTCTGTATGTGTTTCATAGTGTCGAACAACCTTTGTACAGTTAAAGCCAGCAGTTACTACATGACGGAAACACCAACGTTATCTCTTTTATGTGTTTATACACAGGTCACGCTGATTACTGAACAAAAACCCAAAGATCAGATGTTAAACAGATTTATTTGCTCTCTCTCCTCCTTAAACATGTTTTTAATGTTAGTTATAATTCAGAATTGGCGACTGAAACACGTAGGACACATAAGAACATCAGGAAATAAAACACCGATAAATATAACCTCAGTAAAAGAAGTCAGCGGGGGTTACTACAGCTGTGTACCGGGGCCTGCGCTTTGTCGGTGGGATTGCTTGCGAGGCGAGCGGGTCTATCCCACGCTTTGCCGTGAGACTGGGACGACATCTCCGAAATCATCGAAACACTTTTGCAAAGAGGCTGTCATGGTCCTGGGCCATGTGGGCCCAGTATTCTTAGTTCTTTGTATTTTTGTATTTCGTTCCTTATTTAGGCCATGTCTTCTGAGTTGCCCTGTTGTGTTGTTCCCTAAGTGTTTTCCCTTCATGGCTCTCTCCCCCTGTGTGCCCTCTATGTATTGATGAGCCCTCGTCTCCCTTTGTGGTTGTTTCATGTTTCCCCAGCCCGTTATGTCTGTGTTTTCCCCGTGCTCTCTCTCCTCCTGTCGGAACCTCTGTGCCTCTACATGTCATGTTCAGTTCACCCCGCCCTGTCTCGTTATGATTATCAGTGTCACCTGTGTTCCCCGTGTGTGCCCACTTTCCTCGTTTACCCTCTGTGTATTTCTGTCTGAGTCTCCCTCTGTTCGGCGTCGTGTTCTCCCTCATGTTGTGTGGATCTCCCTGTGTCTACCTTCGAGTATTAGTTTACGTTTTTCCGGTTTAGTTTTGCATGTCCTGTATTCTGTCCTGCCAGCATTAAAGCTGTGTTTCTTAAGTTCATCCCCGTGTTTGTGAATGTTGCTATTGGGTCCTTCTCCTGCCTGCCACACAACGTAACATGACAGAGGCTGTATCTTGACAAACCGACCAGACACATGAAGATTAAACCACTACATTCTCCGCTAAAAAAATATTAAAACGGTATTTGGTGACACACAAACAGGGTTTTTCAAAGCTCAGTTCTGTTAGCTTCCACATGCCGGTTGTTGTGTGCTAGAAACAATGGCCACCAGGCCAAAGCAATGGTTTTGACTCGATCAGCGTTAACCCCGCCCCCTGAGTTTGATGGGTGAGGCTGACAGATAAAATTATTTCATGATGAGAGCCAGGCGCCAAGACTGCCAAAATGAAATAAATAAATATATCATTAAATAATTAATTAAATCTGTCAATAATTAATTAAATGTGTCAATAATTAATTAAAATGTGAAATACATAAATAATTAATTAAATATGTCAATAATTAATTAATTAAATGTGTCAATAATTAATTAAAACGTGAAATACATAAATAATTAATTAAATGTGTCAATAATTAATTAATTACATATATCATAACTATTTATTTAATTAATTAATTCCAATTTTAATTAATTATTGCCACATTTAATTAATTATTTAATGGTGTATTTAATTAATTCATTATGGCAGTCCTGGCGTTCCATACAAATGGACCAATATGGCAAGGCCATGATGATCCACTTGGTAAAATAAATCCGCTTGGCATCTTTCTTGGCCTTAAGACAACAATTCTGATGGCTAAAGATCCAAACGGGACACAAAAAAAAAAAAAAATAATCCCTATCCCGGGCAGGGTAAACTGTTCCCTCGATGTTCTTTTCACAAGGGTCTTCTGAATCGCTCTTTGTCTGGTCCCTCACCCAGGACCAATTTGCCATGGGAGACCCTACCAGGGGGCAAAAGCCCCCAGACAACATAGCCCCTGGGATCCCTGGAACACACAAACCCCTCCACCACGATAAGGTAGCGATTCAAGGAGGAATTGCTACCTTGAATCGATTGAATCGACAATACAATTGATTCAAGGACAATACAATTTTTTTTATTTATTTTATCAACTTTTTTTCTGACGATGCTTTCTCTGTTGAGCACACAGTGGATCTGCGTTCGACTACTCTGCTTAGGCTGCACTGTTGAGTGCATGTCCACTGAGCGCAGCGGAAGCTAGCAAGACAGAAGCTAAATTCGTTGCAACATGGCAAATTGAACCTCCCCCACCCTCATTCAGATCTGGCGTTTGGAACTATCTTGGTGTTCATGTGAAGCAGTATGACCCTGATGGTAAGCGCGTCATGGACAAAAGTAAAACAGTATGTCGGATGTGCCACGCAATGCTCAATTACATTGGTGGGAACTAGTGCGTTCACGCAATTAGCTTGTTAATGTGTTGACGCCGTCCAGCCCCACACACGGGGGCTCGTCAACGGAGATTTGCCACGTTATGGCTTTAATGTCATTTTAACGAGAGTAATGCTGACAGCACTACAGGGAGTGCAGAATTATTAATGTTGTTCGTGTATAATTTACGTTGAGTAGGCTAACCACGTTATTACATTAATGCAGGTAAGGTAAACTAGGAAACATCATCATAGCTACATCTGGCTGTCTTCTTGTTTGATGGCAGATACTCCCTTCACCCTGGCCAAAAAGGCTAAAAGTGTTTTTTCCACTGTTTAAGCTCTGCTTCCAGCCAAGAGTGATACCATATACAGGGAGTGCAACATTATTAGGCAAATGAGTATTTTGTCCACATCATCCTCTTCATGCATGTTGTCTTACTCCAAGCTGTATAGGCTCGAAAGCCTAGTACCAGTTAAGCATATTAGGTGATGTGCATCTCTGTAATGAGAAGGGGTGTGGTCTAATGACATCAACACCCTATATCAGGTGTGCATAATTATTAGGCAACATCCTTTCCTTTGGCAAAATGGGTCAAAAGAAGGACTTGACAGGCTCAGAAAAGTCAAAAATAGTGAGATATCTTGCAGAGGGATGCAGCAGTCTCAAAATTGCAAAGCTTCTGAAGCGTGATCATCGAACAATCAAGCGTTTCATTCAAAATAGTCAACAGGGTCGCAAGAAGCGTGTGGAAAAACCAAGGCGCAAAATAACTGCCCATGAACTGAGAAAAGTCAAGCGTGCAGCTGCCAAGATGCCACTTGCCACCAGTTTGGCCATATTTCAGAGCTGCAACATCACTGGAGTGCCCAAAAGCACAAGGTGTGCAATACTCAGAGACATGGCCAAGGTAAGAAAGGCTGAAAGACGACCACCACTGAACAAGACACACAAGCTGAAACGTCAAGACTGGGCCAAGAAATATCTCAAGACTGGTTTTTCTAAGGTTTTATGGACTGATGAAATGAGAGTGAGTCTTGATGGGCCAGATGGATGGGCCCGTGGCTGGATTGGTAAAGGGCAGAGAGCTCCAGTCTGACTCAGACGCCAGCAAGGTGGAGGTGGAGTACTGGTTTGGGCTGGTATCATCAAAGATGAGCTTGTGGGGCCTTTTCGGGTTGAGGATGGAGTCAAGCTCAACTCCCAGTCCTACTGCCAGTTTCTGGAAGACACCTTCTTCAAGCAGTGGTACAGGAAGAAGTCTGCATCCTTCAAGAAAAACATGATTTTCATGCAGGACAATGCTCCATCACACGTGTCCAAGTACTCCACAGCGTGGCTGGCAAGAAAGGGTATAAAAGAAGAAAAACTAATGACATGGCCTCCTTGTTCACCTGATCTGAACCCCATTGAGAACCTGTGGTCCATCATCAAATGTGAGATTTACAAGGAGGGAAAACAGTACACCTCTCTGAACAGTGTCTGGGAGGCTGTGGTTGCTGCTGCACGCAATGTTGATGGTGAACAGATCAAAACACTGACAGAATCCATGGATGGCAGGCTTTTGAGTGTCCTTGCAAAGAAAGGTGGCTATATTGGTCGCTGATTTGTTTTTGTTTTGTTTTTGAATGTCAGGAATGTATATTTGTGAATGTGGAGATGTTATGTTGGTTTCACTGGTAAAAATAAATAATTGAAATGGGTATATATTTTTTTTTTGTTGAGTTGCCTAATAATTATGCACAGTAATAGTCACCTGCACACACAGATATCCCCCTAAAATAGCTAAAACTAAAAACTACTTCCAAAAACATTCAGCTTTGATATTAATGAGTTTTTTGGGTTCATTGAGAACATGGTTGTTGTTCAATAATAAAATTATTCCTCAAAAATACAACTTGCCTAATAATTCTGCACTCCCTGTAAAGAAACAAAAAAACTTCAGTGTCAAACTAGCTTTACTTTCATGGATCTGTAGCAATTTCACTTGATTTATCACTCAGTGTCAAAACACACAAATGACTCATTCATTTATTAACAGAAAAGCACAATCAAATTACCTACACCACAAATTAAGTTCAAATAAATAAAATGAAATTATTTTCATGGGTTCACTCCAGCTAAGCTAATGAAACAAACAAAGATGTCAATCTTGGCAAAATATAAATTTGTTGAAGTCAAATTATATTCAACACTACAAGGCACACTTAAAATCCTTTAATTTTCTCCAAAATTGATAGTGCGCCATATAATCTGGTGCACCTTATGTATGAATTCTGGTAGTGCTTACTGACCTCAAACCGATTTTTTGTGGCATATGGTGCTGAAAAATCTGTCAAAAAATGTTTTAGCACGATTTTGGTAAGGTACAAAGCTGGAAACCTGGAGGATGAACGCTAACTTTTTCCCACTTGATAAAAGTTAACGTAAGGATTCCTGATTGTTAGAGACAAATGCAATCGCATGGCAGGATGCTGTAAACAGACCAAACTTCAGTCAGGAGAACAACTGAGATAATCCTTCCACAATACGAGGTTAGTCATTCATATACTGCAACAACATGGGAATAGAGGTAATGGTGCAGAAGTGGAGGAAGCAAGAAGAATGAGTTGAGTAAAGTTTGACTTATCTGACTGTTTTGTTTTCCTTAATGCACCTTATAATCCAGTCCGCCTTATGTATGAAAACAGACCCCTTCATCGACAGTTCGCCTTATAATCCAAAAAATACAGTATTTTTTAACAGTAGTATTTGTACTTCTACTTAACTACAGAATGTGTGTACTTTTGCCACCTATAGTTTTACCAAAATATGCTCAAAATTAAACTGTTTTCCATCTTTGGAGATCAGGATCCTGGGTATTTAAGTGCATTTCTTGATCCCTTTTCTCCTGCCTGTCTCTTTGAACTATCTTAAGCCGTGAGTACTGATATTTCCATGTGCCTTTTATTTTATTGTGTGTTTACAAATGAAGTGGCCATTTGGTTTTAGGCCACAGCGCATGTGTCTGTCATGATCCAAGCAGGCAACCAGGGTTTTATTTTCAGATCATTAGAGACTGTTGTAATTAAGGTGTGCATGGGTGAGAGTGAGTGTGGGCCCACCATAGTGTTTAATTATCTAGTTTTATTTGGTATTAGAAATTGTAGTGAATGAACAGTAATGAATACCACTTCATCAGTGGTACATATTAAAATAACACTAAACCCAATTGAATTAACTTATTTCCTTTATTTTGTCCTGAAATAAAGTCAAACTGATGCATTTCAGATGAAATCCTTGTCTTGTGGTTTATGTACATAGTTCATATTTTGGGTTCTGAGCAGGTAATATCGTGAGTAACCTAAACTGTAGAGACCCAGGCCCCGCTCACAATTACATGAGATGGCTGTGACACTTTTTATTTGGAGAACTGGAACCGCTTTAATTATGGTTGCAATACAGATATGACCGGGTCACATCTCTCAGTGAAGAATTATCCTGAGCAAAACAGGATTTTTGGAGCACACAAAGAGACTGGACAGTGTGGAGTCACCTGACAGCACACACAGTACTCTGCTTTAAAGGGAACAGTACATACTGGGGAAGCATTAACAGAATTAAAACACTAAAATAAAATAACTGACAGACCTTTCTGCTCCTGGTGGGATAGTTTTGCAGTTGCAGCCTTTTAGCCTTCGCCTCTTAGTAAATCTGTCTCTGAATAAGAGAATATTTCAGAAGAACAGTGCTCATCCCTCCTCACAGAAACAATGCTGAGCAGCAGTGAAGCTGATCTGGAGGCTCACAGAATCCCAACACCTTACTGAGATGCTTCATTCTGGGTTTTAAGTTCATTTATCACCAGTCCGTGTTTGTGTTGTGTTAGCTGCAGTTTTTTGTATTTGTGATGAAAAACATGTTGGCTGTGTTCATGTGACTCATTCTGCCAGTTGGTGGTCTGTCTCAGAGAGATGGATCATGAGAGTACGTTCAGTTCAAAGGGAACATGAGGTTTCAGTACAGCTCATCGTGATGGCAGACTGTCACAGTGAACTCTTCAGAGGGAGCAGAAAACCTTCAGGTCCTCCAAAACATTTAACAAAGATGAAGATACAGCAGAGTTTAAAGGAAGTGCTTAGAAAATAAAGACCAGGAAGAGTCACATTTTCCAACATTTTCTGTAAACTCAGTAAAATGCACCAAACTGAGGCTGGTTCATGAGCACAGACACACTCAGTTTAATCTGTCAGGTGTTCACAGATTAAATGTTCAGATTTAATAAATAAATGCATTCAATTTGAGTGTCTGACTATAAAACTGGTCTCTGTGTCCTGCTGATAAATGTGGGCTCTGAGACAAACCCACGGCATGCAGATAATTTGTGTTTATGTGTCCTCAGTTTCCCAGCATGCCCTGGCTGTGGTGGTGGAGGTGAATGAGGGGGAAAGATCTGTCCTGCTTCCCTGTCAGTACTCAGGTTTTATACCTGAGGATGACCCCACAGTGATGTCGACTCGCTCTGATCTTGATCCCAAATCTGTCCATCTACGACGAGAAGGAGGAGACGATCTTACAGGGCAAAACCAGCGTTACAGCGGGCGCACATCAATGAGGTCTGATGCTCTGGACACTTTAGACTTCAGCCTCACTCTGAGAAAACCAACAAAGACTGACAGTGGCAGCTACACCTGCTCCATCAGTGATGGGAGAGAAGAACTGCGACTGAGAGATATACATCTGCAGGTCAAAGGTCAGTCAGAACTCTGGGTGGGTTAGAGACTCCACATGGAGCCTGTTATCTATGTGACATCTCAGAGTAAGAGGTCAAACTGAAGTTTTGTAAATTGTTGTGACTAACCTGAAAAACCAGCAGCAACATGTAGCTCAGAGCTAACCTCAGTGCAAACAGGATGTCTCTGCTACAACAGCTGCAGTCTTTACTGCATGTGCAGGGTTACACTCGCAACATTTACACACTGTACACAGTGGAGAGCATGAGCTCTCTAAGCCTCACTGCAGCTCACAGAGCAGCAGGAAGTGTCCTGATGTTGTACAGACTCAGACTGGAGGAGCTGCTATGAAACGCAGACAGAGCAGAGATGGTTCATCATGTTTCATCCAGCTGGTCCTGATGTCACTGAGACTCTCAGGTTAATAACTGCTGTTTTAGGATCCATCCATCCATCCATTCGCTCCCGCTTATCCTTTTCAGGTTCGCAGGGGGCGCTGGAGCCTATCCCAGCTGTCATAGGGCGAGAGGCAGGGTACACCCTGGACAAGTCGCCAGTCTGTCGCAGGGCCAACACAGACAGACAACCATTCACACTCACATTCATTCGCACATTCACACCTAGTGCAAACTCCACACAGAAAGACCCCGGCCTGATGTTGGAATTGAACTCAGGACCTTCTTGCTGTGCGGCAACAGTGCTAACCACCGTGCCACCGTGCTGTTTTAGGATATGTAGTGTGAAGGAAACGGCTTCCAGGGCCTAATCCGTGGATCGGCTTCCTCCGAGGCGTGGGCGTCTATCAGCAGAGATTGTCCCTTAATCTATAACACAGTCAAATATATTCTCAAGTAACATTCAAGCATGCCATTCAGCGTGTTAGTACAAGCTCGGGAGCAGCTTGGGAGAACAAGAAAACAGAGACTGCTTCAGGTTGTCTTCCCAAATCGACTCAACTTTATTCTCAAGTACAACAGTTTATATAGAGGGAAAAATTCATGAGACAGCAGATTCTCAGTTTAAACCAGTACAGACCAAGATAAGGGAGCGTCTTCCTGCCCTTGGGTGAAGAAGCACCCTTTGTATAGTTTATCAGTTCAGCTACAATTATGATTATCTCAGCGACATATTTTCAAGGCACGAAATAAAGAGTTCTTTCATTAGTGAATTCTGAAACAAACCATCTGGCCTTCAACAGGCGTCTCCTAAGAGATTTAGAAACTAATGTAGCTGAGGGAGTGATCTCTGTGGTATTTCAACCTTGTACCAGCCTGTGATTCTCACACATCAATTCTTGGGTCAAAGAGAAAAATAACTAAAACAAAGGGGCCTTATTGAATGACAGAGTTTTCCTGTATAATGTCACTATAAAACAATATCCAGTAAATGCTCCCATGGTACTAAAATACCTAACATAGTGTAAATCATAGCGGGGTTCAGGTAACAGCGAGGGGACTGCAGAGTTAATGGCATAAAACTGTAGGACTGATGTTTATATTTTGATATTGTTCTGCTTAAGTTTTTATCTGTTACATTTATCAACCATCATCTCAGACAGCTGCTGCCTGACGGAAACACTTGAAATAGTTTCAATAGACTTTCCTGTAAGTTCATTATACACAAACAAAGCATTTACTCATTTGAGAGACATTTGTAAAAAACTAAATAGAAAGCATCTTTTTCAGTGGACTGGCTGTCCCAGAGAAAGATCCAGTGAATATTTTATGAAACCATTCAAGAGTAAAAGCAAAAGATCCCAGACACCCTCTCTACTTCTAAGGTTAGACTCCAAACTTTCCTTTTTTGATAGAGATTATAGTTTTTACGCTTATAGGGCTATAGATAGAAACAATATGAATTTGGCCAATGGTAGAGATTTTGACTATAGCTCAATGGCAACTAAAGAGTCAAGTATAAGTCAATTAAGTACCGTATCTACATTTCTTTCATGTATGCTGTCCAATAGAGGTTGAACCGTTTGAAGTCCGGCATCACTTGTGTCACTGCTCTGACTGCCGGTGGTTGAGACAGACAATGTATCTGTTAGACTTGGAGAGGAGGGCTCTTCCACATGTTGCTTCAGGACAGTCAAATCTGAGGGTGACAAATAAAAATATTAGAATATAAGGTATATACAATCAAAAACACAACACAACAAAGATGCCATTTATGCACACAGGGCCAGTAAACTGCACGCTTTGATTAAAGTATACTTTCTCCCAGGAGAACAGATGGTTATCTTGTATTTTATTATGGTAATATACAATTTACATACCACAAGGTGTGAGTGTCACATAGTGTGTTAGGTGTGAGCAGTCGCGCAGCTTCTTGGATGATTGTGTTTCCAGGATGTCTGAAATGCATGTGATAAATCCAACTTACTGTTGTTACCACAGGATATTAGACAAATTAAAAATGTTTATTTAAGAGTAACTGTACAAATCGAATCCTTCAAAATCTATCAGAGCATATATTTACTTACCTTCAGCTGTATAGATGACAAAACACACATCTTTGCCTGCTGCAAGTGCAGGAAAGACATCCTCATCCACCTCTATACCCTGCTCATCCGTGACTTTCAGTGCTGCATTTTCTGGTATGAGAAACTTCTGCTGCACTGAAGTAAAATCATCACTCGGTTACTAACAACATTATCATTTCCTCTTTAATGACTTAGTACAAACCATAACTTACCTGCTCTCACAAAATCTGTGAAGCTGACTTCTTCCAATTTTGCATATTTCTTTGTCTCTCTGTGTTTTACTTTTATCAACATCTTGGCCACCCACGAAAAAACGACCTTTACTAATGTTAAACACAACACAAGAAGAAGAGGTTGTTTATGGTAACTTTATGTAAACTGTGTATAACTTAATCAATAAACACTTTCTTACATTGAGCTAGCCTGTCCACACTAAATATTGCTTAAAATCTATTTAGCTAGGCTGGTTTAGCAGACTATGTGACCGCATCTTTGCTGTGTCCTTGTCTTTACAGTTCTGCAGACAGGGTTGTGTGCATATCTCAGTGTGCAGCAGGACTAACTAACTGATGTTAATGGTACCTCAACATCTCATCAGTGCAGGCTGCACCTCTCGTTGGTTAAATACGGCCATTACCATGAGTCTAAACAGAATATTACTGTAGTTAGCTAACGTTAAATTAAACGTTGGTGTTAAAATTAAGAAATAGAAATAAACGTTTTCATTGACAACATGAAATGTGTATCTTAAAATACAGTAAGATAAGTTAGTTAGCTAACTTTTGACTAGCTTTAGCCTAGCTGCTATCTCCAAATCAGCATAACATACAGAAAACACATGTAGTGCTAGTTGGTTAACTTTATATTTTACTTGTGCATACATGCAACCAAATATATATAAATAACATCACTACACTCTCAGAAAATCCCAAAGTAAATAAAGTATTTTTACCTCCTACATGTCGGAGTCCAAGAAAGAAACACAGATAGGCGCGGTAACAGTCGACAGACAAACAACACCAGCAATGTGTTGAATTAGACTCCTTAGCACCCAGTGAATGAACACCTAAATATTACACCACTTAGAGTACTCCCCAACACTGACTGTAGTATAAGGTGAAAAATAAACTCCAGGATATTTAACTCCAGAGATTTGCTGTGTAGATACTCAGCCGTGCTTCAGTTACCATCAGTGTGACTGCTGCTGCTTCTACACCTGATACTGTGGTTTATTGTCCTCTCAGACCACCAGGTGGAGGTGGAGGTGGAGAAAGGCTCAGAGTCTGTCATTCTGCCCTGCAAAACTACAGCTGACCTGCCTCAGGACACCAGAGTGGAGTGGACTCGCTCTGACCCTGAACTGATGGTGGTTCATGTGTATCCAAACAAAAGTAACCACCTGGATGACCAGGACAGTTTTTACAGAGACCGAACAAAGATGAACGAAGACCTGCTGAGAACTGGAGACCTCAGTCTGACCCTGAAATACCCCACAGAGAGAGACAGTGGAGGATACATCTGCACCATCTACAGGGACAAAGACATCCTGAGACACAAAGTAGTGCTGCAGGTCAAAGGTCAGAGATGTAGAAAAACACCAGGTGTTAGTGGAGGAAATTGAGGTCAATGTTCAGCAGTCATGTTGATATTGTTTTATGTTTCTCCACAGAACCATTTCCATCCTGGGCCACAGCTCTCCTGGTTCTCCTGGTTCTTCTTGTGGTTTCTGGAGGTCTTCTATATTGTTTCTGTCACTATTTCATGTCAGGTGAGTGTCTCCTACTACACTACCCATAATGCCGATGGTCAGCAGGTGTCCTCTGGTGGCTCCTTGACTGCGGCTCACACAAGCTGAAAGAGTTGAGAGTTACAAACAGCTGATACAGAGAGCTGAAGAGAAACTTCCAGGTTTGTTCCAGAAGTCAGAAAACCTCCTTCAGACTCAGTCATTGATCAGTGAAACAGCTCCACAACATGACTTTACTAAACAGTGTGTGTGCTTCACTGCATTGATCTGACACAGAGGCTGCATGTGGACTTTATTTATGCACGTAAAAGTCTCACTGGGATTAAAATCTCTTTTACAAGAGAGACCAGCGGAGGGCAGCAGAAGTTACAATGAAAACAACCAATACAACTGAACAGAAACGTGAATAATATATAATAACTTTACATTACGTTGTAGAAAACCAAGTATAATGTCAGCAGAAATGGTGACCTTTCTGTGGAAGTCCACGCCAAAGTTTTCTATGTGAAGAAAACTCCTCATTTACATGAACAAACTGGAATCTATCAGATGTGATTCAAACCACTGCAGTAAATTTCCTTTAATAACTCTGGTGTGTTTGCAGTAAACTGTTGTGGTCTACACTGAGGTCTAACAGGACAAGCACAGGAATAAGTCCTCTGTAACAGGTCATAAGGAGAACATTAGTAACTTCACTACAGCTCATGTTGTGCTTTGTTGTCCTCTCAGTCCCCCAGGTGGAGGTGGATTCAGGGGTGGAGTCTGTCCAGCTGATCTGTAAAGCCAAAGTTCACCTGCCTGAAGATGCTGAGGTGGGGTGGACGGACAGTTTACACAGGAAGGTCCACGTGTATGAGAACAGCTCTGACCAGCCTGAAGAACAGCACCAGGCTTACAGAGACCGAACGAAGATGAATGAAGACCTGCTGAAAACTGGAGACCTCAGTCTGACCCTGAAACACCCCACAGATGGAGACACGAACACCTACACCTGCACCGTCTACAGCAGGGAGGGAAAAGTCCTGATGAAGAGAAAGGTGGAGCTGAAAGTCAGAGGTCAGTGCTGTACAACTGAATAGAAGACACGACACATTTATGTGTTATGTCTTAAACACGTTTTAAACATAAACGATCAAACATCTGAATCTTCTGTTAAAACCAGTGGAGCTTAAAATGGGAGAGAAAGGTCAGTAACCAGATAACACACAGGAGGACTGAAAAAAGAACTAGTTTATTCAGACTGGGTTTGGGGCCCTGCTGTGGTCATTTTGTATTTGTACAGTAACAATATACAGGTATTACACACAGCCACCCCCGCTCTCCTTTATATAAGTGAACAGTAAACTTTAAAGATGATGGAATCTGCAGAGGAGATTATGCTGCTTCTGGCATGATGTGATTTACTCAGCACAACTCTGTCACTTTTCTCATAAAAATTAATTATAACTGTTAATTAACATCACGATTGCTTCAAGATGCAAATGTGACAAGGGCACTCTCATAAATGAATCACAGTTAGACTCAGAGTCTCAAAATACAGACTTTTACTATTCCAGGGAATAAGTTCATTCTGCTGCTCTGACAGAAACTCCTCCTCTTTCACTCAGTCCCCCAGGTGGAGGTGGATCCAGGGGTGGAGTCTGTCCAGCTGCCCTTCAACACAATTCACCTGCCTAAAGATGCTAAAGTGGAGTGGAAGGACAAAGACAACAAAAAGGTCCATGTGTATGAGAACGGCTCTGACCAGCCTGAAGAACAGCACCAGGCTTACAGAGGACGAACTAAAATGCAGAGAAACCTGCTGAAAACTGGAGACCTCAGTCTGACCCTGAAACACCCCACAGACTGGGACACAAAGACCTACAGATGCACCGTCTACAACAGGTGGAAGATGATCCTAATAAAGGCTCAAGTTAAGCTGAAAGTCAGAGGTTAGTGCCAACAGGATCAAGAGGGGAAGATGTTGTTAGGTTGAAATAATAATGGATTGCATTTATATAGCGCTTTTCTAGGCACCCAAAGCACTTTATAATTCCACTATTCATTCACTCTCACATTCACACACTGGTGGAGGCAGCTACAGTTGTAGCCACAGCTGCCCTGGGGCAGACTGACAGAAGCGAGGCTGCCATATCGTTAAATGTTGTCATTGTTTTAATTAAATTTGTAAACTGTGCCTTAAACTGCATGGTTAGATATTCAGGTAATGTCTTCATTTAATCCAGTAACAAACCAAAGGTTCCAGGTTTGAGCTTCTTGAAGTCCTGTTATTAAGTCTGTTCATCATTTTCATTCATTTGATAACTTCTACCAATAACAACCAATTATTTTCAAGCTGAGAGATTTAGTGTGAAAACCAGAAGCAGGAAATGATGCTGTGCAGTATATTTGTGGAAAACAATGATGAGGCTAAAGTCAAGATCACACACACGTAAAAATAAACACAACATTTGTGTGTAAACACAGCAGGTGGAACATTTATTTGATGCTTTAGCTGCTACTTGTGATACAAATGTTTGCAGTCGTGCTTCATGGTTACTGAACGTAAAACAACACAAACCCTGCTGATTGTTGGTTTGTGTGTTATTTGTGTTGTGTTCAGGTGACTATAGAAAGACTAATGACACAAATATTATGGATGGACACGTTTCCTGGGCTGCTTCAGGTTTTCCATACAAACACTTGATGTTTGGTAGTTCCAGGTCCAACATGGTGCATGGATATATCCAGCGTCCCTCTTCTGCACGTTTGCTGTTCATCAGTCTCAGCCTTCCTCTCTGTCTTTGTCCTGTAGACTCCTCAGCCTGAGCTGTCCCTGTCACCCACTCATTTCCATCCTTTCTATTCTGCTCACTTGTTCAAATCTTCTACTCTGCCACCTCCAGGTCGCCTCCTGTCATTGTGTCATGTCTCCATCATCACAGCCTCACTAGGCTGTAAAGCTTCATGTTGGCTGTAGCTGCTGTCCTCCTGTCACAGATCACAGCTGATACATGTGTGCACCCACTCCATCCTGCTATACTGTCACTTCACCTCTTTGGGACTTTGCTGCTTTGTATGGAGGACTTCATGTATTTAAACTGATCCACCATCACCACCTCCACTCCTTCATCTTCACTGTCGTGTCTCCAGCTTCTTCGCACACACTCTGCTCTTCAGAGCATACCTCCACCTGTCCAGGCTCTCTTCCACCCACCTGCTTCCTGCTCTCACTACAGATCACAATGTCCTCAGCAAACAGAGCTGCTGAGACTCCTGCCTGAGCTCATCTGCCAGCCTGTCCATCAGCACTGCTAACAAGAAGGGCTCAGAGTGGATTTCTGATGTAATCCCAGCCCCAGCAGGAACCCATCTTTCCCTGCTGCTGCAAACCTTCCCACTGTCTCTCTGTCCTCATACATGTACTGCACCAACCATTGTTTGCATGCACACAGAAACAGTGCAGCTCCTCCTGACCTTCTCTGCACATCTGAAGAGCTTGTTCTTGTCATGAAGCTGCTGCTCACACGTCACTCTTCCAGCTTCTCAACACACTCTTTCCATGTCAGTACATTTCCACCTCTATCTGTCATCACACTAACCTGCTGTAATCCTTTCAGCTGGAGCTTCTTTGTAGACACGTCCCTACATTGCAGCCTGATTACAATGCAGACAGTCGGCTACAGTGTGGCTGGATTTCCTTTCTTAGCGTGCTTTGCTGGAAAATACCAGGATGTTAGGCTAAGGCTGAGTCGCTCCATAATATGAGCCGCGGCCCGGAAAGTTCAAAGATGGAATATTGTTTGTTGTTCTGAGATTTCCCATGAAATAACCCAGCACTTAAAATGACTGAGCTGTACTTAAATGTACTGACAGTGTAATTATTTTATTCTTTCTGTACAAACCTGCTTGTTACACAAACTTACAGGTAACTACAGGCTGCTTGAGCCTTATTTGCAGCTGGTGTTATAAAGTGTTACTGAAACAGCTGCTGACCAAAGTGATGCACATTTAAAGGAGTCAAAGTCCTGAAATAATTCAACAGATTAAAACAAACATAAGATGAGAAACCATGAGTGAAACAAACAGCATGGTGGTGCTGATCATTGTTGCCTCACAACAACAAGTTCCTGAGGTCATTTCCACCACCTGAGTGGGGCCTTTCCCCCCACACTCCTCTCTGTGTGCTGTGAGTGTCTCTCTGTGTTAGCTGGGATAAGGAGAAGAGGAAGAGGATGGAGGGTGTTGAAGGTCTCTAATGTTGCGTGGGTCTTTGTTCCACAGTTTAGGAGCAGCTGCAAAGCCCTGATCTCCTCTGTGTTTGAACCTGATCTGGAGACAGTGAGAACCAATAACTGAGGGCAAAATAAGGACACTGAAACTAAAAGCAGTCTACAGGGTTATGTTACAAACACCAAAGCATGAAGCACTGGTGCAGCTGACTCACACAGACTCTCCTCCACACTGTCCTCAGTTATAAAGTGCTTTACAAACACAAACATTATGACTAACAGCTGGATTTTCCTGTTTCAGTGCAGCGAACTAACAACGAGCCAACAAGGCCTCACGTGACATCAGTCAGTGAGAGTTTCACTGCTGCAGCAGCTCTGTTCACTCACACTTATTAATATTAATGCTCATTACAAATGTTACAGCAGCTGATGCACAAATCTTTGTCTGTGTTAATAAAGTTGGATCAGTTCAAACAGTTTGTTGCTCTGCTTGAAAGCAGCAGTTTTTCTAATGCACCACCTTCATGCTTCCTTCATATTTGAATCCCCCTGTAGATGCTGACAGGTAACCATGTCACACAGAGCTCAAGCCTTTGAATCCAGCTGTGACTGTTGATTTTCTATTGAATGGACTTTTTCAAATCCAGCTGTAGGCCTGTGTTTGTGAGCTCATTAACAGCTGTTTGTTTAGAGAGACGTGGTCCTCACAGGACAGCCACTACAAACATATGATTTTATAGAATATGATGCATTACTGCAGATTCAACACAATAGAAAGGATTTGAAATGAGCTCAGCCTTAAACATGTGCAGCAGTAATATTGATCCACAGACACTGATGGGAACATTTTTCTGCACAATAAGTACTTTGACTTTTCATACTTTATGTACAATTTGCCAGTACTGCAGTTTTGTGTGTAGTGAGGTGTTTTCATGGTGTTTTCTTGGTGCTTTTACTAAAGGAAGGCTTCTATCAAATTCTTCCACATGTTGTCAAACTGAGCTGTGTGATGAAGTGAGTGTGACAGAAACACTCAGACTGTGTTTCTCTGCTTCATCAAGTCAAATCTGGTCCTCAGAGACTGAATAAAGTCCTGTCCCACTAACAGCAGCTCCAACAGTCTGTTCACTGCTTTCTTCCTGTCAGTCTTCATCTTTCTGCTGCGTCTCCTCTTCACACTGACCACTTTCTATCTAACAGTGAGCTCCCAGTGAAGCAGCAGCATTCAGCCTGTTAGAGTCAACACAAATGTCTCCATCCAAGCTCATGTTGTGCTTTGTTGTCCTCTCAGTCCCCCAGGTGGAGGTGGATTCAGGGGTGGAGTCTGTCCAGCTGCCCTTCAACACCACACTTCACCTGCCTGAAGACGCTAAAGTGGAGTGGATGGACAGTTCATACACAAAGGTCCACGTGTATGAGAACGGCTCTGACCAGCCTCACAAACAGCACCAGGTTTACAGAGACCGAACGAAGATGAATGAAGACCTGCTGAAAACTGGAGACCTCAGTCTGACCCTGATATACCCCACAGATGGAGACAATGAAGTCTACACCTGCACCGTCTACAGCAGGGAGGGAAACATCCTGCTGAAGAAACAAGTGCAGCTGAAAGTCAGAGGTCAGTGCTGTAGATACAGGTCAAAGGTCAGAGGTCATGCAGGAGTTTATTCTCTAAAAGCTTTTAGTTTGAATCTATTTTCAGTTCATTCAAACAAAATAAATTCTTTGATGTTTTGATCTAAAAGCCAAAAATGTCAGGCGGAGCAACTGTGTGTTTAAATGAACTAAGAAGACCATTAAAATGATCCTACCTTCAAAATAAAAGCCTCTGGCATGATGTGAGTTTGGATCAAATCAATAGTTTTGTTAGTTTAGTCCAAATCAGTGTAAATGTATAAATATCAATAGTTTTAAAGCTGCTGGGATCATTCAAACACTTTGATCCAGTCATTTGGATGTTGTCACATGTCAGGGTGGAGCAGCCATAAATACGAGGCTTTTATTGTGAAAATGCTGAGTGTGATGATCCAGAGGAGCCCATGGGGTGTTTGTGGCTGGATGCAAAGGTTTGTAGCTCTCCTTGTAAAGAGAAACAGCTTGAAGCTACAGAGGAGCGTCTGCAGAAGAATACAGGGGAAAGAGGAAGAAGCTGAGGCCGCTGGAGAAAAGACAGGAAAAGGAAATCAGCTTCATTTGTTGGAGGCCGTTTGTTCATCACACTGAAATATTCCCACTTTAGAGACAGGAAACAAAGTGAAGTGTGGATTGATGTTTGTCTCCATGATTTGGGCCCTGGAGTCATTTCTTCATCTCCCACTTTAAGACATATTAATGTCAGCCTCACACGTCCCACAGTGGACACATTTCTATTTCTAGATGATATTTGGAGGATGGTCATGTGTTTCTCTGCTGTCACAGCTCTTTGTGATATTTGAGCGCAGCTGTAATGTTTGTGTGGTTAAAGCCACCAGACTCCACTGACAAAAACTCTCATTTTAGCCGGAGAACACGGGGCTGCTGTGGGACTTTGTGTTTGCAAAGGTTTCTATTGGAGGCATGTTTGCCTTTATTATATAGGTGCAGAGAGTAGACAGGAAAGTGGGGAGAGAGTGAGGGACACACAGGCACCTGTAGTAAGCCCCGCCTTCAGCCCACCTGCTCAGCCAGGTGAGCTATAGCGCTGCTTTAACATGTTGGTGTGATTGAGAGTGAATGAAAGTGAGTGATGGAGGCAGCAGGAAACTAACAGGCTGTTTGTTCTGAGAGGTCACATGACTGTTGTTCTCAGCAGAGTCTGATGATTTGATGAGACCATGAGAGCGGCTTCAGTTCCTCATCAGAAAGAGTCTGACAGAAGCTCCTCCCTCTGTACCCCAGTAGACTTCTATTAGACTGCTCCAGATTTCTGAGAGTTCACACAGAAAACTTTACAAACAGCCAAAGAAAAACTATTGAAAAGCTTCAAGATCACAAAGAGCTCTTTCACAGCACATATGAGCCATTAAGAAGTGCACATTTGTGTTTCCCACAGTCCATCATCCAATAATATCAAAGGACAAACTGTGAGGTAAAAAGCCTTCAGCTCTTTTTGAAGGAAGCAAAAAGACTTTGGTCCTGAGAGATGGTTCAAAACACAACTCAGACCTACCAAAGTATTATTTGTGCCAAACACATGAAGCCTTCAACTTTGTATGTGTCCAGTCAGTGTGCCAATAGAAGTCACTGTGAGGATTTTCAATGTGCTGTCAAAGAGCATCCAAACAATCAGGTGAGGATGAAGAGAATTAGTGTGGATGGACAGAAAATCCATATCCAGTGTGATTTAGGAGCAGCTCATATATAATGAGTGAAATGAAAGAAGAGCACAGACAGGAAGAACATGAGTGAGCAGACATTTTGGAGCTGCTGATCCACACAGGGCTGGATGGAAGGAGTGGGAGTCCATGATGGCTCAAAGTCTCTGATCTAACTGTTCCTGAGCCTCTCCCCCTGCCTCCTCTTTGGATCTTCTCCTCCTCTTCTTCCTTATCTGCCTCCTCCACCACTGCTCTCTCCTCCCTCATCTCCTCCTCAGCTGAACTGAAGTCAGGGCTGTAACATGAGGAAACGTGCAGAAATGACTGAGTCAGCATGTTGTTGAAGTGAGTTGAGTGATGGTGAGCAGATTAGATGTGCGAGCCTCCCTGTAGAGAAAAGCAGATCTTCTCCAGAGTTTCCCACCTCATGTTTTCCTGTGTCACAGCTGATTGTCACATCCTGGCTGTCACTAAATGAGTGGTCCAAAGGTGGAAGGAGGAGCACAGTTAGATTGTTCACCTCCTAACCTGTGAAATCAATCAGCTGAATGAAAAACACTGTGATCCTATGAGCTGCTATCAGGGCTGCTCCATTCTCAGGATTCTCATCTGGATGACTGAAGCAGATTATTGATGAAGTCAGCAAACAGCTTTCAAAATGGCTCTTTTTCCAGGGGAACTCCCTGAAATGTAAATCTCATTGGAATGAAGAAGTCCAAAGGCGTGGTTAGGCCCAGACTTGTGGCTGTTTTCAATGTAAAGCCCATGTTGCAGGCAGCTGCTGCTCCTTACTGGCCCACAGCCTCCACTGATGGATGTGTCAGCTCACTTGTACTGTAGCCACGGGGAGAGCGATGGTGAAGCTGACAACCAGAGGTGTAGCGCTATTTGTTGAAGTAGCCCAGCTGTGCCATGGAAGCACAAGTTTCCAGAGATGATTGGACTGTGAGCAGAAATGATCCATGTTGGACTGAATTGAAGAACAGATCATAAAGTCCTCTGTGTGCCCAGCCCGTCTGTCTGAGCATCTTCATCAGTGTGCAGCTGATCTACAGCTAATGTGCTGATTGATGAGCAGCCTGTTCATGGTGATGATGAGAAACAGATTGGATTCAAAGCACAAATGAGTGAAAAAGGAGCAGCAGCCATGATAGAGCGAGTCCTCTGCTGACAGAAATAGTGGAGTGAAGGATTTGTGCAGCGTTTCTCTGTGAAAACAGCTGATTCAGATCAATGAGAGGAGGATGAAGGAGAAGCAGCATGTTTCTGATAGAAGCATCACTGCTGTGCTACAAACTGCTGGGACTGTGTGTGTGTGACGGCTCAGCTGGAGGCAGGATTGGTCCAGAGGAGAGCTGCTTTATTCCAGACTAACTCTTCTAGAAAGCTGACATCTGTGTGGAACAGCTGACCTGCACCATGTGGAAAAGAACAGCAACATGATTCAGCGTCAGATCCCGACACATCCACGGATTCATCCCGTTACAGGAACTGTGCCACACGTGGCCTCTGTTTGTTCTGCATTGATGCTGCAGGGATTTCTTCAAGTCACTATAATATAGTGTCAGATGGACACATGAAGCTAACACGGCACATCTTTGTGAGTCTGCAGCATGTTGACACACATGTCAGTGTTGTACAGATCTGAGAGCAGCACAAACAAACTCCATCAAAGTGATTTGTGCTGTTGCAGAGCTGTGTGACTGCATTTGTCTTCATTATGGACACATTTCTACAAATGGGACTAAACATGTGACCCTCTGCACATCCATGGCTCAACAGTGCACCCATTGGCTGGATGCAGCTTGTATTGTGGCTCCTCCCCCTTAGCTTCAGGTCAGTTTAGCTGTGTTTCCTCCAAATCCCAGAATTCCTGAGGAGCAGGAATATGTGGGGCTGGGCTCTAAACACTCAGGGTGAGGACTGAGTGAAGAGCTACAGGACAAAGTTTCAGCGCTGCGCTCACAGCTTTGAGACGTCCAATCAGCAACTGGTCCTGATAACATCTCCCCTCTCATTCCACATACATGAAGACTGCTAGAAGCAGCTATCAGCCACATCAGGCTCACATCATGCTTGCTATTAAACATGCTGCAGTCTGCAGTAAACTCCCTGCCACAAAGCTTTGAGTCTCCTCCAAATGCACCTGTAACAAGGTCACCTGCAGAAATAACTGTGTCCACGGGCAGAGTCACCAACACTCTGCACCAGAGCTAAACCTGCTTTGGAGCTAAAAAGCTGCTGTCAGGGTTTCCTGCAGAGCTTCAAATGTGGAGACTGAAAGCTGTGGACAGTTTCTGTGGCTGGATTATTTCATATGTGTTTGTTTCACTTTCAAAGGAAAGTGTTGGAATAAATCAGGTGTGTGACGCACACTTTACTGCAGATTGTTCTCAATGTAACACAAAAAGCAATCAAAATGTGATTGATCCTGATGTGCTTGTTGCTTCTAGCAGTGTTGATGTATTTGCACAGAGAGGGGGAGATGTTATCAGAGTGTGTAAGTGATCAGATCTGATGCTGAATCATGTTCATGTACAGTCAGCTGATCCTCACAGTTCAGTTTGTAATCATGCAGCTCTCCTCTGATAAATCCTGAGCTCCACCTGAGTCTCAGTCCTCAGGACCTCACACAGTCCCAGCAGCTTCTATCAGCAGAGTTCTCCCTGATATCACAA